>NC_056669.1:51190000-51547500 GCF_018350195.1 Panthera tigris
AGGGTATAATAGTAATATGTTAGTAGAATTATTATGAAATCAAATGAAAAAACTTATAACATGTCCACTCCATATATAGAGCTATTCAGTAAACAATAATTACAGGCACACCTCCAGCATATTGTGGGTTTGGTTCCAGACCACCACAATCAAGTGAATGTCACAATAAAGTGAATCAAATGAATTTTTTTTCCTTTTTTGGTTTCCCAGTGCATATAAAAGTTATGTTTACATTATACTGTAGTCCATTAAGTGTGCAATAATAGAATTATGTCCAAAAAACAATGTACATACCTCAATTAAAAAATACTTTATTGCTGAAAAATGCCAACTGTCATCTGAGCTTTCATTGAATTCTATCTTTTTTTTTTGCTGGTGGAGGTTCTTGCTTCAGTGTCACTGGCTGCTGACTGATCAGGTGGTCACTGAAGGTTGGTGTAGCTGTGGCAATTTCTCACAATAGGACAACCATGGAGTTTGTCACATCAATTGACTCTTCCTTTCATGAACAATTTCTCTGTTGCATGTGATGGCATTTGATAGCAATTTATCCATAGTAGAACTTCTTTCACAATTGGAGTCAATCTTTTCAAACCCTGCGACTGCTTTATCAACTAAGCTTGTGCAATATTCTAAATCCTTTGTGTCATTTCAACAATTTTCACAGCATCTTCATTTCAAGAAACTACTTTCTTTGCTCATCCATGAGAAGCAACTCCTCATCCGTTAACATTTTGTCATGAGATTGTAGCAATTCAAATATAATCATAATGGAAAAGTTTGAAATAGTGCAAGAATTACCAAAATGCAACAGAAAAATGTAAAGTGACCAAATGCTGTTGGAAAAATGGTACCAGCACACTTGCTCAAAGTGGGGTTGCCACAAACCTTCAACTTGTAAAACCCATAGTTCCTGCAAAGCACAAATGAGATAGGCTTTTATTATAATTTATATTATTAATGAAGACTGATAGGAAAGCTGTTTAGAATTCACAGACTTTTGAATTGACTAGATTTTAAAAATAATCGTTTTATAACATTCTTATAAGACACAGACACTTTTCTGATGTTAGCCAAAAATCTTGTGGCAGCCTTTTCTATGCAAAAACAAGACCTTGTTATCCTGTTCTAGTTATATATCGCTGTGTAGCTAAGTACCCCAAAACTTTGTGGCTTAGGACAATGCGAATCACTTATTTGCTCACAAATAGAGTAGGACTTGATTGGGCCAGCTTGTTTCTGATCCACCAGACTTCAGAGGGAGGCATTTCAGCTGGAGCTTGGAGGATCTGCTTTCAAAATGGCACGCTTACATGGCCAGGGATATGGGCTTGTTTCTTTCCACCTGGACCTCTCTGAATGCGGCTTGGGCTTCTTCAGTGCATGACTTCCAGGTTCTATGAGCGATCATCCTGAAAGATGGGAAAATGGAGACTGCCAGTTTGATAAAGTCTGAGCCAGAAATTGGCACAACATCGCTTTCACTGTATTCTAATTTGTCAAGAAGTCATAGCCCAGATTCAAGAAAAGAGCCATGACCCCCACCATTTGATAGAAACCGTGTCAAAGAACTTGGAAGACATGTTTTAAAGTACATCTCTCAAACCTCCCAGCATTCAGTGGTGGAGTCAGGATGTGACTGCAGGCTAATCTGATGCTGAAGTCCATTTCACAAATACTAAAACTGATTTAAAGAGAAATACAAAACGTTTAGGTAATTTGCCCAGGGAAAAATGGTAAGTGAATTCAGTCTTTAAATTAGCTATCATAATATGATTACACGATTAGATGGACCAGTGAATGGCAGTGTACATTTAAATTTTGGTGCTTTCCGGGTACCTGGGTGGCTCAGTCAGTTAAGCATCTGACTTTGGCGCAGGTCATGATCTCATGGTTTGTGAGTTCCAGCCCCACCTCAGGCTCTGTGCCCACAGCTCAGAGCCTGGAGTCTGCTTCAGATTCTGTGTCTCCTCCTCTCTCTCTGCCCCTCCCCTACCCACCCTCTGTCTCTCAAAAATAAATAAACATTAAAAATTTATTAAAATAAATTTGATGCTATCAATGAACTGGGTGCAAATACAAATAAATTGTGATGTAGAACCTTAGTTTTAACACTGTGGACTGCTATTATGAGCTAGAAAGGCACACAGTGAGGTTGGTAAAACAGTAAAAATTATAATCTTCGTGGCTAAATTATATTCAAGTTAAATCCTTTCTGAACCATCTGTTTCTAAGCAAACAATGCCTCTTTTGCATACATACATGTTGTTTGGATTTAGACTGATCAGCTGCTTGTACTATTCTACAGTTTCAGCATACTGCTACAATGGATGAGGTCGTATGTGGATGGAGAGTAATGACCAGATATCTATAGGGGATCCTCTTAAGGATATTAGGCTTCTGTGTGAGACAGATTGCACAAAGTGTAATTTTATATAAAGTCTAAAAAACTGTATAAGGAAAAATAAGTTGAGAATTTGGTCAGAGTTAATAAAATTGGTGGGTTTGAGAATTCATTTTGACTCTGAGCTTCCTAGTAGCTCAGGGAGAAAGCTTTTGTTAAAAACAAAAATATTTTAAAACATGGGTCACTATTCTGCGTCCATCACATCAAACTGTTTGTCCTTTCCTTGTGCATTAAAATAATAATAAAACTGTAGTGATCTCGAAATGATCCAATTATGAAATTTAATAAATAGAATTACTATTGATTTTGTTTAAAAATTTTGAAATCTTCCGCAGCTCTGGATCTCTTACAGGAAGTACAGACTTTGAAGTGAGGTGAAGGAAGTTTCACTGTAGGTTTTTTTGTTTATTTATTTTGACAGGGTGGAGGGACCAAGAGAGAGAAAGAGCGAGAGAATCTCAAGCAGGGTTCACAGTGTCAGCACAGAGCCTGATGCATGGCTCGAACCCACGGACCATGAGATCATGACCTGAGCTGAAATCGTCAGACACTTAACTGAGTGAGGTGCCCCTCACTGCAGTTTTATATTAGACAGAATGTTAGTATAAAGTCCTTTGGAGTAGTCTCCTTAGGAGACTGGGTGGGGTCTGGGTGATAGAGTCAACAATAATTAGTAATATTTATTCAAGTATTTATTGAGTGCCTATTATAAGCTGAAGAAGTATGTCAATTTATTAAGCACCTCTTCTAGAAACATTGCCTGCCTTCTAGCCAGGTAGATATTATTCCTCTTATGCAGAGAAAAGAGAGGTTCAGGGGGCTTAAGGGGGCTATTCAGCATGCTGCAAGTTTAGAAAGATAGGCTGTAAAGTAAGCTAGGTCTTAATCTAGAACCCACAAGTACTTTTGTTTTGACTTTACAAAACACTGCTCTTCTCCCACAGGGCAGGGAGTAAGTGAGAGCAGAGAAATGCGAATGCAGGAAGGAGAACACAGGATGCATGTGACAGACAGTGACTTAGAGTAGAGAGGAGAAATGAGTATTGTGTATGAATGGGAAACAGTCTTTTTCTGATTCTCCCCTATAACGGGACAGTGTTTTCCACCACCTCATCAGTCCAGAGCCTTCTCTTCTGTGATTATTTCCTGTGTCTTACCTTGGAGGTACTTCTCAGAGCTGTCAGATCAAGTCAATCAATGGCCATGTCATACCCTACCCATGACTGTCCTACAGATAGTGTCCCCTTCAGTAACATGAGCCTCAGAGGGCAGTAATATTGCAGCTTTGCCCACATTATCTGCCCTTTGAGCTCGTATGTTACTGTCTGCAAGGATTATTTGCCCCCTGGCTTATGCTGTCTTGTATTGCTATTCCCCTAGGAAAGCTATTCTCCCTCTCCCTTCCTCTTTCCTTTGGAAGAAGAACCATGACCTCATAATTTGGTGTATTTCCTGCAGCTTCCAGTATGCTTACCCCACATAGTAAATGTTCACTGGGTGGAAATGTGTGAAGCAGTACACAGCTCACAGAGTATTTGAAGACATTTGTGGCTTTTTCACCTTACTATTCTCTCAGCAGCAAAATGTGTGGATTTCCATAGTGTTTCAAAGTGATTTCACTTTAAAAATTTTATTCGATCCTCACGACAACCCTGTGAGGCAAGCCATAATGATGATATCTATATTACACAGGGAGGAAACTGAATCTTAGCATGGTTAATTAACTTGGCCAAGTTCCCACAGCTACCTTGTAAAACATTTCTTGAATGAAGGAAGTATGGAAGAATGAGGTACAGTAAAGACTTGAGAACAAATCTAACTACATGTTCAGTGTTCCTTCCAATATACTGTTTTGTCACTCTACTGACATTGGTTAAACTATATTCAAAAAGAATATTTGCAGTGTTTAAAATGATTTATAATAGCACAAGTCAAGTCAGTGGTGGTGGGAGGGCAAGGACAAGAAAATATAGTGTTTTTTTGTTATTTTAATTTTTGTAGGAGATAATGTGTCTCAGGGAGCATAGGTAGGGCAAGCTGGATGGGGCATATTTCTGGCAACTTAGAAAGTATATGCTGTCACACCCTCAAAAGTAACATTGTAGGCATTGTTGCCGCATCCTCTGCTTATTAAATCAGACTTCAAAGAACAGATTTTCAGTTTTTCCATATTTTTCTCTCATTAAAGGCCTTGAAGAATATAAGGTGAAAAGTACCTACAAGCCATTTCTGATCTTTCTCTCTGTCTCAGCTCTATGAATAGAATTGTCTCTTCCCTAAGCTTTAATCAGTGTCTCACTGAGTAAGTAGTGATAATCAAACAGATTTTTAATACTTTAACCCATTATATTTAATTGGGCTCTTTAAGTTATAGGAATAAATAGAAACGGATGAATCCCCTGGTACTAGATGCTGTTTACCTGATTCACTTCAATGAATCAACTTCTCAATCCAACTCTACTCCCTATGGAAAATAAAATAAAATAAAACCCTGCAATTAAATGTATGGTGCAGGATCATTTCTTGCTGGCAATAATTATATGGGAGAATTTAGAATCTCATCAGAAGGTCTAATTTGGAGTAATAAACCTTCTAGCTAATCTTATACCTAAAGTCAACGGTCCCGCTCTAATGTTGATGATAATGTGGAAGCCTAAAATAACAGACTGAATGAAAGATAACCATCATGCTAAATTATTTCTGTGCGTGAGCATAACACACGCTATGAGGGAGATCGTATTTTCAGAGTTGGGAAAAGAGAATTTGTTTTGTTTTGGATGTCACAAGTATTACTCAAGGTACCAGGCCAATCTTGAAGAAGTAGAATGATAGAACTTTAGTAGGCTGAGACTGATGGCATTGCAGGTAGAAAAGACAGCAGAAGCCAATTCAGCAAGGTGGGAGACCGCATGGGAATAGTAATGGGATTTATATGACTCAAATATTTGAAGGGAAGATGGATGGAGGAGAAGGCAAGCCTTCTCACTCTGTACTTTTAGAAGGTTGCCTGAGGTGTGTCATGGGTTTGGCTGCAGGGCTGAAATGCCTTGGGTGTTTTTTGTTGTTGTTGTTTTGTTTTGTTTTGTTTGTCTTTAATAACAGAATTATTACAAGTGGCCCCACTAGGGAATGCCATGAATAGATCTGTACTTTATACAGAGCCACTGTGGCTATAGAATATAACATGAGCTGGAGAAGATAAAAATTGGAGATGTTGAGGAAACTTGTTGCCATTATCTAAGGGAGAGGTGGTGAGTCTGGAGCTTAGAAGTTTTGAAGTAAGGATGTGGAAGGCTTTCTCTTGTAGTGTGAAGTTCAAATTGTAGAGCTACAGTTTATGGAAATTGAAAAAAAAATGAAACTAGAGAATGATTAAAATTTTAAAGAGAAAGATAATGGAGGAGAAAGACCAAGCTGAAAAAGGAGGGCACCGAGAGGACCTGTGCTCACCAGTGATTCAGGACAATGTTTGGCTCCTGTGCAGAGATGTTGTGCCAGCAGCTGCTAGGCGGGGCTGGTCATCACAAAAGACCAGGCATAGTTGTCACCGCCTATTAAGAGACTAGAACAAAGCGGTGAAATGAAGGCTATGCAGAATATGGCAATGAGAAGGGAGGAAGAAAGGTATTACATTAAGAAATGTCTAAATTAAAGGGGCAGATAGAAGAGGAGGGACTCTAAGCTTCCAGTTTCTCAAGAGCTAGAAAGAGGAAGAAACTTTTTGCTATGAGTTCTGATAAAAGAAGAGGTTGAAAGGATTAGGAAAGTAGGAGACCAATCATAATTAAAAAAAAAAAAGAATTCTGGGAATTTTGAAAGTAAAGCCCTAGATGTTAAGATTTGAAGTGTGCTGTTTAAGAAGTTCATTGTGAATTTAAATAATTTTTACCAGCTGTTCAACAGTGAAATCTTGGAGAGTAATAAACCAATGTGGCTAAAGCATGAGGGAGAAGCAGGGTTGCACAGTGGACTTGATTGCTGTTTTGATTGCTTCCTGAGTTCTATTGTTTAACAGCGTATTTGGGGTTTGTGAATGACAGTAGAAGAATGAAAGGAAAACAAGGATGCAAACTAACATGTACAAAATATTAAGCTTGCTTTATAGGCTGGGCATTTGTATGAAGACTGCCATACAGACCATCCTCTTTAATCTTGACAGGATTGACAGCGGGTTAGCACATTTTACAGATGAAAATGGTGCTCAGAAATGTTAAGTCGCTTTCCTGAGGTTATACTGCTAATATTTGCCAGAGCTATAATGATATTAGGTCAGTAGTCAATTTTTCCTTGTATTTATTCAACCCACAAATGTCAGTGAGTTCAGATTATGAACCAGGTGGTGCACAGGGCCCTGCAGAAGAAACCGTCTTTGCCCTCACCATACTTAACACTCTTGGAGGGAAATATGGAGGGGAAAAGCTGCCTCTTGATTATGCTTACGTGAGGTTGACAGTTAAGGTACATGATACAGATATGGCAGTGGAAGACTATGTTTTGAAAGAATCCCCTTTCTAAAAGAAATATTGTTTGCAACTGTGACTTTGCAGCCTCAGAACTTGAAACACTGCTCCCCGCCCTTCTGTGCTCAACCTTCATGTTTGGTTTTATTTCATTGACTCTTTTTCTTCTCCACCTCTCTCCTCACCAGCCCCTACATCTGAATACCTCTGTGCTCTATGCCTTTGCAGACACTGTTCCTTTTTCCTGGGATCTCCTGTCCCCACTTGGTATTCTGGTAAACTCCTAGTCCTACCTTCAGCCTCAGCTTTCCCTGCTTTTGGAACCTTCCCTGATATCACCAGGCAGGTATAGATGGCTCTCTAAGCATCACTCACCGTCTATGCAGAACTTGGTTAAATGTTGGCCCCATGGGAGAGTGTTTACATTTCTTCTTCCAACCAGAGTCTTGAATTCAGGAACCACAGATTTCTACCCTGGTTTCACAATGCCTAGTATATGGGAAGCACTGGGAAATATATGTGGGAGAAATGGCTGGGCATGTTGATAAAGGGACCTATCTTTTTAATATCCATAGAGGTGCAAATCTTTGCCTGGTGGCATTGAGGGAATGTTTCTCCAAGTGTCATGACCACATTTGTTTTGCAGTTTAGTCTATTACCATAATAATGACTCTCTATTTGCAGCTTATGCATTTGAAAATAAATTGCCTTGCCTAGGAAATAGGGGGAGGGAATGCTATTAAATGACCATAATTGTTGTTACTTTAATAGTCACCTGTATGTTATGAAATCTGAACAGAAAAATTCATCTGAAAGGCTTGAAATGCTTAGTCCATTATTAAGTATGCTTTCTTGGTGGAATGATATTTTACAGAAAATATTTTCCTATTCCACTAAGCTATATTTTATTTAACAAGAGCATGAATATATCCTGAGGTGGGCTTAAAAAGTAGGAGAGCTAGTCAAATGCCAAAAAATTATCCCAGCTCTGGAGCTGAAACTACACAAAGAGAAGAATAATGGCACTGGGGACAAGGACTGAATGTGCTGTGATTTCCTTCTTGCACACATCTGCACACACAAGCAGTTCAGCATTTTTAGAATTTCCTCTTTTGCTCCAAAAACTTCACCAATTTCCATCTCACCTATTCCTTAGGGTTCCCTAATCGATGAACCTTCCCTCATTTTCTCTCAGCCAGTACTTGTTATTTTTATATCCATTTATGTTATCATAATTTCCTATAGGTCTATAATTTATATTAACTGATAAACCATTTCAAGTCAGGAACATTGTCTTATCCACCCTTGTATTCCCTAGTGCCTGGTAAGTTGTTTGCTCCATAGAAAGTACTCAAGAAATATTAAAGTGACATATCCCGACCTCAACTCTAATGATTGGAAGTAACTCAACAGTCATAAGTTTTCTGATATTATACTATATTATGTATTTGATTAGTTATAAGAAAACAAGACATATTATATTTTAAATTGCTTGGTAATTGGACTACGCTATATTTAGTATTATACAGCTGTTGCTACTTTTATAAAAAAAAATGATGCTCCCTGTACTATATACAACTATAAAAACTAAAATATTAGCAATCTATAAAAATAACTTTTTTTTCCTCATTTTTTGAACCTCCTGTGTTGCTATTTTAGTTGGTAAGTGAATTTTGTTCTCAATAAATATCAGAAAAGATAGAATTTTCTTTTTTAGTATTTAAGAATTATTCTCTTGGGGCACTGGGTGGCTCAGTCTGTTAAACATCCGACTCTTGATCTCAGCTCGGTCATGATCTCTCAGTTGGTGAGATAGAGACCGCCATTGGTGTCTTCACTGACAGTGCAGAGCCTGCTTGGAATTCTCTCTCTCTCCCTTTTTCTCTGCCCCTCCCTTGTTTGCATGCTCTCTCTCTCTCTCTCTCAAAAATAAATGAATAAACTTTAAAAAAAACTAAAAAATAATTATTCTCTCTTATTATCTACTATATGATGAGCATTTCGTATAAATTATTTTTAATTTTCACAACAACACTGCAAGACATAGGAAATATGGAATGGCATGGAAGTTAGATAGAAGGTGAAGTTAGATTGCAAAGGAAATTTCAAGCCCTTTATGTGAGCAAAGTTGTCAGGCTCTATCCTGATGATAATGAGAAGATATTCAAGGATTTTAAGTAGAAAGCAACATGATCTGATATTTCAACACAAAAACTACAAAAGAAGAAACTGGTGTGTCTATTCCTGAAAGGTCTTTTTTTTCTTTTCTCCATTACAAGGTGTAAAGGAATATTTTGTATTCCTATATGCTGATTAATAGTTTTGTATATTTTCCAAGTATATGTGAAAAAATTCATTTTATTAACATTGAAGAATAAAAAGAGAGTTACACAAATCTCCCACACAGAATAATTCCAATTAATTTAATTTAGATGCTCTGTGCTCAAGGAAATAATACGCAACTCCCCGTCCCTGAAGTATAGCCTGCCCATAGTGACTTCCTTCTGACGATGGTATGAGAAGGGGCTTGGAGGGGAGGATCATGTTACACTGGAAAACCTGGTAAACACCACTTCAACCAGGTGATCAAGGTCAGCATCAACAGTGATAAGTCATGTTGCTAAGCATGTACCTTTGGAATGCTGTGAGTAGAATGGCACTTTACTTCTGTGGTCTTGCTCCCCAAAACCTGTAACCCATTTCTAACTATGAAGAATAGACAAACCAAATCAAAGGACATTCTATAAAGTACCTGACAGTACTCCTGAAAATCGCTGAGGTCATCCTGAATAAGGAAGGCCTAAGCAATTGGCACAGCCAAGAGAAACCTCGGGAGATATGACAAGTAAATTTAATGTGGTGTCCTAGATGAGATCTTGGAACAGGAAAAGGACATTAGGTTAAAAACTGAGAAATGCTGAATAAAAGATATATTTTACTTAGTATTAATATGTAAATATTGGTTCATTAGTTGTAAGAAATGTACCATGCTAATAAAATAAGATTTCAGTAATGGGAAAAACTGAGGCTGAACACTCTGTACTATCTTTGCAACTCTCCTGTAAATCTAAAACTACTCTAAAACTAAAAGTCTATTTTAAAAAGTAATTACACTAAGGACTGCTACACTGAAACTTTACTAAATGCTATGTAGTGACCCATTAATGGATGAGGAGATGGAAATTACTACTAAGAAAAACAAAATTAGCTTTTTGAAGTTGTAGAATATTTTATTGAGATATATCTTATTTCCTGACAGGAACTTCAGTTTTCTTG
Organism: Panthera tigris; assembly: GCF_018350195.1. Lineage (NCBI taxonomy): Eukaryota > Metazoa > Chordata > Mammalia > Carnivora > Felidae > Panthera > Panthera tigris. The sequence goes on from NC_056669.1 coordinate 51,200,144, forward strand.
ATGCTGGGGCCTTTTGTTCAAGGGATACTTTGACTTTGTGAAATGAGCACTAGACCGAGAGTCCCTTCTCTTCAGTGTATGACTTTAAGTAAATTTAGTTTGCAGTTTATCTGTAAACTCGAGGTGGAAGTCTCTGTCCATTTGTTAAGTGATATTACATCAAAGAGTGGACCTGAGGAACACCATGCCTAATCTCAAAGAGAATTTGAGATAAGTCGTTTGAAAACATACGTATAGAATTTCCAACTGTACAATGCTTTGGAGAGGTAAAAGGAAATCTGGACTTCACCATCTACACATCTCATAGACATCTTACTGCAGTGTTGTGAATTGCCAACCTATCATTGTTCTTCCAGATGTAATCCTTTTTGGACTCTTAAACTGTCTTGTGTCTCTCATTTTCCTCATGTCAGTTTTACACTTCAGAATTTGTTAAACTGGGATAGAGAGGAATCCAGTGTTAACTTAAATTTAAGAAGACCATACAGCCTACTAGGAATTAGTCCTTTCCCTCTCCAACATATTCCCCGGTTACTGGGAGCTACGCTGGGCCTCACGTGTGCTTAAAGTGGATCACTCAGGTTTGCTGCTCTGACTGTGCCCTCTGATGCCCGTCCTCTTCGAGATTGCAACCTCAGTGGACCGAGGGCTTTCTCACTATGGATTGCCACTGATTCATTTTTTTCTTCCTTACTTGCTCCAATTAAAGAATGCAGAGCATCCCCAAAAGACAAAGGTCAGGCTATACTTTTAACAATATTTTACTGAAGATTGACCATAACAGAAAAGAAGTACAATGTAGAGAATACATTATAACCTTAGCCCCAAACGGGACATTTGTTGGGGTCCCTCTTCCACCTAGATTTGTCCCTCATTTCTTTTTTCTCCAGGTTTATTGAACTAAAATTGACATATATTTTAAAAAAATAGTAATTTTCTGCCTCACTTCTGACCTACCTTTAAGGTCTGGGCCTACCTTACTACTTTCTTATACAAGATTCCTAGACATTTCAATACTTCAGGGTATAGGTCAAACTAACTCTGGGTACCAAAGGAGAAGTTGATTTTTCTTCATTGTAAGGTCTTTTAGGGCTGTCATAATAAAATACCACAAACTGGGTGGCGTAAGCAACAGAAACTCGTTTTCTCACAGTTCTTGAGCCTAGAAGTCCCAAGATCCAGGTATTGGAAGGTTTGGCTTCTTCTGAAGTTCTCTCCTTCAGTTCTAGATGGCCACCTTCTTTCTGTGTTCTCATATGGCCATCCCTCAGTCTGTGTTCTTTTTTCCTCTTCTTATAAAGATACCAGTCATAATGTATCAAGGCCCACTCTAATGACCTCATTTAACTTTACTTACCTCTTTAAATGTCCTATCTCCAAATACAGTCATATTCTGAGGTACTAGGGATTAGGGCTTTAGCATATGAATTTCATGGGGTACACAGTTCAGGTCAGAACGTCTCCTTTCTTTTTTTTTTTCATTTATTTTAGTCTCTTTCTCTGTAAACTAAAGAACTGGCTGCATTTTTGGTGGTTTCCACCTTAGACATTCTGTATTATACAGAAAAGGTGCACCTTATTACGAGATCAGGTACTTGAGCAATTTCATCTATGTCACCTGACTGAGGGTCTGAATGCTAAACACTGAAATGCAGAGTGATTCTTACAATATACTGGTACCCAGCAGGAGTACACAGGCTTTGTTATTCTCTTAATTTAAGTCATTTCACAATTCTAGTTCAGTCATTTGTTTCATGCCTGAGTGACTTATAATAACTTTATTTGCTATTCTCAAAATAGGAGCAAAGAAAGAGAAACAAACAAAAAATCCTCCTCTGCTTATCCTATTGAACAATCCGCTCTTATTATCTACCAGAAAGAATCAAAGACTATGTTATTTTTCAAGTTGCAGCCACAACTTTCACCTTGCGAGTTTGTATAAAATGCCTATAATTTTTAAGATGGAGCAGTACGACCCAGATTCCAGGATTTCCTCCATCAGCTCTGAGCTTGACTGGGCTTCCTTCCTTCAGATCACAAGGGCCCAGGTGGTCTGGAGGCCTGACACTGAACTGGCAGAACACCTACCATGGAGCAACCTGATCTCAAAAGAGGGTCTGAGGGGAGACAAGCTATTTGGTATCAAGGAAAAAGCATGCGTTCTGAGGATGGAGAGACATGTTTCCAACTTAGAGAAGAGAGAGGACTAAAAGTCATCATGTTCCCAGAGTGGAATGCAAGATTTTCGGTAGACTAAAATATTACCACTGTGGAGTTTTACAGATAGACCGCTGACATTCCCGTCCTGCCCCCACCTTCTTCTCCATGTAGCAAGTTGATTCAGAGGAGTCCATGTTATAAGTTACTTGTCAGTGGTACACAGTCAACTGGATTAAAAAAAAAAAAAAAAAACCTTGCCATTTTATTTGAAAATAACTTCAAACCTGTTATAGAAAAGTTGCAAGAAAAAATAGTACAACAATACTCTTTTTTTAAAGATTTTATTTTTTTAATGTTTATTTTTGAGAGAGAGAGAGAGAGAGAGAGAGAAAGAGAGAGTGAGCAGGGAAGAGGCAGAGAGAGGGGAACACAGAATCTGAAGCAGGCTCCAGGCTCTGAGCTGTCAGTGCAGAGCCTGACACAGGGCTTGAACCCACAAACTGCGAGATCATGACTTGAGCCAAAGTTGGATGTTTAGCCTAACCGACTGAGCCACCCAGGCACCTCAACAATATTCTTTGTTTTTTTAATGTTTATTTATTTATTTTGAGAGAGAGAGCATGAGCAGGGGAGGGACACAGAGAGAGAATCTCAAGCAGGCTCTGCACTGTCAGGGCAGAACCTGATGCAGGGTTTGAACTCATGAAACATGAGATCATGACCTGAACTGAAATCAAGAGTTGTATGCTTAACTGATTGAGCCACCCAGCCACCCCAGTAAAATGATGCTTTTTATCCAAGATTACCTGTTGTTAATATTTGATTCTATAATTTCTGTACACTTTCTGGATTAGTTAAGGGAGCATTAGACAAATTAGGGACCTTTAAACCTAATGACATTTGTATGTATTTTCTTAAGAATTGGAAATTTCTCTTAGATAACTACTCTGTATTTATCAATTTCAGTACATTTAATATTTATAAAGTATTTTATTCAGTCTACTATCTGTGTTCCAGCTTTGTCAATTGACCCAAATATGTCCTGATAGTGTTTTTTTTTCCCTCAATACAATATTCAGTTGAGTTGGGTATTATATTTAACTATCACGTTTCTTTAACTTCCTTTAATCTGGAATATCCCGACTGTCTTTTGTTTTCCATGGATTTTTTTTTCCAAAATTTACATTTTAAAAGAATACAGTCCTACCTCTCTTTTTAAATAGAATGTCCCCCATTTATAGTTTATCTGATGCTTCCTCAAAATTAGATTTAGATTTTGCAAGATGTTTTGTCCTTCTCTGAATGTCACATTGAGAGGCATGCGATGTTCTCAATGGTGATAATCATTTTGATCACTTAGAGTGTTGTCAGATTTTCCTCACTGTATAATTACTATTTTCTTCTCTTGCAACTAATAAACAGTCTATTCGGAGATTCCTTAAGACCATGAAAATACTCTGCTGCTCATCAGAATTTGCCCCTAGGTTTAGCATCCTTTGATGCTTTTTGCCTGATGCATATTATTTTTTTTTCTCCATGATGGGTGCAAAATGCTCATTTTCCAACTCTGACATTCCACCTACTTTTACCAGTGGGCACCTAGCATTCTGTTATGGACAAAGACCTTTCCTTCTCTCTTTATCTGTTATTGAAACCCATTTCAGATTTCTGTCACTAGAAAGGCCAATACTCAAGAGAGGAGCTTTGATTGGAAAGAGATATGAGTTTTAAGCAGGAGGCCAGCCCCCCCGGGGAGAAGGTGGAGTCTTGTCCAAAAGCCAACCTGAGGTTTTCACCTGGCCCAGGGTTTTTTAAAGGAGTTTAGGGTAATTAATCAATAAGGGGAGCAGAGGGATCTGTAACATTTCTTGATTACATGCACACTTGATGATACTAGCTATAGATATTACCTCAGTGCTCAGAGGTTGTGCAAGGAGGTCTGGTTCCTTAGCACCTGGGGTTGTGCAGAGGTGCTTTGTTCTTTCTAGGAAAGAATGTATGATCTATAGATATACAAAGAAAGTTGAACCAATCATGCAGGCTAAGGGTGTTTGCTAAAGATTAAAGACTACTAGGTTGGCTGGTATGACCTAGGTGGTTTTACATCTGTCTATCTATCTATCTATCTATCTATCATCTGTCTATCATCTATGCATCTATCTATCTATCTATCTATCTATCATCTATTACCTATCTACTATCACTTATCACCTAGCTAGCTAGTTAACTCTAGTGGATTGAAAAATTGCTGATGTTTCTTTTCTTTTCTTTTCTTTCTTTTGAAAAAGGAAAGAACTAGTCAGTTCATAAGCTGATTCTTTTATTTACCTGGTAATTAGCTCATTATTATGGTAATTAATATGTAATATGTGCATGCCAGCAAGTGACTTTGTGCTGGAGATTGTACTTTCAAGGAGCTCACATTCTAGGGAAACATACATATAAGTATTCTAGAAAAGAAGTTACTGTAATACTGTATTTTTACTAAAAATCAATTAAAATAGAGGGGAGGGTGGGTGAGGGGTATTGAGGAGGGCACCTTTTGGGATGAGCACTGGGTGTTGTATGGAAACCAACTTGACAATAAATTTCATATTAAAAAAATGTTCACTAAAAAAATAAAAGAAAATATATGACCTTTACACTGTTATGGGTAACTTAATATGATGATATTGATCATTCAAAGTGGGTTGAAGATCACGTCCATAATTTCAGTCGATAAATAGCAAAAGTGTAGTCAAACCTGTCCTTCAGCTCATTTTTCCAAGAAGATGAGTTATGGTTGATACTAAAAGGTTAAGAGTAAAACTATAGGGTAAATATAAAGCACAAGCCTCCCCATTTATAAGTGCAATATTTTCTGTTTTAATCCTTCCCTAAAAAGACTAATATGAGCATGGTGCTAAAGAGAAAACAATGTCTTTCTATCTCTCTCTTGAAATGCATTCAGGAAGAAAAATTTTGAATAAAATACATGAATGGTAAACAGGTGTTCTTTAGTAGGCTTTTATTCTGGTAAACCAGCAAACTTGTATTTATCTTGATAATTTGCATGTTAGGAATTCTTTTTTATGAAAGGTGTAAATGAGGTAGGAATTGGACACATACATTTTTATGGGCACTGTTTCTGAAAAGGTGAAACTGGAGGTCCCTGAGATCTTCCAGCTGTGATCTTAATTACTCTTCCCATCCCACCTGCCTGAAATTATCTCATGGCTTAGAACATTGGTGGAATAGGGTAGGATCTGGGGAATTGGGGAGGAAACTAGCATATAGTAAGCAATTCTTAAATACAGCCTTAATTGTGGTTCGTTTTATAACCATGTAAGCTAGATTGTAAGATAGATATTTGTACCCATTACATAGATGATGAGTCTGAGGTTCAGAGACAGAAGTGATTTGGCAAAGATTATAGAGGTAGTAATTGACTTTGTTCAGGTCAGACTCACTTCTTGCCATATCTCAGGCTCTTTTCACTGCAGAGGTGTCTGATGCCTTGTGCATAAGTCCAGGGTAGCTAACCATTAACTCTTATGCAACTGTCTTGTCAAGACTCCAAGACCATCTGCAGAAAACAGCCTATATGCTGATGAAGGTTGTCAAGAGGCATCTGTCCAATCCTGGAGAAATGCCTATTCCAAGATTTAAAAATGACAGTGTGTATTGTGCATTATGCTTTTCAAACTGCCTTCACATCCATTATCTAATTCGATCAGCAATGAATTTCATTAAGAGGAAAAAATTTTTATTAAATAATTAACTAATTTGCTTTCATTATTGTAATGGATGGGAGTAGAGCTAAAAGAAAAACATCAAACTCCACCAGGCTAAAGCTCTGACTGGGAAATTTGTTCTGTTGCTTTGGAACTTCTTTTTGAGCTCTCTCAAAGCCGTCATTAAGTTGTGCTGTGTGTGATGTGTTGAGTCACTCCTCCCCGTCATCATTCAGGTGCAGCTTGCCACTTGGTAATGGGGCAGTGTCTACATATGGGTCTTGACAGGTCTATCCTCGTAACACTGTGGCACTTTATCTCAACGAACAAAGAGACTGGCAACCAGTTTAGATATCCAAGGGCTGATCTCTTTTGGAAGCAGCTACTTGGTAGAATCTGTCAGGAGGTAGATGGCATTGGCATTTGGGAGTTGAGTCACCTTCTGTAAAGTGCTGTGTTTTCTCCAAGTGTGTCCATAAAATACTGGCATACAAGAATGGTTTAAAGAATTCACTTACTTATTTTTATGCAGATGATATTTGTGATTTGGCAAACATTTCTTTTGTTTTCATTGAAATAGAAAAAAAAGAAAAAAGAAGGAAATTAAAAGGAAATATGAATACTTTCTGTGGTTAGAGATTTATTTTGACACTTTACCCACACACCAAATGTCATGAAATCTGGTTTAAAATGCCCATTTAAAAGCCATTTGGGGCGTGCCTGGGTAATTCAGTTGGTTAAGCATCCAACTCTTAATGTTGGCTCAGATCGTGATCTCATGGTGTAATGGGACCGAGGTTCACAGACAGTCATGACACCGAGGCTTTTCTTTCCAGGAAGCGATTTTATTTGTGCCTGCAGGGGCTCATTGGGTTCGTACCCAAAAACCTGAGCCCCAAGTGCAGCGGGGTGTAGCCTTTTATACAATTTCTACTTCTTTGTCTCCCATACATGGTAACATACAGACATACGATCTGATTGGGCGTTCTGTGTTACAGCATTGTGAGGAATGTTATGTATGCACACATAGCCAGGTTGTCTTCCCTTGCTTTGAGGTTTTCACCACATTCCTTAATGAGGGACTCTACCACAGTGGTAGTGAGATTGAACTCTACGTTGGGTTCTGCACTGGGCATGGGACCTGTTTATGATTCTCTCTCTCCCTCTCTCTCTCAAAATAAATAAACATAAAAAGATAAAAGTCAGTTGGTTTTAAGTTGCTGTTTCATTAAAAGATGGTAATGTCATAGCAGAAGATTGGCTAACTGTTCTAACGTGGACTTAATGATAGATGAGTTCAATATAGTACAAGATTGATGGGGGCAACACAACTTTGTGGATCCAGAAACTTATTCATCATATCAAGTGATGACGAAATTCTTGGATAGTTGAGTCACAGTTACCAAGTTTATTTTTGATAATCTCAAAAATTCATGTTAGCCAGCCATACCTGGATCCACATAGGTCTAGGCTTGCAAAGTGACTAAAATTTTCATGCCAGCTAGTCAGGGCACTGACATCTTCTCTGAATAATGCTAGATATGTGCTGGCATTTAAAAAAATCTTTGGGGGTGCCTAGGTGGCTCAGTCGGTTGAGCATCCACCTTCAGCTCAGGTCATGATCTCATGGCTCATGGGTTCTAGCCCCGTGTTGGGCTCTGTGCTGACAGCTCAGAGCCTGGAGCCTGCTTTGGATTCTGTGTCTCCCTCTCTCTCTGCCCCTCTTCTGTTCATGCTGTGTCTCTGTCTCTATAAAAAAAATAATAATAAACGTTAAAAACCTTTTTTAATAAAACATTTTTAAAAAATCTTTGGATTAATAATTTCCTTTTAGGATATTCTTGACAGAGTATTTTTGTTGTATTTCTTCCAAAAGAGTTGAATGGTAGTCTATTACATGTTTTGATTGTAGAATCAGAGAATATCTGAATTCTAGTTCCTCTTATGCCAGCTAGTTGTTTGACTCTAAGCGAGTCACTTAAGCCACCTGAACTTCAGTTTCTGTAGAACATGGATGGTAATATTATCTCCTTTATAGACATTTTCAAAAACTTAGAGATAAAGTGTGTTGTAGAGAAAGAAATGTTTTTACTCTTCCTGATTCTTTTGGCTAGTCTATTAACTAAAGGGACATGAAACAGATTAACAGTAGAAAAATATATTTAATTTCATTTGTATGGGAACCTCACAAAGACATGAGAGGCTCCAAGACAGGCAATTGAGGCTCATATGCCATCCTTAGCTAGAAGGGAATAGGGCTCTGGGGTTTCAGAGTGAGGAAAATAATTCACAGAAGATAGGAAGAACAGATGTTTTGTAAACAGACCTTTGTCATACCTTACAGAGACAATGGGACCCAGAGAGGAATTTGAACAAACAGGCTGTGAGGGGGTCTCCCACCTTATGACACCTAGTTCATACTCTTTATAGTTATCTCCCACATTAGCTCTCTTCCTGGAACAGAGCCTCTATCTAAATTCTAAGAGACAGTTAAGAGGGAGATAAAAAGCTCTTCCTGAGACTTTTGGGCCTTAATTATCTTTGGCTCAAAATAATCCATGTGTCATATGGTATATTTAGAGGGGCTCCTTCTGAAACCTTTCAGTATAAAACATCCGCTACAAAGCTTAGCATATATTAGGCATTCAATAAATGATAGCTATCACCACCACTGTTATAACCACCATCATCATCATTATCATCTTAAAAGGTTTGCTCTAATTTTAGACATATCTTTATTAGATTTACAAGTTCTACCATTCTGATTTAATTTGGTAGAATTCTGCCTCTTTAGGCGACTTCTGCTAATGTAAAGCATTATGTGTGAGCTTTATAAACCCCTCAGAGGTAAATCTATCACTTAGTTATGGGGAAGTGTATATAAATATATATTATATATATCCAAAGATAAAGAGAAAAACTAGAACCCTACAGTGTGAACTTATGCTGTTGATGTTCTCTTATAGTGTATCTAATATGACCAAAATCTAGACATTCACTTTACAAAAAAATAATAGAGTAGCTACCATTTACAAACATCTTCTGCCTATTATGCCTGCTACCTCATTTTATCTTCACAAAAGCCCTGAAAGTTAGATTGTGATTTCAGTTCTACGGATTAAAAAAACAGGGTTAGGCAAAGTTAATTAATTTTTTTTTAACTTCACACAATTAAAGAGTACTTGATGTGGAATTCAAACCCTAGGACAATTGAACTATAATGCCTGTGAATGTTTGTGATACTCTACCTCTCAGAAAACACAAACCACTAAATGTTGGGGTAGGTAGTTAATAAAAGGCCCTCACTTTGAACTCTGTAGTCCAAAGAGGCCTCATTTCTGTTTGATATCAAACTTGTTGAACCTTCACACCTTTTCAGTATCAACACTGTGTGAAACAGAGACTCTGGCTAAATCTTGGACTTAGAGCAAAGATCTGATTGTATAAGGTTTGTAACTTTAGTTTTACTCTGATACCGGCCAAACTTAATACCCTAGACATTTTTTCATTATATCATTGCCCAACTAATGGCAATGGAGGGAAGGAATATAATCCTTCTCAAATGATCTTTGAATATGACTTTGTTGCAAAGGAGTTAATATTTCAACATGCAAAATGACAACTCCTTTCATGCCTTTATATTGACTCCTCTTTATACCAAAGAGCCAGAATTACAGTGGGGTCTTTTTATTTATCTGTGGCCTGGCAAACTAGTAATATTTCACACATGGGAATTTTCTTTCTAGGTCTTAAAATAAAAATTTTATGAATATAGCATCATTTTAATAATAAATCCAGACCCTGGGGTGACTAGTCTACTTTCTCAAACACAGGATAGTTTGTAAAGTTACTGAATTGAAAATCTGTAGTAAACATGGCATTTCCCTCTGGGACAACTAAAAATGGTGTTTCTCTGATTTTACTAAGGTTTGAGCAGAGTACAAAGCATGTCTAAACAAATATCATAAAAAATCATCTAATATTTTCAATGAGCAAGGTACTATCCTCAGGACTGGAGATTCAAGAGACGGATGCTATCAGCCCTTGATATTAAAGAAGTCATAGTGTAATGAGAGTAAAAATTAATTACAAGGCAGTATAATCATTGGTATGATAAAGATAGTTCAGGCTGCCATGGAAGAGGGCAGGAGGTTCCCTGATCATGAGTTTGGAATTAGATATAGTTGGTTTGAGGCCCTTTTGAAATGTCCAAATGCAGTAAACAAGTAACAGTTGACTATATGAGCATAGGAGTGATAAGACTGTTTTGGGGTGTTGTTATTTATATTAAGTAATATGTTGAGAAATTAATAATTTAATTGGAGTAGCAGCTAGCATTTGTTGAACAATTAATATATATCTGGTGATGAGGGAGCATAAGGCAAGCTAAGGGCGAAACACAAACTAGCATATCCCTCCCCCCACCAACGTGGGATATGTGTGATATTCCTCAGGCACTCCTGGTTGTCCAAGAGCAAAGGGAGGGACAGAAAACAAATGGTTAACTGATAGAGATCGCAGTCATGAGGGTGAGTCTCCATTAGTTTACAAATATTTTAGTAAATTACAAGAAAAAGGCAATCTTATCAATAGCCTAATCTCCAGAAATCTCTAGACTCAGTTTCCTGGAGCCCCAACATCATCCTCCCCTCCATAGTGAAAAGGGAAACAAAGGCAAGAGGAAATGGCAGGTAGCATTGAATTTCTTTATAACCTGCAGCACATTGACAAATAAGGAGTATAACATTTCTCCAGGAACCCAGCTGTCCTAAAGTTAATGCCTTCCTAGGGGGTGGGAGAACAACCTTAGTTTGACAATAAAAAGGTCTCAGGTATCTTAGGAGTCCTCTTTAGCATAGCAAAGTCCTTCTAGAATCCTCCCTTTTGCCTTTACCTCCCCCAACTCCGTAGTATATAGCCAGTCATTCTTCACAACCCCAGTACAGCTCTTTCTGTCCATGGGTCCTGTCCCCATGCTTTAATAAAATCACTTTTTTCTTTCACCAAAGACATCTTCAAAAATTGTTTCTTGGCCATCAGCTCCGGACTCCCACCACTCCAAAACGACACCATAGGGACTGTGCCAGGTGCTTTATGCACATGATATTAAGTCGTGGTAGCAGCCCTTTGGCTGTAGGCATAATTCCTGTTCAGCTCAGTGTTGCATAGCAATTAAGAAGGGAAGCTGGAAATTGAACCCATGTCTGCCCGAGTCCAGCCTGGACATGACACAAATGCTGTTCCCCTACAGAACTTCAGGCAGTCAGAGGTAAAGCTGTCTCTCTGATGATGCTGGAAGGGAGTCTTGCTGACTTGAGAGCAAGATTACTAAATTAGGGCTTGAGGACACTTCCTGTGAAAACAAGCTTGGAAATAGAATCATCAGGTCACATTCAAACTTTGCCACTTGCTCACTGTGTATCCCTAAGGTATACATTATCCTTTCTGAACATCTGTAAAAGAAATGATAAGACAAAGTGTATATAAATACTGGAAGGGTTAAAATAAAACACATGGCAAAACACCTATTCTGAGTTTGGTACGTAGTAGGTGGCTTGTTGGCATTTGTTTCCTTCCCTACCACCTACTTTTTCCTAAAGAGAGTCCAGAAAAAGAGAACTCACTGGCTGCTTCCTTGAGTGTGCCCAGGGTTTTCAAGCAGAACTTCTCAAATTCATTATGAGCAGGAATCACTTGAGCATTTTGTTAAAATGCAAATTCTAATTCAGGAGGACTGGGGTAGTTTCTAATAAAATTCCAGGAGATGCTAATGATGTTCTTCTTTGATTACGCTTTTATCCTCAAGATTTGTAGTCTTTGAATTTTTCTTCTTTTGTGTTGTATTAAGTACTTCCAGCTTCAAGTCAATTTTTCCTGCTTTGCTTTCATACCAAACAAAGAACAGCTGCTTTCACAGTCACGGGTAGTGGAGATATTGGATACCTTCCCAACACACAGTGTTATTATTTGGAAGAATAATTGAACAGGAGCAAAAACCTATACAAGCAACACTCTAATACTAGTGAGCATTCCTACATTGCTTTAGAGTTGACATTGTGCTATCTAAAATATTATCTCAGTTGATTCAGCTGTTGAACAGGTATTCTTTGCGAGTCTCTGTCCAGGGCAATGAGGAAATTAAAAAAGACTAAGGTAGAACTTCATGACATTCATAGATTAGCAGAAAGGAAAGACAGGAAAGTCAGGATCAGGTTAACAACGGGTTTCGAGTGGAAGTATGCAAATTCGTAGAGTGATATGGAGGAGGGACTTCCTATATCCAGGAGTGAGGAAAGGGTCAGGGAAGGTTTCCCAGAAGGAATTACATCTTCATCCCAGGCATCCTCATCATCATTTCCATTGTCTCTATTCGTCATTGTCATCATCTTTACCACCATCAAATAGCATTTGTTAAGAACCTGATTAACAAATAAGGAGTAGTATACAAGGCATATTATATGCATCATCTCAAACAACCCTCATAACCTCCTCATGAGGTGGGTTCCCGCTTTACAGATGAAGGAATTATGCTTAGAGAAGTTAAATAACTTGTGTAGTAATAAAAGCAGGGCCTGAATTTAAACCTGGACAATTACCCCAAAGCCCATGTCCTTAAATACCATGGTATAACAACCTCAATTCACTTTATTTAAGATAGATAAACACAACAATCTTTATGCATATGACGCATAATGCTTTCTGTTTTAAGGCTGAGAACCCTGATGTCCATATAAAATAAATTATTTTTCCAAGTAAGTGGGTAAAGGATGAGGGCCAGGTTGAACTGAAGGTTTCTAACTAGAGTCCTACATTTTTCTATCACACTTTGCAGATCCTGAGATAGAGTAGAGTAGGCAAATTATTAGGTGCATATATACCTGCATTCATATCATATATCTGCATACCATAGAAACAATTCCCTTCATTTCATAGCCTGCAGGTCTATAAATATTCTTCTTTTGGTTTAGAGCCCTGGTGTTAATAATAACACAATCTTTGGTTCTGTTTTCCATTTGAGTTTTATTTATCTTGCTTTTCTTGATTTCTGGGAACAATTTTAACATTATTCACTATTCAGCTTTTAGTTACCCTCTGAAGAAGTCCTACTGAGTAATCATCTTCTTTCACCTTCTAGAAACTTGGGGAAGAAACTCTGTTTATTAGTTTTTGAGAGACAGCATGAGCAGGGGAGGGACAGAGAGAGAATAGGACAAAGGATCCTAAGTGGGCACTGCACTGACAGCAGCGAGCCTGATGCAGGGCTCCAGCTCAGGAACCAGGAGATCATGACCTGAGTTGAAGTTGGATGCTCAACCAACTGAGCCGCCCAAGCACCCAGAAACTCTTAAAATAATTATTGGCTGGGGTGTGCCTGGGTGGCCCAGTCAATTAAGCATCCAACTCTTGATTTTAGCTCAAGTCATGATCTCCCCCCATGTTGGGCTCTGCACTGACAGCATGGAGCCTGCTTGGGATTCTCTCTCTGTATCTGTGTGTGTGTGTGTGTGTGTGTGTGTCTTTCGCTCTCTTTCTGCTGCTCCCTCATCAATATAAATAAATAAACAGAGATGTTTGTCTTTAGCTCAGAAAGGCATTATTGTCTGTATCACTTAGTTCCTTTTTCTTCCTTCTCTCAGTCCTGCATACTCTCACTTTCTGTCCTTTTACTTTTGCTCTTACTGTCCTTTTTCCTTTCATCCTTGCCTTCTTCCCTTCTATCTTCCCACCGTCTCTCTGTCTCTTCTGTGTTTAAGAGGTAAAGTGTATTGTTACTTAAAATTTTGTGATTGATTTTTTGCATTTATAATTGCGGTGTGACCACAATGTATCATGAAGAACTGGATTTGCTGTTGAATAGAACCAGGTAATATTTTACCTTCACCCACTGTTGACTTTGTGATGCTGGGCAAATTAAAGTCTCTTTTCCTTAATTTACTCAGCTGTAAATGGAGAGAATAATACCTTTCTCAAGTTATAGAAGAAAAAAATATTACTTGAAACAGAAAGTAGGTACAAAATGAAATTTCCCCTTTAGTTCAAGAAAATATAGAGAAATTTTAATTTAGGTATGCTGTTGACATTCTTTTTGTGTTTGTCTTCATAAGTTGCCATGGCTCTATCTTGAGCCAGACTGTAAAAGATTGTTTCTCATATTTTTGTCCTCATAGCCCAGCCCAATGGTTTATGTAATAGGTGCTCAATAAATAGGATTTTTGTTGAATGGAGTCAGGAGATAAACTAGATCAAGCCAGGGATGCAAACATTATTGTCAGACAAGCTTGTTAGCCCCTTTTTAATTTTTCTCCCAATGCAGCCTCTCTTGTAAGGAAAGTATCCAGGTTGGTCTCTCTGCCAGGGAGAGATTTTTGGCAGCATTTCCCTCTAGACTGGAGAGTAGAAGAAAAGACTGCTTAACCAGCTGCCACAAACTTCTCAGAAAACTTGTATATTTAGGCAATTATGGGTTTCCCATGGTGTTCCCCAATGCTCTTTTCAAGGATTTTTTTTAATCAACTGAACGAAAGTCATAAAAATAGCTCAGCACAGCAACTCCAGCTCACAAAAATGCAGAAGATCATGGTTATGCATTTCTTCTTTGGAAGTTCTTCTACATTGTCTTTGAGACAGTGCTGCCCATTTCTGAGGTACTGATATTCTCAATGCCGCTGCCCTCTCTGCCCAGATTCCTATAACTCTACATCCTCTCCTTGGACAAACCCTATGCTTCAGTCGTCATACAGACATCCACACCTGATGGCTCTCAAGTGTCTATACCTCTGATCTGACCCTTCAGCTCTGTTGTAAACATCTACCATCTTTTAAATATTTTAGGGCTGTTTCATACAGCACTTGAGCTCATCAGAGGAATGAATTTATAACCCCCACATAAACTTGTTCTCCTTTTATATTTACTACCTCAATGAATGGAATAAACAGTCTCTTTATCCTCATGACCACCTTGTAAATAAATATTATTACTGTCATTTGACTGATGAGGAAACTAAAACTTGAAGAAATCGTGTAGCTAGAAAGTGAAAGAGCTGACCTGCAATTCAAGATCATTCTCCTCCAAAGACTGTGTCTCTTCTGATAAGCTTTGTCACAAAGGAAAGAACAGGGAGGAATAGGAGAAAATGTTGATTCATTACATAGTGAGGCAATTGTAAGATACCCCACCTAGTGTCTCAAGAAGCACTCAAATGGATATAATCTTGCTTCCTTAGACCACCAACCCCTGCTTGGTATAAAGTATAAATTGAATAAGTTAATGGATTTTTTAAATAGCTGAATTTATCTTATTATATTATTTTATTTTTATTTTTTAATTTAATTTAATTTTAAAATTACATGATGATACTCCTTGAAATTACATCTATGAGTAATCTCTCCCTCAGCCATCGCTGAAGCAAAGTCATAGTAGAAAATAATTGCCTAATTCTGGTATGGTGACATCCACACTAATGGGAGAGGAAGTGACAAGTTGACCTTGTAGTCTAGAGTAAGTATTTATTTGAGAAATTTTCATGAGAAAACCAATTTTGAGCTTATATGCAAGATATAGATAAAGTAGCTACAGGGTTCTAATGTTGTTTGTAAAGATAAGGCAGTTTAAAAAATACACAGCACTCCCTTTTTTTTTTTGTCATTGCCTCGATCCTTAGTGTTGTTAAGCTTCTATGTCCTAGAGTCACCTTTACATGGTACACTTACAGGGAAGGATTATTTTTAGGGCTTGATTTTTTTTTAATGTTTTTATTTATTTTTGCGACACAGAGAGACAGAGCATGAGCAGGGGAGGGACAGAGAGAGAGGGAGACACAGAATCGGAAGCAGGCTCCAGGCTCTGAGCTGTCAGCACAGAGCCCGATGCGGGGCTTGAACCCACAGACTGTGAGATCATGACCTGAGCTGAAGTCGGACGCCTAACCGACTGAGCCACCCAGGCGCCCCTAGGGCTTGATTTTTATTGTGAAAGAGTTTCTCTATGTTAAGAGAGTCTCTTACCTGTTGAAGTGGTGATTTATTTTTAGGAAACTTTTCTGTTGTCTAGGACTGCTGTAACAATATTTATTTAAAACACCAAGTAACTATTTTTTAATTTTTTTTTATTGAGAAAGTCTTATGGAAATAACCCTCGAAGGTCCAAATGGATTTTATGTAATATAGAAAGTAATTCTGGCCAATACTTGCTCTGCATGATCTGTCATAGGTAGAAGGATGGTCTGTCAAGAAGAGAGGAACTGCCAGACACCCAGATGGCTCTTCTCAGAGTCATAATGGATATCCATTGCCAGAAAATTTTTCTTAGCTTTGCAGACTAAAAAACATAGATCAATGGTGCTATAGAGTTAATGTGTCTCCCCCAAATTCATATATTAAAACTAATCTCCAATGTGAGAGTATTTGGAGGTAGGACATTTTGGAACTCTGTCCTCATAAATAGAATTAGTGCCCTTATAAAAGAGGCCCCAGAGAGATCCCTTGCCCCCTTCTCCATGTGAGGACATAATAAAAAAAGGGCCATGAACTAGTAAATGGGCCCTTACCAGACATGAATCTTGATCTTGATCTTCCCAGGCTACAGAACTGTAAGAAACACATAGCTGTTGTTGATATGCTACTCAGTCCATGGTATTCTCTTACAGCGGTCTGAATGTACTAAGAGAGTTGAGAAGTATATGGGAAGTCAGGCAGATTCGGATTTGAATTCCATTGTATGCCTCTTCCTAACTGCTAACCTTAGGCAAATCCAAAATCTCTGCATCTTAGTTTCTGCATTAACAACAATAGCAGAAGATATGCTATATTGCTATGACACCAGCTTATGGAAGAAACCTAGAAGAGCATAGCTATTACACTGCTATTGCTGTGTCAAGTTCACATTGACCAAGCTTGAGAGATTACTATAAAAAGCAGCCAAAGTATTAAATGGAAGTTTATCATGTAAGTAATCAAAATTCATTTCCTTTTATGCAAAGCATGTTCTTTCCCAGTATAAAATGATGACAGAAGCCAGATTAGCAAACACACATAAATTAGTGAGCATCCTAACAAAGCAAGACTACCACTGAGTCCCCAGTCTAGAGAAATGAAAACTTATGTCCATAAAAAGATTTACACTTAAGTGTTCATGGCAGACGTATTCATATTATCCCAAACCAAAAACAGTACAAATGTTCATCAACTTGTGAGTAGAATTTATAAACAAAATTGGCATATCTAGACAATAGAATACTATTTACCAATTAAAGTGAATTAACTATTAATATACATCATGCTAAATTAAAGAGTCCCAGACATAAAAACAAATTTTATGATTCCATTAAATGAAATTCTAGAAAGAGGAAAGCCATAGTGATAGAAATCAGGTCAATAGTTGTCAGAGACTAAAGGTGGAGGGGGAAGATGTCGACTCAAAAGGACATAAGGGAAAGTTTGGTGAGATGGAAGTAGATGTAAATATTTTATATGATGACTGCCATTACAGTAAGTACCATATAATTTGTCAAAATTTATCAAGTTGCACACTTATAACTGGCGAATATTATATGTGTATTATATTTCAGTAAAGCTGATGAAAGAAAAAGACAGAAGAAAAACAAAGCAAAAGATGTTGAAAATTTCAAGTACCTCTTATCAAACCCCAAAATATATTATTCCCCATTTTTCTATTTCTATTCCTGATTGTTCTTACATGAGTCAATCTGACCAATACACAGAATCTCCCTAACATCAGATCTTATCCCAGAGTATTCTTCTCTCTGCCTAGATATTGTTGTTTCCATTTTACTGATGAGGAAACTAAAACTTTATGAAGTTGTGTAGCTGAGAAGTCAAAGAGCTGGCCTTCAATCCCAGATGATTCCACTTCAAAACCTAGGTCTCTTCCAATAAGTTTAATCAGAGAGGGGGAAAAAAGAAACAGAGCATAAAGGAAAATTGCTGGAATAACAACAACAACAACAACAGTAACACACAAACACACAAGAAATGCTTTAATGGTAACAGAAAATGGTGTACTCCACCATAGTTAGTCCTTCTGTGATCTTAGCTGGTCCACAAGTTGAAAGCCTTTTGTCTTCTTTGCAGTGAATGGTGTTGGCAAAAGCCTTTCTCCTCTTCTTCCTGGGAACAGAGCTGGACTATATTTCCTAGGGTCCTTTGAACTTTGAGTGGAATTGTGACTAGTTGTAGCTAATAGAATATGAGTGGAAGTGATATGTACCACTTATAGGCATGATCATAAAAATCTTTCCACATGGTTCTCTATGATTTTCGCTGCTTTCGTCGTGGAGAAGGAGGCGGTCCCGAGGGCAACCTTGGGAATCACGAACGAAGATGTTAGAACTAACATAGTCTTGGTTCATGAATGAATGTGTAGAGAAGAGCCCCTTTCGTCAACATACACTTCAACACACACATACACTGCCACTTCCTTTTCCTCCCAAACTGGAACCAGTCTTTCATATGAGCAACAAACTTCTATTACATTGACATAACAACACTTATAGGCCTATTTATGACAATAATCTAGTCTACTCTAGTTAATGTATTAGGCTAGAGGCAATGTAGAGCCTAGCATCATAGCAGGCTGAGTAGTCTGCTCTGTTATTTTCATTAAGCCCATGCCAAATCCCAGATCTTACTACAATTTCAAATTACACTCAATTTTGGATATTCTGCCCATAGAAAAGGGGATAGTTTGTCTTAAAACCTAGAGATAGCTGGTCTTTGGTGCCCATCCAGGTAGAAAAAAGTAACCCTGGGCCCAGGATTGTCTTGCTAAGCTTTGCGAAATAAAGCTGTTTCAAGGAAGTATAGAAGAGGCATCTACCCTAATAAAGATTTATTCTTAAACTCAAGCACGATCTCCTACAAAATCAGATCAAATCAATGTCCTCAAACTTGGCCACTCCTATTAGTAATTCTCTTCCTAGGAAAGGGCACATATAGCATGAAGGGGGTGGATGCAGAGGAGCCCAGAGTTTCCCTGAGACAATTGTCATATCATCCAGATACAATCTTTCTTTCCTTGGATAGTGTCCAGACATGCACTGCTAACATTGGTTTTCTTCTCTCTGAGTTTTTCTGAGCTGCCATTGCTAACAACCTATTTTCTCTTGACATGTATTTTTTTCTTCTTTAGCTTAACTAATGACAATGAGTCAAGTCTTGTTCTGGCTTGGGAACTATTCATTTTCCTTAAGAAGACTATTCATATTTCTAAACCCATCCGTTGTGTGTTGATTTTATCAGTCACACATTGAGAGTTCTCTGGAGATATTCAGGCATTATTCAGCCAGTGATTCATTCCAACTCAGCAATATATAGATAAAAAACAAAATCAAGTTAAAAACAAAAGCCTTTCCTCATTCAGGATTTGTGTTATAGAAGTAATCAACTAAATTATTTGCTTATGTTTTGTTTCGTTAGATAATGTGTATAAAAACGAGCCAGTTCAAATATTTGTTCAAATATTTGCATAAAACCTACTGGGGATGTGCAACTTGGATCAATTTGTTCAACCATCTCACCTATAAAATAGGAAAATAAATACAATATGGTTTGGTCTATGTGTTAAGTGTGCTAATTCCCTCTGTTCTCAATCCAGCATAGGAAGGCAACATTGAGTTTCTCAACCCTGTAGGTATATTGCATTCTACAGTGTAAATACTTACATTCACTTGTAAGGCATTTCTAGAGAGTTCTCAAGTATCAGGTGGGGTGTCTGATGAAATGACCTATTGAAGAAATCACTTGCAAACCTGAGGGCCTGGTTGGATTTGATAAGTCATATACAAATGTACCAAGTATGCAAGCAACATATAGTGATAAACTTGCTAGTGTTTCCAGATTGTGAATGACATTGCTTACTTATCTATGATTCAAAAGCCATTGGGTGAGGGACAAGATTAATTAAGGCCTGGTTCAAGTCCACAATGCAAACAAAAATAATTACTTTCTTATTTACTGTATTTAATATTGTAATGCTTTAATTCTCCTTATAGAATTAAAGGCTCTTTATAAAAGAGAATCTTTGGAACTTATCAAATCTAACAAAGAGCTGAAATTTTAATTAGCAATAAAGAAACTGTTGATCAAAATACCTGATAATAAATCAGACTAAGTACACAGAAAGTTTCCTAATCTTAGAAGTATATAAGTAGAGGCTGGCTGACAGTCTCTCAGTGTAAAAATGTAGACATCTTAATTGGAAAGTATAATATCAATTTTTAGCAAAACTGGAATGTAGTAATTATGTGACCTTGTGAAAGTCCCTTAGTCACTTGGAATTTGGTGTTTAGTATAAATGAGGCAGACTCATGATACCTACCTTAGAGGATAGTTACAAGAAATAGAAATATCTATAAGGTACACAGAGTGGAAAGAAAAATGTGGTGGCAGTAGTTATTTAAAAAGAAGCTCCTACACAGAATTGGGCCACTCAGAAAATCACTACCTTTAGAATCCTTTTGTCTGAAATAGTGGCAGTGTCACCTGCTCTGTGGTGTTTTGGGGTGCATTGAAGAGATAATACCAATGAAATTGCTTTGTAAGCTGTACATATTCTGCAAACATAAATGATTTGTGCAATATAAATATCACTTTATTATTATTGTCCCTTTCAATTCTAAATTTGTAATTCTGAATACAAGGGAAACAAAAGAATCATTGCATCTTCAGTGAAAATTATTAATTATTTTTCCTCCCGATTACTCTTCTTTTATAAAAATTTACTCGGCAAAATATTAAATTATTTACAAAGAAAGGAAAGAAAGGATGGGAGGAAGGAAGGAAGGAAAGAGGGAAGGAAGGAAGGAGGGAGGTAGGGAGGGGTAGGGAGGAAAACTTTACTGGCCTCTCTCACTCTGGTGTCACTCCACTCCTCAAGAACTCTTTTACATTGTAATCATCAGGAGCATGTTAGGTCACTAATGATCATCTACTGAAAAAGTCTCTGTTTAATAATCATATCACAATTCTCCTGGAAGCTTCTACTGTCAGTGCTTAGCAAAGAATGAATATATATATATATATATATATATATTATATATATAACATAATGAATGAATATATATATTATATTATATATTAGCTAAGTCAGGCTCCACCCCCACCCAGTATAGCTGTTCTGCTGTCCTAGACTTTGGCAGTTTGTTTGTTTATTTCAGTTAACTTTTGTTTTTTATCCATGTTGGCAGTTTTCTAGTGCTTTATCTCATTACAATTCTTGTTTTCTTATCTGAAGACAATTTCAATATCCTCTGTGTGGTCTCATTGAAGCCTTAGTGGATGCTATCATGAATACATTAGTAGTCATACAGTTTTATTTCCTATGACATTTAATATATGTTTGATTTCCCAAAGCTTTAAAAAGTGAATATTATAATACTATACTAAATGAGAACAATAGGAAAAAGCAACTTATTTATGCAAGAGTCAGTCTCAATACCTGGGCCCTATTATATTAACTAATATAAGAAGAAAATTAATATAAGAAACCAACTTACAAACAAGTGAGTGTTAAAAATAGAAATTTTGAATACCCTTGTGTGGACTTCAGAGCCCTCATTCAATTAAGGATTGTTCTGCAGATTCTCATTGAGCAATAGTCATCTTCGGAATTTTTATCCCAGAATAGATAAATAAGGCTAAAGAGACCCAAACAGCTATGTGAAAAATTAAAAGAAAAAAATTCCTCAAGATTAAGAAATTATCTAGGATACTTTGAAATATGAAGTCTTCTCAAATGAGGAATTTACTTCTCTGCTTCAGAAGTAGGAGGAAGAATGTGGGGAAGAGGAGGAAGAAGAGGAGAAAGAAGAGGGGGCAGGGTCTCCAGAGAGAAAAGATGAAAACTTCATTACTAGAAACCTCAAGTGTGATGAGTCAATATTGCCTTAGGCAAGGAATGAAAACAGAACAACAGCAACAAAGAAACAAAACAAAACAAATCAAAAGGAAAGAAAACAGAACAGGAAGCCAGAGACACTTGTTTTTGTCTCTCCACGTGGACTGCTCTATTAGTCTGTAGAGCTTTCCTGCCTTATTATATAGCGTAAAACAAGATAGCAATCTATCAGGCAGTTCATCCATTCATCCATCCACCTATTCTGTTATCACACATTGAGAATCACTTGTATGCTAGACATTATACAACATCCCCAGACTTATTGGACAGGCATTATACAACATCCCCAAACTTATTGGACAATGGAAAACTACTTTGTTTTGAATTTTTCTTTTGTTATCAATGAGCAGTGACTAATATTTGATAGGACATGCTTTGGAAATTAAACTGCAAATGATGAGAGGCCACTGGATGATTACAACTGCGGTGGATTGTGAACAGATTTAACTTGTAGAAAAATACTCTTCATCTACGCAAGAGAACAGTTGAAGAATCTATACATTAGTCCAGATAAGGAACAAGGAAGTCTTGCACTAAGGTAGTGGTATTTGGAAGAAAGGAAAATACAGATAGCTTATTGATTTCCAGAACTTTTGGCAAGGTCAGACTAAATACAAACTGTAGGAGGACCAGAAGGAAAATAAGGGGAAATATAATGTGTGCATTTGGACATATTGGATTTGAGGATCTTTGGGTATGAATGTCTAGTAGGATATCCTATCATTGTGCTTGTGGAGTCTTTCATGTGTAGATAGAAGTGAAAACTATGATGGTAGATGGTATTTTTCAATGTTATAAAGGCAAAAGCATAAGCTACTGGATAATTTTGCAGAGCACAGGTTCTGATTAAGAAGTCTACCTTGTTACATGTTGGGCAACCATGACATAAATAGTGTCTCCAGCTGTTCCTTGGTACAGGCACTCTATCAAACTCACTTGTCTCCCCTTCCAAATGCCCAAGAGGAAAAAGAGCTTTACTACATCACTTAACTACTCACTCAAAAAAAAAAAAAAAAAAGAAGGAAGAAAGAAAGAAAGAAAGAAAGAAGAAAGTTAGTTCAGTGGAAAATTCCTCTAATGAGGCTTAAAACATTCCATCTCTATGGGTTCAGATTCTACTGTTTTTTTTCTACTGTTTTATTTAGAAATAATTTATACAAACTATAAAGTTTAGGGAAGAAAGAAAAATAAGAAAAAGATGTTTATTGGCAAAGACTCCTTCGAGGCTTGTTTTTTTTTTTTTTTTTTTTTTTTTAGTGACGTGTAAAACCTGTTTTGGAAACATCATATTTTGCAATGAATTCAGATTTAAAACAACTTTTATGTTAACAAAGATAAATTTTATTTCCTTAATCTTTCACCTGGGGAATGAATTAAGTGAAACTGGGCATCAAAAAGTAACAGGACTATTTGACTTTTAGTTTAGCTTCCTTATTTTTATCTTTCAGTGAATGCCTCTGACTACAATTTATTGTGGTGGCAGAGAAAGGAGGTGGGGTGTGGTACATGGCACAGGAGCAGGGCAGATGCCTGGACATAGCAGCCTTCTAGGCCTTCAGTATCTCTTTGCAGTAGTGGAGTTAATTTTATTCCTATTCTGGTTTTGCCACCAACTAGCTGCCTGACCTTAGTAAGGTGACTTCATTTCTCATTCTTCTAAATCTCACTCCCTTATCTCTAAAATCAAGGATTAAACTAAAAAGTCTCCTTCCAGGTTTATACTGTATAATTTCAATTTATCATATTTTCTTTCTATTATGTTTTTCTTTGTATAAATAGTCCAGAAAGATGGCTTAGAAAAGAATCTTCTAAGAAAAAAAAAAAAGAACACATATAATATTAAGGAGAAGAAAAACTTCCCAATTCCTAACATTTTTCAGTCAGAACACAGAGCTCTTCCCTACTTGAAGCTATGGATTACATTTTTTTTCATAATAGCAATACTCTTAATCTAAAGTGATGGTGACTCAAAATATCCATCCTAGTTGAATTTATTCTTAAACTTCAATTAGCATATTTCTGATTATTATAATTATTGAATGATGTGTCTCCAATGCCAGAGTATAAAGATCTTTATTACAAAGTCCCTGCCTGTGTTTTTTCCACCTCTGTCGTTAATAAAAACTTTCAGTTAAATTAAAACAAACAGGGGGGGTTCCAGAAGATGGCGGCGTAGGAGGACGCGGGGCTCACAGCGCATCCTGCCGATCACTTAGATTCCACCTACACCTGCCTAAAGAACCCAGAAAACCACCAGAGGATTAGCAGAAGGGAGTCTCCGGAGTCAAGCGCAGACTAGAGGCCCACGGAAGAGGGTAGGAAGGGCGGCGAGGCGGTGCGCGCTCCACGGACTGGCGGGAGGGAGCCGGGGCGGAGGGGCGGCTCGCCGGCCAAGCAGAGCCCCCGAGTTGGGCTGGCAAAAGCGGAGGGGCCGGACAGACTGTGTTCCGACAGCAAGCTCGACTTAGCGTCTGGGAGGTCATAAGTTAACAGCTCTGCGCGGAAAGCGGGAAGGCTGGAGGACAAAGGGAGGGAGAGCTGCTGAGCCCCCGGACGGCAGAGCTCAGCTTGGCGGGGAACAAAGGTGCCAGCGCCATCTCCCCCGCCCATCCCCCAGCCAAAATCCCAAAGGGAACCAGTTCCTGCCAGGGAACTTGCTCGCTCCGCGCAAACACCCAACTCTGTGCTTCTGCGGAGCCAAACCTCCGGCAGCGGATCTGACTCCCTCCCACTGCCACAGGGCCCCTCCTGAAGTGGATCACCTAAGGAGAAGCGAGCTAAGCCTGCCCCTCCAGCCCCCGTGCACCTTGCCTACCCACCCCAGCTAATACGCCAGATCCCCAGCACCACAAGCCTGGCAGTGTGCAAGTAGCCCAGACGGGACACGCCACCCCACAGTGAATCCCGCCCCTAGGAGAGGGGAAGAGAAGGCACACACCAGTCTGACTGTGGCCCCAGCAGTGGGCTGGGGGCAGACATCGGGTCGGACTGCGCCCCGCCCACTAACTCCAGTTATACACCACAGCACGGGGGAAGTGCACTGCAGGTCCTCACCACGCCAGGGACTCTCCAAAATGACCAAACGGAAGAATTCCCCTCAGAAGAATCTCCAGGAAATAACAACAGCTAATGAACTGATCAAAAAGGATTTAAATAATATAACAGAAAGTGAATTTAGAATAATAGTCATAAAATTAATCGCTGGGCTTGAAAACAGTATACAGGACAGCAGAGAATCTCTTGCCACAAAGATCGAGGGACTAAGGAACAGTCACGAGGAGTTGAAAAACGCTTTAAACGAAATGCAAAACAAAATGGAAACCACGATGGCTCGGCTTGAAGAGGCAGAGGAGAGAATAGGTGAACTAGAAGATAAAGTTATGGAGAAAGAGGAAGCTGAAAGAAAGAGAGATAAAAAAATCCAGGAGTATGAGGGGAAAATTAGAGAACTAAGTGATACACTAAAAAGAAATAATATACGCATAATTGGTATCCCAGAGGAGGAAGAGAGAGGGAAAGGTGCTGAAGGGGTACTTGAACAAATTATAGCTGAGAACTTCCCTGAACTGGGGAAGGAAAAAGGCATTGAAATCCAAGAGGCACAGAGAACTCCCTTCAGACGTAACTTGAATCGATCTTCTGCACGACATATCATAGTGAAACTGGCAAAATACAAGGATAAAGAGAGAATTCTGAAAGCAGCAAGGGATAAACGTGCCCTCACATATAAAGGGAGACCTATAAGACTCGTGACTGATCTCTCCTTTGAAACTTGGCAGGCCAGAAAGGCTTGGCACGATATCTACAGTGTGCTAAACAGAAAAAAATATGCAGCCGAGAATCCTTTATCCAGCAAGTCTGTCATTTAGAATAGAAGGAGAGATAAAGGTCTTCCCAAACAAACAAAAACTGAAGGAATTTGTCACCACGAAACCAGCCCTACAAGAGATCCTAAGGGGGATCCTGTGAGACAAAGTACCAGAGACATCACTACAAGCATAAAACATACAGACATCACAATGACTCTAAACCCATATCTTTCTATAATAACACTGAATGTAAATGGATTAAATGCGCCAACTAAAAGACATAGGGTATCAGAATGGATAAAAAAACAAGACCCATCTATTTGCTGTCTACAAGAGACTCATTTTAGATCTGAGGACACCTTTAGATTGAGAGTGAGGGGATGGAGAACTATTTATCATGCTCCTGGAAGCCAAAAGAAAGCTGGAGTAGCCATACTTATATCAGACAAACTAGACTTTAAATTAAAGGCTGTAACAAGAGATGAAGAAGGGCATTATATAATAATCACAGGGTCTATCCACCAGGAAGAGCTAACTATTATAAATGTCTATGCGCCAAATACCCGAGCCCCCAGATATATAAAACAATTACTCATAAACATAAGCAACCTTATTGATAAGAATGTGGTCATTGCAGGGGACTTTAACACCCCACTTACAGAAATGGATAGATCATCTAGACACACAGTCAATAAAGAAACAAGGGCCCTGAATGATACATTGGATCAGATGGACTTGACAGATATATTTAGAACTCTGCACCCCAAAGCAACAGAATATACTTTCTTCTCGAGTGCACATGGAACATTCTCCAAGATAGATCATATACTGGGTCACAAAACAGCCCTTCATAAGTTTACAAGAATTGAAATTATACCATGCATACTTTCAGACCACAATGCTATGAAGCTTGAAATCAACCACAGGAAAAAGTCTGGAAAACCTCCAAAAGCATGGAGGTTAAAGAACACCCTACTAACGAATGAGTGGGTCAACCAGGCAATTAGAGAAGAAATTAAAATATATATGGAAACAAACGAAAATGAAAATACAACAATCCAAATGCTTTGGGATGCAGCGAAGGCAGTCCTGAGAGGAAAATACATTGCAATCCAGGCCTATCTCAAGAAACAAGAAAAATCCCAAATACAAAATCTAACAGCACACCTAAAGGAAATAGAAGCAGAACAGCAAAGGCAGCCTAAACCCAGCAGAAGAAGAGAAATAATAAAGATCAGAGCAGAAATAAACAATATAGAATCTAAAAAAACTGTAGAGCAGATCAACGAAACCAAGAGTTGGTTTTTTGAAAAAATAAACAAAATTGACAAACCTCTAGCCAGGCTTCTCAAAAAGAAAAGGGAGATGACCCAAATAGATAAAATCATGAATGAAAATGGAATGATTACAACCAATCCCTCAGAGATACAAACAATTATCAGGGAATACTATGAAAAATTATATGCCAGCAAATTGGACAACCTGGAAGAAATGGACAAATTCCTAAACACCCACACTCTTCCAAAACTCAATCAGGAGGAAATAGAAAGCTTGAACAGACCCATAACCAGCGAAGAAATTGAATCGGTTATCAAAAATCTCCCAACAAATAAGAGTCCAGGACCAGATGGCTTCCCAGGGGAGTTCTACCAGACATTTAAAGCAGAGATAATACCTATCCTTCTCAAGCTATTCCAAGAAATAGAAAGGGAAGGAAAACTTCCAGACTCATTCTATGAAGCCAGTATTACTTTGATTCCTAAACCAGACAGAGACCCAGTAAAAAAAGAGAACTACAGGCCAATATCCCTGATGAATATGGATGCAAAAATTCTTAATAAGATACTAGCAAATCGAATTCAACAGCATATAAAAAGAATTATTCACCATGATCAAGTGGGATTCATTCCTGGGATGCAGGGCTGGTTCAACATTCGCAAATCAATCAACGTGATACATCACATTAACAAAAAAAAAGAGAAGAACCATATGATCCTGTCAATCGATGCAGAAAAGGCCTTTGACAAAATCCAGCACCCTTTCTTAATAAAAACCCTTGAGAAAGTCGGGATAGAAGGAACATACTTAAAGATCATAAAGGCCATTTATGAAAAGCCCACAGCTAACATCATCCTCAACGGGGAAAAACTGAGAGCTTTTTCCCTGAGATCAGGAACACGACAGGGATGCCCACTGTCACCGCTGTTGTTTAATATAGTGCTGGAAGTTCTAGCATCAGCAATCAGACAACAAAAGGAAATCAAAGGCATCAAAATTGGCAAAGATGAAGTCAAGCTTTCGCTTTTTGCAGATGACATGATATTATACATGGAAAATCCGATAGACTCCACCAAAAGTCTGCTAGAACTGATACATGAATTCAGCAAAGTTGCAGGATACAAAATCAATGTGCAGAAATCAGTTGCATTCTTATACACTAACAATGAAGCAACAGAAAGACAAATGAAGAAACTGATCCCATTCACAATTGCACCAAGAAGCATAAAATACCTAGGAATAAATCTAACCAAAGATGTAAAAGATCTGTATGCTGAAAACTATAGAAAGCTTATGCAGGTAATTGAAGAAGATATAAAGAAATGGAAAGACATTCCCTGCTCATGGATTGGAAGAATAAATATTGTCAAAATGTCAATACTACCCAAAGCTATCTACACATTCAATGCAATCCCAATCAAAATTGCACCAGCATTCTTCTCGAAACTAGAACAAGCAATCCTAAAATTCATATGGAACCACAAAAGGCCCCGAATAGCCAAAGTCATTTTGAAGAAGAAGACCAAAGCAGGAGGCATCACAATCCCAGACTTTAGCCTCTACTACAAAGCTGTCATCATCAAGACAGCATGGTATTGGCATAAAAACAGACACATAGACCAATGGAATAGAATAGAAACCCCAGAACTAGACCCACAAACGTATGGCCACCTCATCTTTGACAAAGCAGGAAAGAACATCCAATGGAAAAAAGACAGTCTCTTTAACAAATGGTGCTGGGAGAACTGGACAGCAACATGCAGAAGGTTGAAACTAGACCACTTTCTCACACCATTCACAAAAATAAACTCAAAATGGATAAAGGACCTGAATGTGAGACAGGAAACCATCAAAACCTTAGAGGAGAAAGCAGGAAAAGACCTCTCTGACCTCAGCCGTAGCAATCTCTTACTCGGCACATCCCCAAAGGCAAGGGAATTAAAAGCAAAAGTGAATTACTGGGACCTTATGAAGATAAAAAGCTTCTGCACAGCAAAGGAAACAACCAACAAAACTAAAAGGCAACCAACGGAATGGGAAAAGATATTTGCAAATGACACATCGGACAAAGGGCTAGTATCCAAAATCTATAAAGAGCTCATCAAACTCCACACCCGAAAAACAAATAACCCAGTGAAGAAATGGGCAGAAAACATGAATAGACACTTCTCTAAAGAAGACATCCGGATGGCCAACAGGCACATGAAAAGATGTTCAACGTCGCTCCTTATCAGGGAAATACAAATCAAAACCACACTCAGATACCACCTCACACCAGTCAGAGTGGCCAAAATGAAGAAATCAGGAGGCTATAGATGCTGGAGAGGATGTGGAGAAACAGGAACCCTCTTGCACTGTTGGTGGGAATGCAAATTGGTGCAGCCACTCTGGAAAGCAGTGTGGAGGTTCCTCAGAAAATTAAAAATAGACCTACCCTATGACCCAGCAATAGCACTGCTAGGAATTTATCCAAGGGATACAGGAGTACTGATGCATAGGGGCACCTGTACCCCAATGTTTATAGCGGCACTCTCAACAATAGCCAAATTATGGAAAGAGCCTAAATGTCCATCAACTGATGAATGGATAAAGAAATTGTGGTTTATATACACAATGGAATACTACGTGGCAATGAGAAAAAATGAAATATGGCCTTTTGTAGCAACATGGATGGAACTGGAGAGTGTGATGCTAAGTGAAATAAGTCATACAGAGAAAGACAGATACCATATGGTTTCACTCTTATGTGGATCCTGAGAAACATAACAGAAACCCATGGGGGAGGGAAAAAAAAAAAAAAAAAAAAGAGGTTAGAGTGGGAGAGAGCCAAAGCATAAGAGACTGTTAAAAACTGAGAACAAACTGAGGGTTGATGGGGGGTGGGAGGGAGGGCAGGGTGGGTGATGGGTATTGAGGAGGGCACCTTTTGGGATGAGCACTGGGTGTTGTATGGAAACCAATTTGACAGTAAATTTCATATATTAAAAAATAAAAAATAAAAAATAAAAAAAAAAACAAACAGACTTACTTTTTGTCTGATTCTAGTTCTTTTTTTTTAAATGTAATTTAATGTCAAATCG
This sequence comes from Panthera tigris, assembly GCF_018350195.1. Taxonomy (NCBI): domain Eukaryota; kingdom Metazoa; phylum Chordata; class Mammalia; order Carnivora; family Felidae; genus Panthera; species Panthera tigris. The sequence goes on from NC_056669.1 coordinate 51,230,097, forward strand.
GCTTACGTACAACACCCAGTACGCATTCCAACAAGTGCCCTCCTCAATGCCCATCACCCATTTTCCTCTCTCCACTACCCCCCATCAACCCTCAGTTTGTTCTTTGTATCTAAGAGTCTCTTATGGTTTGCCTCCCTCCCTCTCTGTAACTATTTTTTTCCCTTCCCTTCCCCCAGGTCTTCTGTTAAGTTTCTCAAGATCCACATATGAGTGAAAACATATGATACCTGTCCTTCTCTGACTGACTTATTTCACTCAGCATAATACCTTCCATTTCCATCCACGTTTGTTGCAAATGGCAGGATTTCATTCTTTCTCATTGCCAAGTAGTATTCCATTGTATGTATAAACCACATCTTCTTTATCCATTCATCAGCTGATGAACATTTAAGCTCTTTCCATAATTTGGCTATTGTTGAGAGCGCAGCTATAAACATTGGGGTACACGTGTCCCTATGTATCAGCACTCCTGTATCCCTTGGGTAAATTCCTAGCAGTTTCATTGCTGGGTCATAGGGTAGTTCTATTTTTATTTTTTGAGGAACCTCCACACTGTCTTCCAGAGAGTCTGCACCAGTTTGCATTCCCACCTATATTGCAAGAGGGTTCCCATTTCTCCACATCCTTGCCAGCATCTATAGTTTCCTGATTGGTTCATTTTAGCCACCTTGACCAGTTGAGGCGGTATCTCAGTGTGGCTTTGATTTATATTTCCCTGATGATGAGTGACGTCGAACATCTTTTCATGTGTCTGTTGGCTATCTGGATGTCTTCTTTGGAAAAGTGTCTGTTGATGTCTTCTGCCCATTTCTTCACTGGATTATTTGTTTTTCAGGTGTTGAGTTTGGTAAATTCCTTATAGATTTTGTCTGATTCTAGTTCTTACTGTCTGACTCCCTAATTATTAAAATATCTTGGTTTATCTTTTGATATCATCAGGAATCATACTGTGGCATTAGAAAGTACTACAGACCCCCTCCAAGGGTTTCTTTTCTTCTTTTCTACCCTCTGTTAACTGCATGCTTATTATTTATGGCGGAATGGAAGGCTCACAGTGAAATTCTTGATGGTACTGTATCACTGTATAAGGTCAGTTGAAGATACGAATGTTCTTAAAATTCTTTGGAATTAATGTCTGTCTCATTAAAGGACAATTACTTGAGAATACTTGATAGGAGCTATAAATAAATACCAACATTTAATCCCCTTATAAGGATTTTACTTCAAATTTTCCAAGCAAAATTTTTTTCATTTTTAATACCATAAAATAACTTCTGAGTCAAGACATTTGATAGGGTAGGAAGAAACTCAATGGAGGGAGGGGGGTGGGAGGAGAGGGAGAGGGAAGAGAAAATATCCTATAAATTCTGATTGGCATGATAACTAGCAAAACAGGTAAAAGTCGGAGAGCCATAGCTGTGGAGGTTGAGAGAAATGACCATTCTCTTTCCCTAAGAACCTTGGCCAACTGGGTAATAAATGAATCATAGCTGGTGGCTGGAAGGAATGTTCTCATATATATTTTACTGAGAGAGTTCTGTCTATCTGAGAGAGCATATATTATTGAAAGTATTTTTTATAGAAATCTGCAGCCTCTACATTTATACATCAAAGCTAAGTGGGTGGTGGGGGGAAGAAGTCAGTCTTAATTCTGGGAAAGGACAGGGAAAATAAAAAAACAAAATTAAATTGGAAAAATAATAGCATTCTCTCAGATCACAGTACTTTTTTTTTCTTTCTTGTCCACATGCAGCTTTTACTTGGGGTTAATGGAATTTATTCATGCTCTCTGGTCTGAAAATACTTCTTCCACACAAGCGGAATTTCTCAGTGGTGCTGAACTGCATCAAATATTTAGTCTAAATTCATTCACTACTTAAGTATCCTCTAGCAACAGTTTTTCTGGACATAATGGATGTTGTATACCCAGTGGAGATTTTGTAAGAAATTCTTATTCTGAATTTTTATTCTATTTTCATACCTAATACTCTGTGATTACTTATTTGCTCTTGCTTATAAGTTGTTGGAGGAAATGGGCCTTTTCTTAGCTGTTTATGTGTCTTCAAGATTAACCACAGCTCCTGGCACCTGGGAGGGACTCAGTATGTGCCTGTGCTGTGTATGCAGTGTCAGGATACTGTACATAGCACCTGTAGTTCTATTAGTTCTTGTCATATGTAGAAGAAATTTCTTTCCTTGGTATTGGGGACAAAAATCTAGAAGCTATGTTGATGATCCCCAAGAAGGAAAACAAACAAAAACCAAACCAAAACAAAACACATCAGTCACCCACTGTCTATTAGATTGTACCAGGGGATATCACATAAAGTGTTTATTTAAATCGTCACAGCAATCTGGGCAGAGAGGTGTATCACCCTGCTTTACAAATGAGGAAAAATTAAGGCTCAGAAATTTGGTTACCTTGCCATTGGTCCCTAAATTTATCAGTGGCTGAATCAAGGTGTGAATCACATGTTCTTTTCAGGCTATGCTGGAACACAAATCTATGAAGAAGTATGAGGTGTGTGTGTGTGTGTGTGTGTGTGTGTAGAGAGAGAGATGTGTGTGGTTAGAGAGAGGCAGACAGAGAGAGGTATAGAACTATATTTGGTGGAGTTCCTTGAGTGATTTTTTGCTGTTGTTGCACTTGGGGCCAGCCACCCAGTGAATCCTAATTCTGATACTAATACTGATCCACTATGCTCAAAATAAATGAGACCTTTTTTACGTATCTCTACATAGTCTTTGAAGTCTTCTCCTTCTGATCAACTCCTGTAACATCAGGGAGGAAATGCTTAACTTTTTTAAACTTTATTTATTTATTTTGAGAGAGAGAGAGCGGCATAGAGGGAGAATCCCAAGCCAGCTCAGGCTGTCAGCTCAGAGCCCGATGTGGAGCTGCAACTCACAGACTGAGATCATGATCTGAGCCAAAATCAAGGGTTGGACTCTTAACTGTGTGTTTTTTTGTGGTTTTTTTTTTTTTTGTGGTTCTTAAAGAAAACTAGGTAAGTAAGTTTGGAAAATTGTAATTCCATTCTTAATGCTGGACAAAAAATTAACATTTCGATGATACTTATTTCTTATTCCATGTCTAGAAAGAAAGAACTGAGTTAAAGGAGGAAATGTTAATATTAGGAAACATAGAAGAAAGAGAGATCAAAATGGATTTGAGTTCCAATACTGACATTCCATTTAAAGCTTTTGAATCTTTACAGAGTCATGCATGATGCATTAAAAAAGGGGGGAAAAACAGTAATAGCAGTACAAAATAATAAATATCTCACTGGAATGATTAACATTTACATAAATTATCATCTTTAAAAGGGTAGAACTGGCTTCAAAATTTGAGCTGAGAAAATGTTTATCTTTCCTCTTGCCTTTCCTTTGATTTACCTCTTCATTCTCTGTCTCCATTTCCCTGTGATTCAGCTGCCTTGTCCTTCTTTAAGACACAGCTCAAGGATCACTTCCTTCCAAAAGTCTTTTTTATCTGGATACATAAGGATGATGTGTGTCTTGGGAGGTGGTGGAGGGGAGTTCTTCTTTGTATTTTCATAGATTCTATGATTCCTTCTATGATAGCATCTTGTGCAGCCCTAACAGCATATATTTCCCCCCAAATCCGTGTATCTTCCTTAGTGAGGAAGGGAGGTATCCTAAATGTCTAGCAGAGTTCTTAGTGAAAGGTAACTGCCTAGTGAATATATGTTAGACATAACTAAAATCTGAGCCCCAGAATGTATTTTATCTTTATGGAGACATTTACAGACTGTCTCAAATTCAACCTCTTTTTTGCGTATTTTGTCCCTTCCACAGTGTTCCCTGCAATACTTAGCAAAATGTGGTATACAGTGCCTGAGCAGACAGTGCTTACTGATGGAAAGGAGTCTATGGAGACATAATGAAAGTAATCAATTTTTTTAAACTACCAAGTGGGTTACATTCTTAATCATTTTATATCATGCCTTTTAATGTTTTCTTTCCACTTTAGAGATCATAGTAGAAGTCTCCATAATGTTGATTTTTTTCCTTAAAAAGAATGTGATAAAACAAGGATTTAAAGAGCTCTAGTCTTCCCCCACAACACATAATTTGACACAACAAACATTCATTGCAGTTCTAAGAGGCAATTGCTATCATCCATAATCAAGTATGATTTTAAAGAATTAAGGGATGCTGAAACTAAAATAACAAAAGTAAATAATTCATCAATACAGAAACTAGGTTTTTCTTCAGAAAATCACCTACTGCTTTACTAAGTTTTATTCTAAACTACCATGTCATCTTTCTCATGTAAATAATAGGCTATACCTCTCTCATGTCACACTTACTCACTTTTGTATCCTCCTTAGACATTAGCAGAGGGCTTTTATGAGTGTTTAATCTTTGGAGTGAGATGAGGGATTGCTCTAGTTCCATGTTACAGATGAGGCATAGGAATCTGACATAAAGTTATTTCCAGAAAATCACCATGAATTTAAAGGACAAAGCCAGGCTGGAAATCTCTCTTCAAATTATCTTGCTGAGGCCATAATACATTTTGCCAGTAAGTAAATGTCCTGTTGTTTCTTCCCTAGTGATAGGAACATGGCCACACAATTTTGAGATATGTGTTCAATCTTTCTTTCTACTTTGGAAGCTTAAAATATTCTTTTATCATCCCTCACCATTTTCACTGATAGAATCATTGTCATATATGCCAATTATTAATATTATTATTGCTATTTAATCATTTCCTAATACCACTATTTTGTAATCTCATGGACAAAAGTTCAAATTGTAACTATTGTCTTAAGATAATATCCATTATTTTGTAAATATTTGGCTAAAATTTGCTAATGTAATGCATATGCAGAGATGAAAGTCCATGGCTAACCTTCAAGGAAGTAAATTGACTCCTTGATGGCAAGTTAATATAATCTAGTGTAATCATCTCTCTCATTTAGTAACGGCTCCTGTTGCATTGTGTGAAGAATTATGAGGATGTGTCTAGCCTTGATAAAAAGGATGCCATGATCAACTAGTAATGTCTGCAATGGGGAAAGAAGGGGAAGTGGATGCACGTAGATTAAAAATGTCCAGTGTAATGTATAATGTTTCTTTGGATTAGTTTAGTGTTTTTGTTTTATTTTTTAAGATGAAAATAAATATATGTGTGTTCAGATTTTATAAATGATCTGTGCTCATTGAATAAAAATAAAACAATATAAGCCATGTTTAGAAATAAAATAGAAGCATCTTTCTCCACTATGCTTTACTCTGGGATGCTTGGTATTAATATTTTGGTGTCATCCTTATATAGTTCAGTGTATGTCTATAGCATGTGCACAATTACTTATACCCTGTAAATTTACGTAGATTATATCACATACATATATTTATCTTGGATATAGGCATCTTTATTTTTCTCTTTGTTTTCTTAAAATATTTGTGTAAGTTTATTGATTTGCTGATCCACTGCCAACCTTTCTTCTTCCTCTACTACCCCAATACTAAGTGTATCACATAAGCGATGTTGATGGTATTTACCCATGCTGATGTAATCCCACAAATGTATATCACATACACACAGACACAGAACATCTTGCTCTTTTCCTCATTTCCTTCCTTCCCTTCCTCCTTTCCTCCCTCCTTCTCTCCCTTCCTTCCTTCCTTCCTTCCTTCCTTCCTTCCTTCCTCTCACAGTCTGCAAATCCCTCCACGTAAACTGTGTGAACTATTTTATTTAAATGATTCTCCATAGTTTACAAAGTGCTCTGACATCTGGTTTCTAATTCAGCTTCAATAAGCCACTGAGATAGTATTACCGGATATGTTTTTCATTCTTATAATGTATATAATTCAAAGAGATGAAGTGATTTGTTTAGGTCAGACATACATTAAATGATAAGGAAAAACTATTTTTACCTGGATCTTCCTGTCCCAGGCCCAATGCTCCTTCTCTACTAATAACTATCAGAGTTAAGTTTAGGATTGTCCTAAGGAGACTCAAAGAAAAGAGGGAAAGGCTCTGCACCAGCAGCTTTACAATTCACCCATCCAAGGTCACTGTCACGATAATCTACTTCTAAAGTATTATTGTATCCTTTTTCCCAAATAAGAATTTGAGGGGCGCCTGGGTGGCTCAGTCGGTTAAGCGTCGGACTTCGGCTCAGGTCATGATCTCACGGTCCGTGGGTTCGAGCCCCGCGTCAGGCTCTGTGCTGACGGCTCAGGGCCTGGAGCCTGTTTCAGATTCTGTGTCTCCTCTCTCTCTCTGACCCTCCCCCGTTCATGCTCTGTCTCTCTCTGTCTCAAAAATAAACAAACATAAAAAAAAAAATTAAAAAAAAAAAAAAAAAGAATTTGAGTCAGGGTTTAGAGAGTATGCCCAACTACTCTGATAGAAGCAAGAACCAAGCCCAGTGTGTGGCAAATGCCAAATCCTATAATCTTTTTTTAAAAATAATAATACATGAAATTTGTGTCTAAACATAATGTATCCTTTTCTTTAAAGTTACTTTAAGGGGTACTTGGGTGGCTCAGTCGGTTAAGCATCTGATTCTTGGTTTGGCTCAGGTCATGATCTCATAGTTCATGGGTTCAAGCCCCACATCCAGCATCCGAGTCTATGCTGACTAGTGCAGGGCCTGCTTGGGATTCTCTCTCCCTTTCTCTCTACCCCTCCCCCACTTATGCACATGCATGCACTCTCTCTCTCAAAATACATAAACTTAAAAAGAAATAAAATTACGTTAAAAAAATAACCTTTTGCGGGGTGCCTGGGTGGCTCAGTTGGTTAAGCGTCCAACTTCAGCTCAGGTCGTGATCTCACAGTTTGTGAGTTCGAGCCCCACGTCAGGCTCTGTGCTGACAGTTCAGAGACTGGAGCCTGCCTCGGATTCTGTGTCTCCTTCTCTCTCTCTGCCCCTCCCCTGCTCACGCTCTGTCTCCCTCTCTTAAAAATAAATATAAACATTAAAAAAAAATAACCTTTTGAGGTGTGTGTTTTTATTGGTCAATATTTGTCTCATTCTAGTAAATGGAGATCTCAGGGGCATAGATGCAACAAAATGAGGGAGATTTTCTCTGACTGATTAGCACTTGGTGCCATAGAAGCAATAATGAGATGAGACAAAGTACCATTCATAGTCACCTTGTACCTGTGCTGAGTTAACAAGTAAATATTTTGGGTTTAGAAATAGGACTCGTATCTCAACAGATTTCGTGTTATCTTTGGTCTCCTGATTTTTAAGGGCAAGGCTAAGTGGGACTGAGGCGAAATCCTTGGGCAACTGCAATAATGTCATTTCTTTACAATATATGAATAATGAAAAAAAAACTACACGTATTTTATATAATCCTATCCATCACATATAACTCATAAATAATGCTATTGGTTTTTCCCAAATAAGCCATGTGGCCATGTCACCTTTCAAGGACATGTTAATACGTATGTGTATGTATGCATACATGTGTTTAATACTAATGAATATTCTTCCTGTACATGACATTCTTGGTGTTTAGTTTTGTGTGGGATTTATAAAAACTCAGATAAATACTGGATGGGTGGTAAAAATAAATAAAGTGCTGCTTTGCCAAGAGAAAAAAAATCTTCTGAGCTTTAAGATATAAATGGTAACTTAATATATGTCACTATAAATTGTACATTCTGTTTGACTAGTTGATATGAGGAGTCACAAAATGTTTTTAGACCTATAGAGAGCATAATATGTGCTCTATTGTATTGATTATTTACCGTCAACTGAGTACTCTACTCTGCAAAGAACATAACATTAGAACAAACTGTCCAGTTCTATACAATAAGAAGTGAAGCCAAGAATAAGCAATTGTATTAGACATTTTAACCAGATAAATAGGTCAACAATGTGGTGTCCAAACTTACTGCTTTTTAAAATCCATTTAAATACACAAGCTTATGTACGTAAAAATATTGAAAATAGCATGTATATGTGCATATACTATCTTTTAAAGAATGAAGCCTTGCCATTTGCAACAACATGGATGGACATGTTGGAGGGTATTATGCTAAGTGAAATAAGTCAGAGAAAAACAAGTACTCTATAATTCATTTATATCTGGTATCTAAAAAACAAACTAACAAAAATGAACGAACAGACAAAAACCACTCTTAAAAACAGAGAAGAAACTGGTGGTTGCTCAGGGGGTGTGGGTGGGGGCATGGGCAGAATAGATAAAGAGCATTAAGAGGTATGAACTTCCAGTAATAAAATAAATCAGTCACACAGACGAAAAGTACAACATAGGGAATATGGTTAATAATATTGTAATAATACTGTATGGTCACAAATGGTGACTATACCTATTGTGATAAGCATTGAGTAGCGTATCCGATTGTTGAATCAATATGTTTTACACATGGAATTGATGTGATATTGTATGTCACTTATACTTCATTAATAATAAGACTAATAAAAGGAATACCATCAACAAGGACGTTTGAAGCTGAAGCTCTAGGTCTCTCTCAGAAAAAGCAATAGCTGGGTGCCTGGGTGGCTCAGTTGGTTAAGTGTTCGCCTCCTGGTTTCGGCTGAGGTCACGATCTCAGGGTTTCCTGAGTTCAAGCCCGCATGGGGGCTCTTCGCTGGTAGCATAGAGCTGGTTTGGGATTCTCCGTCTCCCTCTCTCTGCTCTTCCCCTGCTCACCCTGTCTCTGTCTCTCTCAAAATAAATAAACTTAGAGGAAAGAAAAAGCAATAGCCATCAAACTCTCAGAGGGACTTTAGTGATGTTATGAGACTTTGTTGTTGTCTGTCTTTTGTTGTTTGGTGTGTTGTTTGGATGTGTCACAGGGAGAAGGGCAGTCAGAAGCTGTAGCAATTTTTTGGTAAGCATTCTTAAACCAGTTAGCTAACAAAATGACTGAAAAGCCAGTTTTGCAACATATTTGCACCCAAATAATTATATAAGAAGGACCAAAAATATTATTCTGCTACTTCTTACGTCTAAAACATTTAACTCTGTGTTACCACAGATATTATCTCATTTGATGATCATATTAACTGTGTGGAGCAGTACAGTGGTCATTATCACTCATACATTACCAAGGCATTAACTTAACTCTTCCAGTCAATTGTGGCGGAGTTAGAATGGGAAGTCAGTTCTCTCTGATTCAAAGACCAATCTTCTACAGTACATATTAGGCTGCCACTGAAAAAAACCTTCATTGACATAACTGACCATTGATGTGAAATTTTCATGAATGATTCTAAATCATGGAGGACTGGCCCTTTTTAGGTAGAAGTGTACTGTTATTGCAATTGGTTACCTTATTAGTAGGTCTGAAGTTGTATACAGCTTCAAATTACTGGAAAAATTCCAACATGACCCTCATATGCTGCTGTGTAGAAATGATTTATAAGTAATTTTGTACAAGTCTACGTAGAAACTAGCATAAATTAAATAATTTCAGCGTATGGAGTCATCCAAGAACGTACTTAGCACCTTAACAAAAGTTTTCCTTAATATGTGTTAAAACAAGTTATCCACGATCCTGGGAATTATATATATATATATATATATATATGGTATACAACTTATAGTGTGTACACTATATTTATATATATAGTGTGTATATATATACACACCTATATGTACATATTAAATATAATATAAATACAAATGTAAATATATATATATATATATATATAATTCTCCCATATATATATATGGTATATACCATATATATATATATGGTATACAACTTATAGTGTGTACACTATATTTATATATATAGTGTGTATATATATACACACCTATATGTACATATTAAATATAATATAAATACAAATGTAAATATATATATATATATGTATATATAATTCTCCCATTAGACCTAATTGATGAGGCTAATTAAAAGGTACCATTTATACTTTAAATATATTATATATTAATGTAGTGGATGGGTGAGATATGTAATTTTATGAGTCCTTGTGCTCATTGTTCCAGGTCATGTATAATTATTCCCAGTTTGTAGCTGAGAAGCTGATGTTGAGAAGTTAAGTACTTTCTCCAAGGGAACATACTAATAAATGGCAGAGCCTGGATTCCAACTTAGGTTTTTCAGTTGTACTTTTTACAAAACTACAGCAAGTGTTGCAATACCTTCCTTTTATAAACCAAAATTTGAACTTGACAAAGATAGTCCAAAATGACCAATTGAAGACTTTTCTCCCACATAATGTGTGTATGTTGGGCGGGGGGGGGGGCAGGTTATATTTCACCTCAGATACCTAATGGTCTTTTAAATCCTTCACTTCAGGTTGACCTCACATGGTCAGTACTCTCACGCTGACCTGTAGAATGTGCCTTAAGCCTGATATATCTCCATAAACAGAAATAAGACTTACTTCTTAGTTGGATGATCCATTGTCTAGTGTGTCTTTTACTAAGACACAAACTTAGGTGTAGGGAAAGAATGAAGGTCTTGGTTTCCTTAAACCAATATTTTTGGTACAGAACTTCATAGCATTTTAAAATTGGTTGATCAACCACTTAACTACATATACATTTCAATATCACTCATTTACATAGTGATTATTGTTGATTGACTAAACAGAACTGTTGCTTAGTTATCTTGGGTGTCAAAGCCAAAGTTACAATAGCTTTCAAGGATTTAAGTATTCCTAGATTTTTAGAGACCCAGAACTGGAGGCAAAATTATGACTTTGTCCAATCTACACAGTTGACAGATGAGGAAACTGAAGCACACTGGTTCAGGAAAAAATTAGACTCACTGTCTAACCCTGCCTGCATTTCTAGTCTCATCTCTTCACTTTCTTATTCCTGCCACTTAATTCTTCTGAAATATCAAACTGCATGAAGCCAGCGTTCTCTATGGCCCTTACTCACCAGTTCTCTCCCCTTGGAAGCTTTCCTTGTCTGCCCCAGGCTCCACCTCACCCACCTGCCTTTGTTGCCACATGTATTATGGTGGCCCACCACCATAATACCTTTGGGACTGTTTTTTAGTTTCTAATTGTGTGGCTCACTTCCTGACATGCATGTATCTATGTCTTTTTTTTTTTTTTTTTGACCATTGTTATCCTAGCCAAAGTAGAGTGTAGTTAACTTATTATTGTTACATAAATTTCTAGCTCTATACAAGCATATCACGAATGAATCAATGCAAGTATGGGGAGATGTGTCAGTTTCTTCTAGGGCTTCCCTAACAAAATGACAAAAACTTCTCCTCCCAACTTTGGGATCACTTGGAATGTTCACTTGTGCCAACAACATATTATTATGCCCATTTTACAGATGAGGAAAGTGAGATTCAGAGAGTTGTGCCATTTGTTCACAACTGCATACCTAGTAAGTAGCAGTGGTGGGTTTCTGGCAAATTTCTCTGATTCCCAGTCCCAAGCTGTCTCCTAATTCCATATGTTTGTGTTGAGATCATCTCATGTAGAGGTTTCATTTAGAAGAAGCCTTCATCCTTTTAAACTTTTATAGTAATACAAAGCTAAGTACAATAGTAAGGAGATCAGAGTTGGTCTTGGGATGTTGTTTCTGCTCCAGTCATGGACTTTAGACTTTTCCTCAACCTTCCATAAGGATTGTTGATAACAGTAATTAAATCACCACCTGCCAAGAACATTTCAAAAGGAATATTATGTTCTCAGTGAGAGGCAAGAGGAAGATTCATGATTTCCTGGGCAAATAGGTTATTGAGAGGTTTGTATCAGTCACTTGTACTTCCTTCCTTAAAAATTTAAGCAAAACATATTCCTTGAATTTTTATAGAGATTTCGGTTTAAACAAAATAAACAAAAACCTTATTTTTACTGGCACAACAATTCTGTGAAGTAGATAGAATTAGGTACAATGATCAAAAGAGCAAAGTGACTGCTTCCTTGCCTGGAGTTGTTTTCACTTGAAATATATTTTTTTTAATATTCAGATAAAAATCTCTGTGTTCTATTATATGAATTCCACTTATTAGTGAGCACCTGTAGGAAGGACTTTGTTAAGTGAGGAAACCCTTAAAATGATAAGAAATTGTGGCTGCTTACATAACCTCTCTGTCTTTGTGGCTTCTGGTTTACTGGTAGTAGAATTAAAAAACAAACAAACAAAAACGGAGAAAACACAAAAGAGAAAGGAAGAGAGAAAAATGAACCAACATATTTGAATATTTTTGAATATATAGATTCACAATAATAATAATAAGCAATTAATTATAACATAATTTATGTTAAAGCATGGCAAAGAAGGAAATACATGGACTAGTGGAAATCCTTAGCTGGACACTCTACCAAAACTTGAGAAGTGAGGAATCACCCTTCCTTTTACAGATGAAGAAACTGAATCTTAGAGACAAATTCAGAGTTAGTGAGCTTGCCAGCAGCATAAGATGTCTAATATTTACATCACTTGACTATTAGCTATACAGATGTCAGAGCTGGGAACTTGGAATTTTACTCATTCCTCATTACCTTACACTGGTGCTTGAACTCCCAAATCCTGCTTCATGAACATAGTATAACATCTAAAATTTCTGAGAAATCCCATTAGGATGGCCCTATTACTATATGCTTTGTTTTCTAAATTCTGCCCTAGTTAAATGAATGCAGAAATAGTCATTGGCAAAGCCGGATTTCAATTTTAGGTCTTATTTCTCCCAGTCCACTGCTCTTGTAACATATTTTTTCTCACACAGTGATTCTTAACTGGGAGTGATTTTGCCCCAAAAGGAAATTTTAGCCCTGTCTGGTGACAATTTTTTTTTTTTAAGAGAGAAAGCACACATGCAAGTGAGGGGGGAGGGGCAGAGAGAGAGGAAGAGAGAAACCCTGAAGCCAGTCCATGCCCAATGTGGAGACCAACGCAGGGCTAGACCTTAGGACTGTGAGATCATGACTTGAGCCGAAATCAAGAGTTGGATATTTAGCCAGCTGAGCCACCCAGGCGCCACTGTGACATTTTCTGATTCTGACAGCACTGGGTGGTGAGGAAGGGTACCAGTAATATATAGTGGGCAGAAGCTGGAGATGCCGCTAAACATACAACAAAAGACAGACCCCACAACAAAGATGTACCACCAGCCTAAAAATTAATGAAGTTTTGAAAATAAATTATAAAGTAGTTAATGAAAATAAATTATAAAGAAAGCTCTATTTTGTTAATATATGTTTTATGATAACTAGACCATTATACCAATATGCAAATCAGTATATTTGTTGGAAAAATTAAGAGAAAGTTGATGTTTACAATAGTGTAGATGGCTTCTGTTTTGTTCTATTAATTTGTTTTACTTTTTTCTCTTAAAATACATATATTCCAGTGTCAAGCACGTATTAGGTTTTCAGTAAATACTTGTAGGATTAAAAAAAATGTTGGATAAATAATTACTAGTTATTACAGAGTGTCTACTACTCTTCAGCTAGTTTGTAGACATACTGTCTCATCTTAGAAATATTCCTTTAAAGGAGATGTTATCGTCTCTAATTTGTAAGTTTAGCTCCATATCCCTAAACATGGCTAAGTTGCACTTGGAATCCCTCCAAAACTTTAGGAACTGATAAAAGCCCCTGCTGATTTCCTGGAAGCTTATTCTGTGCATATTAACTATTATAAATAAAAAAAGTTGCTATACCCACAGAATCTAGAAAGTTGTACAACATTGGTAATTTTTTTTTTTACTAGAACTTATGAGTTTACCATCATATAATTATTTCTGACTTTTAAAATTTACATCAAATTGGACTTGGACCACATGTACTCTCCTTTAGAGTATGTCTCCATTGTGATTTAGGATTAGAACATGCCCAAATGAGCATTGCTAAGAAACACAAAGACAAAGAAGGCTGCTACAGTTTCTGGCACTTCTTTTTGGCATTCCTTCTTCATTGGCCAAGTTTTTATTTATTTAATCTTAATGTGCTTTCTCTTTGTTAGACTATAAAGAAAAACATGAATATACTAGGACAATTTAACTGCAGCTTCTTACAGAAATGCCTTGGGTGAATTGGGTAAATGTGTGTTTGTGTGTGCATGTGTGCATATGCACATGTGCTCAAGAAGCAGTTTGAACAATTTATTGGTATATTTTTAAAAAGTTAGAGGAAGGGGCACCTGGCTGGCTCAGTTGGTGGAGCATGCAACTCTTGATCTTGTGAGTTCAAGTCTCATGTGGGTATAGGCATTATTTAAAAATAAAATATGGGGGGTGCCTGGGTGGCTCAGTTGGTTAAGTGTCCAACTTTTGCTCAGGGCATGATCTCACAGTTTGTGATGTGGAGCCCGCATGGCTATCTCTGCTGTCAGCAGGGAGCCCACTTTGATTCCAATGTCCCCCTCTCTCTTTGCCCCTCCCCAGCTCACACTCTCTCTCAAAAATAAACATTTAAAAATAAATAAAATAAAATAAAATCTTAAAAAAAGCAGAAGATGTTATTCCTCATTTTATAAAGTAGTTCTTATTTATGAAGAGGGTAGGAACCAATAAGGATGGTTATTGACATGTATTAAATGCCAGCTCTGTACCAAGACTTTTCCTGGGCATTTTGGTATATATCTATTTTAATCATTTTAATAAATGTGTATGAAATATTTCATTGAGCTTTAAAGATAAAAGTAAGAAATCTGACTAGGCAGTAAGCATAATAAACTATGCTCAACTTCACTAGAAATAAGGTGAATCATTACCATGACAATGAGATTACATATCTCATCCACCAGATTTGGAGAAATTGAAATATCCAACTGTTGGCTGGACTGTGGGGTAATTGGATCTTTTGGCAAAATGTAAATTAGTGTTACCATTCTGGAAAACAATTTGACATTAACCAGTAAAGTAAAAAAAAAAAAAATGTAGATGCTTGCATGGACTTTTTTTTTTAAATTTTTTAAAATGTTTATTTATTTTTGAGAAAGACAGAGTGCAAACCAGGGAGGGGCAGAGAGAGAGGGAGACACAGAATCTGAAGCAGGCTCCAGACTCCGACCTGCCAGCACAGAGCCTGCTGCCAGGCTCAAACTCACAAGCCACGGGATCGTGACCTGAGCCTAAGTCACACGTTTAACTAACTGAGCAACCCAGGCTCCCCTAGCATGGACCTTTTTTTATGAGTGCTTCATTATTCAAGGATTATAATTAATTTAATATGAACACCTGATGTCTATCTGGCTACACTGGGAGTGATAGGCTGTGTATACTTTTGACCCAGCAATAGCAATTCTAAGAGTTTATCCTGGCAACACTCTCATCCATCCAGCAGACATAGATTAAAAAATGTTCGTAGAAGCATTGTTTATAATAGCAAAGCAAAACAAAATTGGGGGGGGGGGGACCAGATAGCTATTGCCATAAAATGGTTAAATAGATTATCTTATCATAATTATATAAGAGAACATTGCACGGGAATAACAATCACTGAACTACAGTTAAATGCATTCAAAGGGATGAATATCAAACAAAGAATTCGGTGAAAAAAAGCAATTTGGAGAAAAATGCATTCAGTATGATTACATGTATATGAATTTCAAAAACATGTATAATTAAGCAATATCTTATTTAGGAATATACATATATACAGGAAATCTCTAAAATACTGTACAGGAATGGCTACTCTAAAAGTTTAAGAGTTTAATTTTTTCTGAGAGTGAGTGGGGAGGAAGGGATGGGTCCTAAGAGAGAAGTCCAGAGGTCTCCAATGATACTGTGACATTTTGTTTCTAAATGTGAGTATACATAGAATTATTTTGTTATTATTCTCTTTATTTTCAAAAGTTATTTCATATATTCTTCTAAATTAATTGTTAAACACAAATTACTTTTACTGAAGTAAATCTTAGAAGTGTTAAATAAACTTTCCTAGTTTACATAGAAAAGACCCCATTGATGACTGTGTGATCCAGAGCCCATGTTCCCCCATTTCATTTTTGGTTTTGCTCAAGGGAAAAATCCTTCTAATGCAGGGCCCAGGAAGGAATTGCCTCTTGTGATGATCTCTTATTTTCTTTTACCAGTAAAGGCTATGAATGAACAGGTCTTCCTTTGTTAACTTAGCTGCCAGAAAGTTCATTCTAATGTAGATGTCCAACTATAGTAATCAACTTAACATTAACCCTTAGTCCATACATTTTCCTTCTTCTAATGATTTCTGATTTCTTCCCTTTACAATTGCCTTATTATAGCAATCCTATTTCATATGTAATCTAATATTATAAATAATTAAAATTTTTTCTTATGAGTAGTGAATTAGAAGTAGTTTGTAAGAAGATAAACTTAAAACTATTACATTTCTCTTTAAAGTGTGAATTATTATCCTTAAGTCTGAATCCATTGTTTTTCTCTTTCCCCCCACTCAATCCCCCTCACCCTTTGAGTTTAACATATTTCTAAAACTAATGAGTTCTTACAGGAGAGGAAACAATTAACCTATGCAAGTAGAAAAAATATTTGCAAACTGTACATACCATAAGGGGTCAATATCTAAAATATATAAGAAAATCAAACAACTCAATATCAACTGATTAAAAAGTGGGCAAAGGACCTGAACAGATATTTCTCCAAAGAAGATATACAAATGACCAACAGGTACATGAAATGTGCTCATCATCACTAATCATCAGAAAAACTTGAATTGAAATTACAATGGGATATTATCTGACAACTGTTAGAATGGCCATTATCAGAAAGATAAAAGATAACAAGTTATTGATGAAGATGTACAGAAAAGAGAACACTTGTGCCCTGTTGGTGAGAATGTAAATTGGTGCAGCTATTATGCAAAGCAAAGCAAAAGCATTTTTGCAAAGCAAAAAATTAAAAATGGAACATACTAAAATAAAACTACTATTACAAATAGAACTCCCATTTCTAGGTGAATATTTAAAGGAAATGAAATCAGTATCTCAAAGTGATATCTGCACCCCCATGTTCATTGTAGCATTATTCATAGAAGCTAAGATATGGAAACAACTTAAGTGTCTGTTGATAGATGAACAGATGAAAATATGGAGTGTATGTATGTACAATGGGATATTATTCAGTCTTGAAAAAGAAGGAAATCTTGACATTCACAACAGTATGGCTAAAACTAAAGGGCATTATGCTAAGTGAAATGAGCCAGAAGCAGACAGGCAAATACTGTATCACCTCACTTACATACAGAACCTAAAACAGTCTAATCTGTAAAAGCAGAGAATAGAATGGTGGTTGTCAGAGATTGGGGGTTGGGGGAAATGGGAAGATGTTTGCCAAAGAGTAAAATGTTTCCGTTATTCAGAATGATAAGGTTCTGAAGGTCTAGTTTACAACATGATGACTACAGTTATGATACTATATTGTATGTTTGAAATTTATAAAAGGGTAGATCTTAAGTGTCCTCTCACTACACACCAAAAGGTAACTATTTGAACTGATATATATTAATTAGGTTAATTGTGGTATTCATTTCCCGATGGATACAATTATCAAAACATCGTGTTGTATACCTTAAGTATATACAGCTTTTATTTGTCAATTATTCTTCAATAAAGCTGGAAAAAATCAGGTAATCAGAGGAAAAAAGAAAGATAAAACCAGTGAGTTCTTAGTTTAGGATAAAGCAGGTATATAGAGTTGTCCTGGGGGAAATGTACATTCTCCAGATGCAGTTTAACTTTTGCAGAGTATGCCAAGTAAGTAATCACAAGAAAGCTTCTCCAGAATTAATCATCTTTTGAAAAAATATGTTGATCTCCATAAGGCCATACATAAATATGCGATTATCTTTCTAGGTATGGAGAAGGTGGTAAGAGGCTAGGAGTGGGTGATGGATGGTTCTGAGTTATTTAGGGGAAGACCTTGGGTCTATTTCACCACAGTTTTCCAGAAGGCAACTGAGGCCAGTTTGATGAGGCATGCTCTATGTAACTGAGTATTCAGCTTTTCTCATAGTTTTAATAATTATTATTTTTTTCCAGGATGAGGATTGATAACTGCAGTAACTTATCTGACCAGTAAAACTCAGTGTCATTAAAAAAGTGGGCATTATTGGTTTAAACATTGTTAAACAAATTTATATAACTTTCAGAGTCATTCTACACTCCATGTACAAAGAAGAACATGCAACGAAGACTCAAAATGACATGGTTTAATCTGAGCTCTGCTTGGCTTTCTACCTCATCAAACTTAACCTCTCTGAGCTTTTGTTTACAAATGTCTGAGATGGGAATGAAAACACAGATCTTGCATGGCTATTATGAGGGTTATATGACTTAATGTGCGTAAGAGTATACTGAGAATGTGTCACAGAGTCCTTGGGTAGTAAATGTTACTTAGGTCCCTTAGCTACAGTGTGAAATAGACATGAATTTGTATAGTAATCTGTAGTTTTTACACTCAAGCATTGGTTAGGTGATTAATTGATTACTGACTTATTCTTTCATGTGTTCATTTTTTATTGATTCATTTAGTCACGTAACAACCATTTACTGGTCTCCTACTTACTATAAGGGAAACAAACCAGTTTTTTGGAGAAATATTTCTCATGAAATACTATATACATCATCTGGAAGAAGGTATGAGAAATAAAATCACTACTCAAATGGCAGCAATACTTTTTTTTTAAGTTCTTTTCTTTCTTTCTTTCTTTCTTTCTTTCTTTCTTTCTTTCTTCTTTTTTTCTTTCTTTTGACAGAGAAATCCTACTCAGGCTCTGCGCTGACAGTGGGGCTTGAACTCATGAACTGTGAGATCACGATCTGAGCCGAAGTCAAGAGTTAGACACTGAGCCACCCAGGTGCCCTTGTCAGCAATACTCTAAAAGCACTCCCAGAGGTGAAAATTTGTATATATTAACAATATGAGAGGAAAAACAATTAAGATACATTAGCATTTATACATGGTTGTACAGGCAGAACAAGCTAGGTCAAAGAATGGGGAAGCAGACCCAAGAAATCTATATTATCTCCATGTCAGACCACAGACCAATTTGTAGGAATGCATCTTTCCATTTATTTTGGTCATTTAGCCATTTTCCATTCTCCAGTCTGCCTGTTCTTACTTTCATCTATTTCTCTCCATCCACCAAGTCATCGGTTCATCCATCAAATACTTATTAAACCTCTATTAGGTTCAAGGCACTACAAATATAATAATAGGTCCATTTCCTCAAGGACTTAATTACCTGCTTGCAGAATGAGATGATATAGATAATTAAAGAACTTTGGGTTAGTTTATTTTAGTAACAATTTATTTTATTTTATTTTTTTTTTTAGTGTTTATTTTTATTTTTGAGAGAGGCAGAGACAGAATGCGAGTGGGTTCAGGGCAGAGAGAGAGGGAGACACAGAATCCGAAGCAGGCTCCAGGCTCTGAGCTCTCAGCACAGAGCCCGACACGGGGCTCAAACTCACAAGCTGTGAGATCATGACCTGAGCCAAAGTCGGACACTCAACTGACTGAGCCACCCAGGCGCCCTATTTTAGTAACAATTTATATAGGTTGGTACTTCATGACTTAGTCATGAAGACCTAAACTGAATCTCAGTTTCTCTACACAGAGAACTTAAACAAGTAACTAACATTTCTTAGCCACCATTTATGTAGCCATCAATTCATGACTGTAATAGTGCATATTTCATAGGACTACTGTGCAGATGAAATGAAACAATACATGAGATGCATTATTCAATATGTGCAACATCATCATGATGTTAGATGGTATAGAGAAACTAACTTGATTTTGATGTGGAAATGTCAGAGACATTTTTCCAGAATGGGTCTATGGAACAGTGCCTTAGAAGGGAGTCTGATTATCCAGGCAGCAAACCAGGGTGGAGGAGGAGATGGTTTGCAGGCAGATAGAGTAGCATTTGCACAGGCATTGTGGAGATTAGAGGCTTAGCTGTGAAATTCTGTTGCCACTTTGTCCCTTCATTTTTCAAAGCCATTTATGGAGCAGCAAGTGAGGAAAGCAAGGGGCTAAAATAAAAGAAAGCACAGTTTGAAGAGAGGGAGCTTAGAAATAGGTACTTAGAGTTCTCTGGCTGAGTCCAGGGGGTCTTTAAGAGCTTCACAGGTTTAAGAGCTAACTTACATAAATAAATGGCCATTATTATTAAAAGGGGAATAAACTTTTATTTCAAGCAATGAGTTCTCTGATTTGCTAAATGGAGTAAAAAAAATATTAGATCCAATTAGAAATTTTAGTAGGCTTAATTTTAAGTCTTTTAATTTTATGCCCAAGCCTGTCTGTACATTTTTTTTCAAGTTTCTGATATTTTGTGCACTGAAAAAAAAAAAAAGGAAAGAAAGAGAAAAAAGGGAAAAAAAAGAAAAAGTAAGCTCTTTTCTGTGGGATATAGTTCATGAAATATGTTGTGTACAGGCAAGCAGAATATATCATTTGCTATTAGAATAAGCTCATTTGATGGATCATAAAATATATTTAAAATGTGCTTAAAAAAGAAGAATGACATCAAACACTTGTAAGTTCCTTGAGAGCAAATGTCTGATCCTGAATATTTACCACCAAATCTCTACCATAAGGCAATGAAGTCTATAAATACTCACTGAGTGCTTAACTGTTCTGTTAAATTAAGATTTTAGAGGGTGGGAATATATTTTGATTTTTATAGTGTCTGAAATTGTAATAGAAATTTATGAAGTTATATTTTATAATTATAAGTTTTCTTACTTCCGAGGATATTAACAGTGGTTCATGGTCAAAGCACCCAATTTAAAGAACAATTCAAATTAACCCTATATAGTATCAGACTTACTAGTTCTTTTTGATTCCTTACAGATTTATTTATATATTTTCATCTAGCAAGTAACTTGAAATTCTACTATGCATCAGGAAACACATTAGGCACAAATAAAAGTGAGATACAAATGAAAGTATAGGCCCACATTGCTCAACAAAGATATAAAACAGGAATAGCAAAAAAACTGTTTTACCAGGTGGAAAGTGGTATGTGCCGTAAGAGGTCCAGATAAAATACCGTCCAGTTTGTTTATTGCTTGAAGAGATGTATTCTCCACCCTTTGAAAATTGACAGACCCTCAACTTTATCATTGGAGAAAATAAGATCTAAAGGAATGAAGTCATGCTAGCTAATCAGAGTCTCCTGTCATAGAGGCCATCAAATTGGTTTGACCCATTTGACACCAAGAAGTTTCTGTGTGTCAGGTATCTTTCAAATCACTTTGTATAAGTTGACACAACCAATCTATGAACTAGATACTTTGATGATTCTCATTTATAGATCAGAACACTGAGGCACAGGGAAGTTGGTAATTTGTACAAGGTCTCCCAGAGAGTAAAAGGTACCACCAGGATTTGAACTTAGCTGGACTGGTTCCAGAACCAACATTCTTACTTATTATGTCACACTGACTGTCACTGAAAAGAGCCACCTTTTCCATGCTGACAGTTTCTGTCCAGTGTGTAAATGGCATCTTCAGTATAAGTACAGGAGCCATAGGAGCTCAGAGAAGGAAAACCTGATCCAGAATATGTGGGGTCACAGGAGAGAAGGTATGATCATCACTCTTAAGTTAGCCTGCAGGGATAAGTAGGAGTTAAAGAAGAGAAGAACAAAGAAAAGTGTATGCCCAAAGTGAGGCAGTAGGATAAATAGCAAGTACTATTAAAGAAATCTTTAGGAAGCAACAAATATAGCACACTCAGCCACTCAGATCCTAAAAGTTGGGTTCCTTAAAACCTCCACAGTTTGAGGATTTGCAGCTTGGCAAAATTAGAATGAAGGGAGACCATTGTCATATGTGAATATACAGAGGTCCTTATGAATAATTGTTCTGTGTTTGTTGAAATAAATGAATGACAACAGCATACCAAGTGAAGACTGTAGCAATAACATGTTTAAGTTTTTGTGTAATAATAACAAATGGAAAATTGACACTCACTGACTTATCGCTTGCTAGAAAAAAAAAAAAATCAGGATCTTTTCTTTCTCCCACCTCAGTTCTCTCCAGCCTAGGAAATTCAGCAATGTTGCTCAAAACTCCAGGTTTAATTTTCCACTGCTTTCTTTATCTTTCTTAAGACTTCTTTGAAAAACTCTACTCCTGCTCTGTCTTAATTTAGCCTCATATTCCTATTTCTAATTTTCTATTTTCTTTCTCTCTTAAAATTGTCTACAAAAATAGGAATGATGTAGTTGCTTTGTCCTGGAATAAAAATACTCAGTTACTAAAGCTCTATTTAGAAGACAATGCATTTGTGCTCCCAGTACAAATGAGGAAGCTACTAAATGGAGAGAAAATAATACTGCAGATTGGAGTTGCAAAACCATGGTAGTGAAGTAGGAGTGACTAGGAAAAAGATATAGATCTTAAACTCCTCCTTTACTATTTACCAGCCATAATTCTGGTAAAATCATCCTCTCTGAACCTCAGTTCTCATCTGTAAAATGTAGAAAATAATAGTACCTCTCACACAAGATTGTGTTATGTTTTAAAGTTATAAGTCACCTAAAGGGCTTAACCTAGTGCCTGGCAAATTAAAAGTGGTTGCAAAATATTAGTCTGGGTAGTTGGATAGGAGCCAGATCATGGCAGATCTTACATAACTTGCTAAGAACGTTAAATTTATGCTGTGAGCTGCGTGACTCCAGCTCCAGGATTGGAGCAATTGAGAGACAGAGTCAGTGTTTATTTAAAATGGATGCGTCTTCAAAATTGGCAAAGATGAAGTGAAGCTTTCACTTTTTGCAGATGACATGATATTATACATGGAAAATCTGATAGACTCCACCAAAAGTCTGCTAAAACTGATACATGAATTCAGCAAAGTTGCAGGATACAAAATCTATGTACAGAAATCAGTTGCATTCTTATACACTAATAATGAAGCAACAGAAAGACAAATAAAGAAACTGATCCCATTCACAATTGCACCAAGAAGCATAAAATACCTAGGAATAAATCTAACCAAAGATGTACAAGATCTGTATGCTGAAAACTATAGAAAGTTTATGAAGGAAATTGAAGAAGATATAAAGAAATGGAAAAACATTATGTGCTCATGGATTGGAAGAATAAATATTGTCAAAATGTCAATACTACCCAAAGCTATCTACACATTCAATGCAATCCCAATCAACATTGCACCAGCATTCTTCTCGAAACTAGAACAAACAATCCTAAAATTCATATGGAACCACAAAAGGCCCCGAATAGCCAAAGTAATTTTGAAGAAGAAGACCAAAGCAGGAGGTATCACAATCCCAGACTTTAGTCTCTACTACAAAGCTGTCATCATCAAGACAGCATGGTATTGGCACAAAAACATACACATCAACCAATGGAATAGAATAGAAACCCCAGAACTAGACCCACAAACGTATGGCCAACTAATCTTTGACAAAGCAGGAAAGAACATCCAATGAAAAAAGACAGTCTCTTTAACAAATGGTGCTGGGAGAACTGGACAGCAACATGCAGAAGGTTGAAACTAGACCACTTTCTCACACCACTCACAAAAATAAACTCAAAATGGATAAAGGACCTGAATGTGAGACAGGAAACCATCAAAACCCTAGAGGAGAAAACAGGAAAAGACCTCTCTGACCTCAGCTGTAGCAATTTCTTACTCGACACATCCCCAAAGGCAAGGGAACTAAAAGCAAAAATGAACTATTGGGACCTCATGAAGATAAAAAGCTTCTGCACGGCAAAGGAAACAATCAACAAAACTAAAAGGCAACCAACGGAACGGGAAAAGATATTTGCAAATGACACATCGGACAAAGGGCTAGTATCCAAAATCTATAAAGAGCTCACCAAACTCCACAACCGAAAAAAAAATAATCCAGTGAAGAAATGGGCAGAAAACATGAATAGACACTTCTCTAAAGAAGACATCCGGATGGCCAACAGGCACATGAAAAGATGCTCAACGTCACTCCTCATCAGGGAAATACAAATCAAAACCACACTCAGATACCACCTCACGCCAGTCAGAGTGGCCAAAATGAACAAATCAGGAGACTATAGATGCTGGCGAGGATGTGGAGAGACAGGAACCCTCTTGCACTGTTGGTGGTAATGCAAACTGGTGCAGCCACTCTGGAAAACAGTGTGGAGGTTCCTCAAAAAATTAAAAATAGGCCTACCCTATGACCCAGCAGTAGCACTGCTAAGAATTTACCCAAGGGAAACAGGAGTACTGATGCATAGGGGCACCTGTACCCCAATGTTTATAGCAGCACTCTCAACAATAGCCAAATGATGGAAAGAGCCTAAATGTCCATCAACTGATGAATGGATAAAGAAATTGTGGTTTATATACACAATGGAATACTATGTGACAATGAGAAAGAATGAAATCTGGCCTTTTGTAGCAACTGGATGGAACTGGAGAGTGTTATGCTACGTGAAATAAGCCATACAGAAAAAGACAGATAGCATATGGTTTCACTCTTATGTGAACCCTGAGAAACTTAACAGGATCCCATGGGGGAGGGGAAGGAAGAAAATAAAAGAGAGAGGTTAGAGTGGGAGAGAGCCAAAGCATAACAGACTCTTAAAAACTGAGAACAAACTGAGGGCTGATGAGGGGTGGGAGGGAGGGGAGTGTGGGTGGTGGGTATTGAGGAGGGCATCTATTGGGATGAGCACTGGGTGTTGTATGGAAACCAATTTGACAATAAATTTCATATATTTAAAAAAATGAATGAAATAAAATGGATGCGTCTTCCACTTAGTTGAAGATGGGTTGCAAATGTGCAAACCAGAAGCAGAAATGGAGAGGGAAACATGAGCCCAACAGTATATTTAGTGCATTTGTTCAGGTTGCATATTCTTCAGTTCATCACATAGAGGATGCCAGTTTATGCCAAAGACAATTTTGGGCATTTAAAAATGTCAGGTGCATATCTTAATAAAGGATCTCTTTTAGCCATTACTCTGAAAAAAAAAAAAGGTTTTAGTAATTCCATGGCTTCTCTTAGGACCATTAGTATGATGAAGTCTTTAACTTGTAAATGTACAAGGTGTCGTTTTTAACTGAAGTGAATATAAATCTCTGCATGTCACTGAAGGTCAAGCTATTACTCCCTAAGGCCTCATAGAGATTCTGGCAGGAATCGGTATCTTTTCCCCACCCGT
The DNA here is from genome assembly GCF_018350195.1 of Panthera tigris. NCBI lineage: Eukaryota > Metazoa > Chordata > Mammalia > Carnivora > Felidae > Panthera > Panthera tigris. The sequence continues at coordinate 51,255,186 of NC_056669.1, forward strand.
GCTTTCTTTCCAGGGTCAGTCCACCAATATTTTAATCTTAAGCTATGAATACAAAAGAGTTATATATTGATGCCGTTTTCTCCACATTAACCCACATGCTTAGGGCATGGCCTTCATCACAAGTCCTTATGGTATAAATTCAATGAAATGCATGTCTGTTTTGTTCTTCAGAGCAGTTAGAACTATAGGTCACAATCCCCATGGATAGCTGAGATACAACAATGTATCATCCTTCCATAGCAGTGCCTTTTGAATTCCGTAGACAAGATGCCTTTTGATTCTGCCTTTTACAATAGATGTGAGTCTTCCTCTTGATTATTAACCATCTTCCATTTTGCACCACCTAATCTAATAACTGCAGTTATGTTAGTCAAGCTTTGATTATATCTTAAGTGTTTTATAATGCCAACAGAAATTGTTTATATCCTCTGTATAATTTTTTTCAGTAAGGATCTAGCTATTTGATAGGGAGAGTAAAAAGTATATCGGAAAAAAAAGTATATCGAGACAGAGAAATATAAATATAACATGCAATATGTTATGCAGATTTTTGTTTTTAAGAGAGTTTTGGAAAGCTTAAGTCATGTTTCTAAAGTCATCTTGGTAAGTGTTGGAGCTAATAAAGGACACCATTCCCAGGGTTCTAATGTATTGTCATTTAGGTTTTACTTTTTTATTCCTGTGTTTTAGATTTAAATAATCTAAAAAAAGTATCTCCCCATGATCTTACTGTTCAGAAGAGATCACTTTAGCTATATTAGTTTATCTTGTTTCTTATTTTTAATTCTACATCAGCCAGTGAAATCATTATACTGCTAAGTCTTGAGCTATAAATGTTCGACATTATTTAGTGTCCTGTGCTGTGAGGGATGAGGACGTACTACACTTATACTTGTCCAACCTCCCCAAATTAAGGAAGTTCCCTTGTGGAACAAGATGGCACAAATCTTTTGACTGGGTCTTTTATCCCTACTTTCCCTATTTGAATTCTTTTTTTTTTTTTTTTTTTTTTTTTTGAGAGGGAGAGTGAGAGAGTGGGTTGTGGGGAGGGGCAAAGGGAGACAGAAAGAGAGTAGGCTCCATGCCCACCATGGAGCCCGATAAGGGACTAGATCTCATGACCATGAGATCATGGCCTGAGATGAAATCAAGAGTCAGATGCTTAACCTGCTAAGCCACCCATTTGCCTGCCTCTCCCTTTTTGAATTATTAATCCAAGTAATTCATTTCTCTGATCTTCACTTTTCTTATCAATAAAATGAGGATAACACTACACTAAATTGTATTTTCCAGTACTTTAATTCTCTGAAACCAAAGGTTCTTGATGAAAAGCCAAATCATGTATAATCTTCCTGAATCGAACTCCTCACTTCTATCTTAATCCACAAAAGACTAGGCATTGGCTGGGCTTTCAAAGTACATTTGTCTTCCTTAACTCTCTCTGGATTACTGGCTTGCAGTGCTTTCTCTCTCTGGGGAAGGCACCTGCTATATAGAAAATAAACCAGAGAGACTGTCGCTCTCTTAATTTTGGGGGGTCCTCACCCTCAGTTCTTGACATTGATTCTTTGGAATCCTCATGATGTTTTGTAATGTTCCTCTTGTGCAAAGTGCTTTATAAACTGAGAAATTCTCTACCTTAGGCAGGAAATGATGGAACTATTTGTGTTGTTACTATTATTGTTTTGTCCTCAATTTCTCTGTATAGGTCTTAAAAGTAGAATCTCACACTCCAGCATAGGAACCATTCCTAATACTTTCCTGTGGGCCAGAACATGGATTCTAAATAGTACACTGTAAGGCAATTTCATGTCAACTTCAAATTTTCTACCCCAGGTTAAAATTGTGTATTATATTTTTTTCTGCCTCCTTTGAAAACTCAGTAGCATAATGTGTCTCTATCTTCTTATAACATTATGAGAAAAGACAGATGATTTGATAACATCTTCAGTAAGTCAATATTGGCTATTGTATATCACCCAATCTTTCCCTTAGAAATGGGGTGATTTCCTGGGGGAAAATGCATGAGGATTTGCTTTTAAATGATTCAAAGGCTTGTTCTGAATAAATCTCTCTAGAGAAAACTCCACTTTGAAATCTCAACTCCAATGGCTGGATTTGCTGTTATTTTTCTGAGAAATATCCACTTACAAATAATAGATGCAACACCACAGAATTCTGAAGAATGACTGGGGAATTCCTGTTGTTATTGCTCAGTTCTTATAATCCTCAAATCTCTGGTTTTCTGTCTGTCATATTCTCAGTGGCTGGGTCAGTCACTGCTGCTTACAAATGGCCTACACTCTTGGTAAAGCCCTGGGGTGCTTGCACTGCTTTTGAGCTCCCATCAGCTTTATTCTTCAAAAGTAAATGCTGCCTAAGTCCCCCAAGCATTAGACCATGACCCAAATCTCGCAGAGGTGGTACAACTTCACTTCCATGCAATAAATATTATGAGTACTAACTATCTTTTTGAGCAGTCCATTAAAGACTGCCCTGCTTTCTTCCACAGTTTCCATGGGGAAGTATCCATTTGTGCCTTGTAACTATGAAAATAATTGTTATCGGTACCATTGTTTGTGACTACCATAGTGGCTGTGCACGGTTTTATGATTTATGCACATTATCCTTAGTTTCATAGTAATTATTATCTCCCTCTACAGATGAAGAAATTGAGACTTACAGAGGGAAAATAACGTTTCCAAGTTCTCAAAGTTAGTAAGTTGGAGAATTGGTCTTTGAAGGTGGGTGTCTCTGGTCTCTTCTTCATTATATGACACACATACTAGAAATCTCATTTTTGTTTCACTTTGGTTAAGGAAGAACTGGCATAACACAGGGGACTTTGGGTGCCATTTGAGAATAAATCTTATTTTAGAGAGAATTTAGAAAGAAGATACCATTGCAGTTATCCATCCTTTCTCAGCAAACCTTGGATTTGTGACTGTCCTAGGAGCTGAGGATGTAAAATTGAATCAGTCATGACCCTTGCCATTAAGAAGCTCATAATTTAGTTGGGACTGGCAGGATTACATACTCTTACTAAACTCTTTGTGTTAATCAGGATAGACTAACTTTTATTACAAATTACTCCTCAAACCCCAATTAATTAATGAAATACAAGTTTCTGAGTCAAATCACAATCTAATTTAGGTGCTGAATGGGGTCAGAGTCTCTAATAAGTCCTTCAGGTACCCAGCCTTCTTCCATCTTGTGGCTTCACTCTTATGTAGATCCCTAGACTCATCTCCATTCACCCACTGAATGAAGAATAAGAACGAAGATTTTGTATGGGGATTTTATATGGGTTAAGACAGGCCTAGATGTGGTCAGTATCACTTCTGTTCATATTACATTGGCCAAAATGGTATCACATTACCATTTCTAACTGCAAGCATGGCTGAGAAATATGGTCTAGCTATGTGACCAGAAAGAAGAGGAAGATGAACATGGGTAAGCACCAGTAATCTCTATCACATCCTTCTCTAGTCTATTACCACAATAATTAAAAATGGATGTCAGTTGACCAGCAGTAGAAGGGGTAAAGAGAGACCAACAGTAGGAGGGAGCATTCATACATTCATTTATCAAACAGGTAATTTTGTAGATACCAGGATTGCATGACTGAACAAGATAGGGCCACTGTTCTTTGTTCTTCTTCTTTTTTTTATTTTTTTAATGTTTATTTTTTTTTGAGAGAGAGAGCGAGAGAGAGAGCGAGCATGAATTGGGGAGGGGCAGAGAGAGAGTGAGACACAGAATCCAAAGCAGGCTCCAGGCTCTGAGCTGTCAGCCCAGAGCCTGTCGCGGGGTGTGAACCCACAGCCACTTAACCAACTGAGCCACTCAGGCGCCCCAGGACCACTGTTCATATGGGATTGGTCGTTTAGCAGAAGGGGAGACTACATAAAGAAATAAGCAAGAAAATATCCATTGGAGATATGTGTTGTAAAGGAAATAAAACAGAGTGATGTGATAGAATGTCTGAAAGTCTACTTTAGACTGTGTGGTTGGGGAGTAACATATGCAAAACTAGAGGTGAAGAGTAGGTGAAGAGTAGGTGAGAGCAGGTTCAGAGCCGTCAGTTGTGATAGGAGTGTAGTGTATGGGACTTGGAGAAGGGTGAGAGAACAGGTGGCTGCCTAGGCAGGTTAGGGCCAGATCTTAAAGGAGCTTGCGTGATAGGTGAATATTTTGTTTTTGTTTTGATTTCTCCTCTAGTCAATGAGAATCCATTGCTCTAAGGAGCAACCCAAGCAGATTTTCAACAGCCTTGACAGTTTTAAAGCAGTCAGACTGGAGGAGGTAAGATTAGAAGGAGGAAGGCCAAGCTGGTATATAAGAAGTGCTGAAATGCTGAGCTGAGGGAGAAGCAGTGTGGGTTTTGGAAGAGGGGCTGAACTGCAGAGACATTTCTGGGAAAAAAAACGGCAGGACTTGTTGACCAATGATCTGAGTGATGAAGACTGAGGCATCAACACCTCTTAGATTTCTAGTTTGAGTGACTATTGCTTTTATTAACTACAGAAGCAATACACAGGGCTGTAGGGGAGCTGGTGGGGGGTGCAGTAGAGGAAATGTGACTTTACCATTAACTCTTATCATGTACTTATCTATTTTACATTGAGGTTGAATATTCTTGAGAGCATTACAGCTGAAAATCCATGCACAATTTTTATTTATGCTTTTTGTCTAGTAACTTCCAGTACTTTTGCCATTCTGCTGTGTCCTGAAAAAAGAGATGGGGCAGAAGTAATAGTACAGTATTTACTTAGTATGTAAAGCATACAAAGTATGCTTTGTATACTTTGCATACAAATCTCTCATTTTTGTCCTCATAATAAATTTGTGAAGTTGGTGATATGTCATTTTTTTAGCAATGGGGAAACTGAGGCCCAGAGAAAACCTTGCCACAGTAAAAAAAAAAAAAAAACCAAAAAACACAAATCCCACAGTAAAGGGAAAAAAACAAACAAAATTGAGATGTGAAGAGAGGTCAGGTGGAAGGAAGGAATGCAGGTATTTGTAGCACCACCTACAGAGACATCAAGCCATTTACCCACAGTGAAGAGAGTATCAGATGAAGAAAACAAAACTGATTTCTAGGTTCCCTATGTTCCTTTTGTCTCCCCTGTATAACATTTCCAATGCTCCCTGGAAAAACAAAACAAAGCAAACAACAACAACAAAAATGAACACATTTAGGCATCCTGAGGTCACAGGTGTTTGGTTTTCATTCCTCATTATAATCACTGAAAATCAAATGCTGCAAAGGTTATTTTTATTGTTTTTTTTTAAGTTTACTTTTATTTATTTTGAGAGAGAGATAAAGAGCAAGTGTGGGAGGGGCAGAGAAAGAGGGAGAGAGAATCCCAACCAGGTTCCACATTGTCGGCACAGAGCCTGATGTGGGGCTCGAACTCACAAACCCTGAGATCATGACCTGAGACAAAATCAAGAGTCGGTTGCTTAACCGACAGCCACTCAGGGGCCCCTTTTATTGCTTATTTAAAAGGCACTTATATAAAGGGCACTTAAATAAAAGTACTATTTAGCTATCTTTAAGTGTTTCATTCTATTATTGCTATTTTTCAAACTGTTCTCAAGCTAAAGGTTTTACCTACATAGAAAGAAATTGGTAGACTTGCAGGAAAGAAAAGTTAGACCCAGCAATTATTTTCAGTAGCAAATTAATTTTGCAAATGGGCCTTATAAATAGTGAAGGTATATAGATAAAAATATTTTAACCAAGGCCAGAGAGTAACAAAACTATATGAAGAAAAATAGTGGGCAGCTATTTTAGATAAAGTGGTATGACAGTTAATTTTATGTGCCAAATTGAGTTGGCCATGGGGACCCCAGTTACTTGGTTAAACTTAATTCTGGATGTGTCTACCAGGGTGTTTCTGAACGAAATTAGCATTTGAATTGATAAACTGAGTAAAGGAAATTGCCTTCCCCTAAGTGGGTGGGCCTCATCCCATCCATTGGAGGCTTCAATAGAACAAAAATGATGGAGTGAAGGAGGATTCAGTCTCTCTGCCTGCCTTCAAGCTGAGACATCAGTCTTCTCCTTCCTTCAGTCTCAGACTTCAACTGGAATTTATATCATCAGGTCTACCACTTCTTAGGCCTTCAGACTCAGACTGAAACTATACTTGGTTCTCCTGGGTCTTCAGCTCTCTCACTGCAGCCCTTGGAACTTCTCAGGCTCCACAAATTCATGAGCCAATCTCTATTATGTATTATGTATCTCCATATACAAAATATATACACACACACACTCACACATATATATGGTTATATGTATATATCCATCATACATACACACAGACGCACACAGACACACACAAATTGACAGACAGGGACAGAGAGATTGGTTTTGTTTCTGTGACTAGTACAGGTGGTCAAGGAAGAAACTAGAATGAAGTGCAAGAGTGAGTCCCATAGGATTTAAGGGAGAAATATTCCCAGGAGGCAGAACAGCAAGTGCAATGATACTGACGTGGGAGGAACAGCAGGGATGCCAGTGTGGCTGAGTGGATTTAACCAAGGGAGGAGCGATTAGAGCAGAAGTCTGTGGCCAATTCTTATAGAACCTTATAGCCATAGTAAGGATCTTAGATTTTATTCTAGGTGGAATTGGCAGCCACTGGAAAGTTTTTGGTAGCTTACTCTCTAATGGTTCAGAAAAAGGCTTTTAATAATAGATCTATTACACAGACACACACACACGCATACATACATACACACACACACACACATGCACACATACACACAGAGGGAGAGAGAATAAAAAGAAAGAGAAGGGAAGGAAAGAGAAAAGACAAATGCAATGAAATGTTAACAGTTGAAGAAACTGGTAGGTTATAGGGGTTCTATGTACTCTACTTACAACTTTTCTGTACTTTTGAATTTTTTTAAAACAAACACACACACACATATAATATACATATGTGTGTGTATATATATATACGTATATATGTATATGTATATATATATGTATATATATACACACACATATGTATATATATATACACACACATATGTATGTATATATATATTTGGGCTCATTTGAACACCCATATCTTTGGAATCAGAGAGAATTGAAGTCAATTGCCACTTACAAATGGGTAACCTTAGACAAGTCACTTAATTTCTCAGCATCTCCATTTTTCTTATCTGCCAATTACCACATACTCTGATCCTTGTTTGTGAGAATTCAGTGTTATATATAGAGAGAGATTACCTGGTGCATAGTAGACATTCAGTAAACAATGGCTATTACTACAATGGAAAATAATTTTTGCATATTACCAGAGGAATTTGTATTTTTTTCCTGCCAGATAACAGTATCAACAGATCAAGACTAAAATATGAACTGTACTGTTTTAAGATGTAATTTTGAGCATCTGAATAATGACACAAGGAGAATTTGGAGATTTGACCACATATCTATTAATATTGTCTATGTTGCGGGAACAATGCTTGGGATCAGAGATTCAGAGACAAGAAAACACCCTTAATCCAAAAAGATTTTCCAGTCTAGTGAATAAGAGAGATAAGAAAGAAGTTAATTTTTCTAGTGTGAAATATGGTATGACACAGGTAAACACAACGTCCTATGAGAGCAAAATTGATACCCACCTAAATTATTTGCTGATTATGGTAATAGTACAGATGAAAAATATGAACTTACCAGGAAAAGAGAGAAATTTACAAGGAATTTTATAATTCAAACTTTTATCTTTTTAATTCTGTTGACAATGAAATTTATTTTCCCCATATCCACTAAATGTGAGTTACCTTATGCATTTATTTATTTTTACTTTTTCTATTTTTTTTTTAAACCTCCTTGTAGATATAAGCAATTCTATTATCATCATAAGTGCCAATTAAGATGGAGGTCATTGTTTCAGAAGTGCCTAAAATACCAGTTTTCTAAACTAGATTTCTAGTGTATTTCCTTCTTTTTTCCCTGAACATCACTTAAGCTGCTTCCCTGACCAGCTTAGTTTGTTTCCTCCTTTGCTGATTGTTCTGTTTCTACCATCCAGCTATTTAAAGATCCACTCACTTTTCTGCCTGTGTTTTCTTATTCCAGGAAAGCTTGATGGGGCTTGCTTTATGTTAGATACTTTGCTTTTCAGATCTTATAAGACACAATTAGAAAGTAAAGCTGATTTTATTTAAAAATAAAAAACAAAAACAAACAAACAAACAAACAAAACAGGTCACATCCTATGCATCCTTCATAAATATCAACTGCAGAGATTTTGTGATCACTTGAAGAAGGCTGCCAGTCCTCCAGAACATTTTGGACTCCACTCTAGAAACTATCGTTAATGCTTCCTTCGCCTCCACCCACAACAAGAACCAGAGAAGCAGTTTGCCGTCTGTAGAGTTATACTCTGTGTTGTTTCATGGACTAATCACTAATTTAATATTAGGAAGGACTGTAGTAGTCATGGTACATGACCTGCTCTGTCACATTCTTGCAACCTTGTTGCTCATCACAAACTTGACATGATGACCGCTTGCTTCTAGTACAAAACCTCACACGAGCATCCCTTCAGATGTATGTGGGCCTAGTTTTTTCACTATCTATCCAGATGTTGACCCGCATATATGCTCAGTAGCTTCTGCCCACCATACTAAACTTGTCCTCTAAAACTGCATGCATTGCACATAATTCCTTTTATAGGACAGCCATTCAGATATCATACCCTCAACCCCAATAACCTCCATTACGTCTGCGTGTTTCTTTAAATTTGTGTTAAATATGCATAGCTCCTTAATTTACTTCTTATGACATGTTTTGAAGGTTTCCATTACTATATGCTCGCTGCCTTCCCCTGAATCCTTTCCAGATTATTAGTGACCCTCTTTAATAACACAGAACCACCTTTATTTATTTATTTATTTATAATTATTTTTAATGTTTATTTATTTTAGAGAGAGGGAGGGGGAGAGACAGAGTGCAAGTGAGGGAGAGGCAGAGACAGGGAGACACAGAATCTGAAGGCGACTCCAGGCTCTGAGCTGTCAGCACAGAGGCAGATGCAGGGCTTGAACTCACAAACTGCAAGATCATGACCTGAGCCAAAGTCAGACGCTGAACAGACTGAGCCACCCAGGAGCCCCAAACCACCTTTAAATATGACTCTTAAAACTGAATATAATTATTAAATTGGTGTCCAACCAATATCAAATAAAATAAAAGTAACCTCGACCTTGATTTGAACACTGTTTTAGAATCAAATTATTAATGAACAAAAACGTGGTGAGTCATTTTGTAAAGCCAGGTTTCTTTAGAAGCCCCTCAAATATACAAATCTGTTGAATTAACCTTTTTTCACATACTGGTTTTACTTAAATTGAGGAAAGTTTGTCTTGTTTTTATTTTGAAGACTGAAATTTGTGTATTTACTCTTTCTCCAAGGTAAGCACTCTCAAATCATTTAAGGCACAGAATCGAATTAATATGAAAAAAGTAACTTTTGTTGATATACCATGTTCATACTAATATTTTTTATAATTTTGTAGAGCTTTTCATTTCAGTAAATTTTAGCAACATATTATTAACATTCTCACAGCTTCTGTAGTGAGTAGAAAAATTGATTCTTCATAATTATCTTTGGAATGATTTTACATACTTTACATTTAATTAAAAATTTTAAGAAACCATCAATTATTAACTTTAGTAACCATTTATTAGATTAGATTAATTTATTATTTTTCCCAGTCTATTTTGCTATGTGTCCTTTCAGCAAATCCTGTATTATGGTAAACATCACATCAAGATTTGGGGGAGATATGTATTGTTTCTTGTCCATAACAATGACCATCAGCAATCTGCAGATACTGTCAAGCTATCTGAACTGAATGTGTCTCTTAGTCTTGATATTTTTTTGTTTTGTTTTGTTTTTGTTTTTGTTTCATTTTCTTTTGTTAACAGGGCTCTTAGTCTTGAAGTTTTTATAAGAAATCAATAGATCGAAACTATTTCCAGGACCATAACACGTGCCTTGTCAAAGTGTATCTGTAGAATCATTGTCCTTTCTGAGTGACACCTCTCCCTCTTTAATTCATCCTCTCATTTACTGATTTTTGAAAATTTAATATACTATGGTTGTCTGTGAATATCCTCCAATATCTAATGGAAATAATAATAACAATGGTAATAAAATGGTATATATTATCAATAGCTTACTATAAATCAATTACTATGTTAGACATTTTGCCTGCATAATTGCTGATCCTCACAATGGCTCTACAAAAGGTATTAGAATGCCTATTATACATGTTAAGAAAATGAGACTCAAATGTATTAAGTGACTTTCCCAAGGTCACCCATATAATAAGTGGTTGAGATAAAATTTGAATGTTTGAGATGTTTGAGGTCCTCTTAATTCATTCAGCAAATATACCCTGAGTGCCCATTATGTCTCAGATGCTATTCAGGCACTAGAATCAGAAGAACAAATAAGACTAATGGTACACACATTTAAGAAGCTTAGACCTTTATAGTGGTTGGGAGTGAGATGGTATAGGCAATCAATCAAGTAAATAAATGGACACAATAATTTCATACAGTGATGAGTTCCAGGATTAAAATCAAACAGACTAGTAGAATATGGAATGTCTCAGTACCATAACCAAGGTAGCCAAGGAAGAACACTGTAATAAATGAGACATGACTGACACATAGGGTAAGCCATGTGGACATCAGGGGTATCTAGGGGTAGGTGTTCTGAGTAGAAGGAATAGAAAGAATAAAAGCCATAAAAAATGGAAGATTTGGGACTGTTCAAGAAAAAGAAGAAGGAAGAACAGGGTTCAAGAAAAAGAAGAAGGAATAGAAAGAATAAAAGCCATAAAAAATGGAAGATTTGGGACTGTTCAAGAAAAAGAAGAAGGAAGAACAGATTTGGGACTGTTCAAGAAAAAGAAGAAGGAAGTATGGATGGTGTTTAATAAGGAATCGGGACTACTGAAGAATTATTTTAAGTGACCATGATGCTTGAAATAGGTAACAGTAGAGACAGAGAGAACATTAGAGATACCAGAAATAAATTTTGGAGGTTCTTAATTCAATTCAAATTATATTATCCTAATTTTAGCATTTACCTTTATTCACTCTAATCTCCACATATGCCAGATAACTTGCTGATCCCCACAATGTTCTTATGTTTTTCACAGCTCATTTATTTCTAAAGCCTGTGATTCCCTGTTTCCAGATCTTTCTCTGGGATACTTTTACTCCTAGGTTAAGTCACAAATTTTAGGATGTCTTTATGGTGAAGTCTTTTCCAAGCCTCTCTTTCTTTAAATCAGAAAAGGTACTTTGTTTTCTCCTTTGTTTTTGTGTATGACAATCTGAATAGTTTCATTACTTAGGTCTTATAGTTTAATCCCTGACTTGCTAAATGAAACTTTTTGAGGGAAAAAATGATCTCCTACATCTTTGCGGCCTATCACTTTGCATATAGTAGGACACAAGAATTGTACATTGAATTAAACTAGGTGCTCATAGGATACCTGGGTAGCTCTGTTGGTTAAGCTTAGTTTTCTATGAATGTTGTAACAAATTACCACAAATTTCATGACTTAAAACAACATAGGTCTATTATCTTACACTTTTAGAGGTCTTAAGTCAAACCAGTCTCCCTGAAGTAAAGTCAAGATGTTGGCAGAGTGGGTTTCTTCCAGTGGCAGTAGGGGAGAATCTGTTTTCTTGCCTTTCCAGCTTTTGGAAGCTCCGTTCATTCCTTGACTTGGTTCCACATTGCATCATCTCCACTCCTTTTCCTTGTTTATCAGATTACCTTCTCTGATTTTGACCCTTTTGCTTCTGTCTTAAAAGGGCCCTATGATTGCTTTGGACTCACACAGATAATCCAGGGTAATCTCTCCAACTCAAGGCACTAAATTCATTCATATCTGCAAAGTCCTTTTTACCATGTAAGATAATATATTTACAAGTTCTAGAGATTAGGATGTCCCATCTTTGAAGGGTCATTATTTAGTCTACAACATATATCTTATGATATGTCATCCCTCTTTGCTCCCATTGATATATTTAATCAGGAAACATCGCTTTCAGGGGTACCTGAATGGCTCAGTCGGTTAAGCGTCCAACTTTAGCTCAGGTCATGATCTCACAGTTTGTGAGTTGGAGCCCTTTATCAGGCTCTGTGCTGACAGCTCAGAGCCCTGGAGGCTGCTTCGGATCCTGTGTCTCCTCCTCTCTCTGCCCTTCGCCTGCTCATGCTATGTCTCTGTCTTTCTTTCTCTCTCTCAAAAATAAACATTAAAAAAATAAAAAGGGAAAACATCATTTTCTACTTGTGAGAGTCACTCTTCCACTGACCTTTGTGACAGAGCCCAGATCTTCCTGGTAGACTGTTTCTTCCCACTGTTTCTAAGTTCCTTTTCTACCTTTTTGCATGGTAAAAGTTATCTTTTATCAGATTTTCTCTATCAACTACTTATATAATGGTAATTCCAATAAATATTTGGTAATTAAGTACTGGTAATAACTAACTCTTATTCATTTATTGAAGATCAGGCACTATTCTAAGTGTTTTGAATATATAATTTCACTTAACTCATGCAGCGATCCTGTGAGTTAAGGTTCTGTCATTAATTAAATTTATCTGATGAAGAAACAGAGGTAGAGAGGTTGTGGAGCGCCTAGGTGGCTAGTCGGTTAAGTTCTGACTTCAGCTCAGGTCATTATCCCACGGCTTGTGGGTTTGAGCCCTGCATCGCATTGGGCTCTGTGCTGACAGCTCAGAGCCTGGAGCCTACTTTGGATTCTGTGTCTCCCTCTCTCTGCCCCTCCCCCACCCATGCTCGCGTGCTCTCTCTCTGAAAAATAAGTAAAAACATCGAAAAAATTTTGAAGGAGAGAGGTTGTGTAGCTTGCCCAAAGTCAAGAGTTAATAAATGGAAATACCATATTTTAACCCAGGAGTCTGATTCCAGAACCTGGGTTTGAAACTGCTGTTGCATACTTCCTTCCTGCATTAATGGAGAAGAGCTCATTAACTACTGAGTTGTTATACCATTGATGGCAGATCTACAGCTGTAGTCCATATTTGTCTCCTGATTCCCAAAACCCATGCTACTACTATCTATGCTTAACATTTGTAGTTGGATACTCCTTAAATTCAAATTGTACAATAATTACCATGACAGTAATGAAATTAGTTACTATTTATGTGCTTCTACTTTGTTTCAAGTTCTGTAGTAGGTTCTATTCCTAAATATGCTGTTTTTTTCCCCTTTAATTTAGTTTCCACAATTACCTGGCAAGGCAGTTGTTATTGTTCCCAGTTGACATCCAAGGTATCTGAAGACTAGAGATTGTAAGCAACTTATTACCCAACCTACAAATGGTAGAATCAAAGTCTCTGTCTTTAATTTATGCCTAGAAACCTTATTTATAATCAATATATTCAAAATAACTCCTCAATTTATCCTGTTTGTATTTTTCTAGTATTCAGAAAAATAGAACAGTGAATTATGCTGCTCAAAAACATGTTTGCTTTTTCTTTGTCTATGGCACAAGTATTTATTCCTAGCCCAAGTCATGTTTCTTGCATATGGGCATATGCAATATTTCTTGCATATGGACATATATATCTTTCTGCTTCCCATCTTCACAGCCATGCACCCAGTGAAGACTCTAGTTATGTGTTGTCTCTCTCCTCTAATAGCTTCTAACGGGTGTGACAGCTGATTTCCTTGTTTCCTCTCCAAATACCATCTTTTGATTTACTCCTAAGTTTAATTTTTGTAAAGTATAAATTCCCCTTTTACTTCACAGTTAAAGAAGTACTAGTGTTTATTTGACATGTTTCTGTGGTCAAATGTCTAGCCAAATTAGACTTATCAAACTAGATCAATAAATGCCATTGGCCTTTTTACCAGTTTTATTTTTTTTAATTCAATTCCTTAATTCTTTATGCTGAACTTTTATATTTGTTGTTGTCCCATATATCTGGAGTCCTATGGGATCAGAGTGTGCCATCTATGATTGCTACTTATATTGGTAGTTAGATCAAAGTGGTGGTTAGGGTGATAATGGTAATAGCTTATTGTAAGCACAGTATTTTATATATATATAAAATATTATATATATATATATATGTATACTGTGTAAAATACTGTGTGTATTATATATATAAATATACATTTATATTGTGTGTATATATATACACATACACACACACACACATATACACACACACATTATATGAGATAGTCTCTTCATAGTCAAAATATCCTTTAAGCCATAAACTTAAATCAAGGTGATTCATGGTTAAAAAAATAGTATTTTGCATAGAGCTAAGTCTGTTGATTTCAAAACCTCTCTTCTCCAATTAACAACTTCCCTCTATAATCTCAGAGAGAGGTGATATTTGGTAGTCTGTCTAATCAGAATGACCCAGAGGAAGTTCAGTTAATGGTGGAAATTCTCATCTACAGAGAAGGAAGCAAAATTTATTTCCAGCAAATAGTACCAGGCCTTATGTCTGAATATCCATAAGAAGAATGGCTTAACATTTTCACAAGTCTAATTATGGACACTATTCTAATACTTTGTGTGTATTAATTCATACTCCTCAAAATAAGACTATTGAAATGGGTGCTATTATCCACCTCCATTTTATCAGTGAAAAAACTAAGGCACTGACAGATGAAATAACTTACCTAGCATTTGTTCCTAGGTGGTCTAGGTACAGAGTTCACTCTCATGACCACTACATTTTACTGTCCTTTATGTGTTAGTATGAACAAGTGATCCCAGTAGGAATGCACAATATTTAGTTTTCAGGCTCCTTTTCAAACTGCTAAATCCGTAAAGCTATGCCTCATCCCCAAAACAGGATATAATTTCTTCTTCCATTGATCCCTCACTACACTTTGTTTCTTACTGTTCTCTTGGCAAAGCATGCCTTTCCATCATGGGGGAGAAAACATATACTGTGAAAGCAACATAGTGGCCCAAAGCACAGGGGCTAAAGAGAGGAAGATAATGCAAACACAATTCATGGAGGTATAAAAAAGTTGGAGAGCTTTTTCCTACTGATTGAAAACAGATATAGTCTTGCCACCCTGGGTGATTGAAGTTAGGTATGCAGGTAGGTACATGTGCTCTGGTTCTGGATCATCTACTTTTTAGTCACTAAGAATGTCACTAGACATGTCACTGAAATGAGATCAAAGTTTTCAAGGTCCCAATTAAACAAGTCTCAGTACTGTTCCTGTAATATAAGGAAGACAGGGAGTTAGTAAATTCAAAGGATGCAAGAACTGAACAAATGAATTCAGTAAAGCTGCAGGATGCAAAACTAATACACAGGAATTGGTGGTGTTTCTATACACTAATAGCTAATAACATAGCAGAAAGATAAATTAAGAAAACAGTTCATTTACAATTGAATAAAAAATACCTAGGCATAAACTTAACCAAGGAGATAAAAAACAGAACAAAACAAAACAAAAAACTTGTATTCCAAAAACTATAAAACATTGATGAAAGAAATTGACACAAAGAAGGTGTCACAAAGAAGGTGACACAAAGAAATGA
Source organism: Panthera tigris (assembly GCF_018350195.1). NCBI lineage: Eukaryota > Metazoa > Chordata > Mammalia > Carnivora > Felidae > Panthera > Panthera tigris. The sequence continues at coordinate 51,270,787 of NC_056669.1, forward strand.
AAAGACATTCCAAGCTCTCGGATAGGACAAATTAATACTGTTAGAATGCCCATACAATGTCCAAGGTAATCTGTAGATTGAATGCAATCACTATCAGAATACCAACAGCATTTTTCACAGAACCAGGACAAATAATCCTGAAATTTGTATGGAACCACAAAAGACCCAGAATAGCCAGAGCAGTCTTGAGAAAGAATAAAACTGGAGGTATCACAATCCCAGATTTCAAGATAGCTTGAAATATTGATTTATTACAGAGCAGTAGTAATCAAAACAGTATGGTACTGGCCCAAAAACAGACACATAGATCAGTGGAACAGGATAGAGAGCCCAGAAATAAACCCACACTTATATGATCAATTAATCTTCAACAAAGGAGGCAGGAATCTACAATGGGGAAAAGACAGTCTTTTCACTCAACTAACAGCGCTGGGAAAATTGAACAGCTGTATAAACCACTTCCTTACACCATACCAAAAATAAACTCAAGATGGTTTAAAGACCTAAATGTGACACCTGAAACCATAAAATACCTGGAAGAAAACATAGGCAATAATTTCTTTGACATCATCCTTAGCAACATTTTTCTAAATAAGTCTCCCCAGTCAAGGGAAACTAAAGTTAAAATAAACTTTTGGAACTACACCAAAATAAAAAAGCTTTTGCACAACAAAGGAAACCATCAATAAAACAAATGGAAACTGGCAGAATGGGAAAAGATATTTGCAAATTATATATCCAGTAAGGGGTTAATATCCAAAGTATATAAAGAACTTAATACAATTCACCACCAACAACAAAATCTGATTAAAAAATGGGTAGAGAACCTAAATAGATATTTTTCCAATGACATGCAGATGACATATGGACATATGGAAAGATGTTCAGTATCATCAGTCACCAGGAAAATGCAAATCAAAACCACAATGAGGTATCACCTGACACTTGTCAGAATGGCTAGAATCAAAAACACAGGAAATAACAAGTATTGAAAAGGATATGGAGAAAAGGGAACCGTCATGCTCTGTTGGTGGGAATAAACTATGGTGCAGCCACTGTGGAAAACAGTATGAAAGTTCCTCAAAAAATTAAAATAGAAATATTGTATGATCCAGTAATTCCACTACTGAGTACTTACCCTAAGAAAACAAAAACACTATTTCAAAAAGATTATATACTCCTAGTTTTATTGCAGAAGTATTTACAAAGACAAGGTATGGAAGCAACCCAGATGTCCATTGGTAGATAATTGAATAAAAAAGAGGTGGTGTGGGGCGCCTAGGTGGCTCAGTTGGTTAAGCATCCGACTTTAGCTCAGGTCATGATCTCGCAGTCAGTGAGTTTGAGCCCCTGTCAGGCTCTGTGCTGATAGCTTGGAGCCTGGATCCCACTTCAGATTCTGTGTCTCTCTCCCTCTCTGCCCCTCCCATATTCATGCTCTGTCTCTTCTGTCTCTCAAAAATGAATAAATGTTAAAAAAATTATTAAAAAATGTGGTGTGTATGTACATGGGTATAATGGAATATTACTCAGCCATAAAAAATGAGATCTTGCCATTTGCAACAACAGGTATGGACCTAGAAGGTATTATGCTAAGTGAAATAAATCAGAGAAAAACAAACGCCATATGATTTCACTTAAGTGTGAAATCTAAAAACCAATTGAAAAAACAAATAAAAAGCAGAAAAAAGACCCATGACTACAGAGAACAAACTGATGGTTACCAGAGAGGAAGGAAGTCGGGGACAGGGGGATGGGCAAGATAAGTGAAAGGGACTGGGAGGTGCAGACTTCCAGTTATGGAATGAATAAGTCACAGGGATGGAAGTCCCTAAGTACATAGAGAATATAGTCAATGGTATTATAATTGCATTGTATGGTGACAGATGGTAGCTATACTTGGTGAGCATAGCAAAATGTATACAGACTTTTCAAATCACTATGTTGTAAACCTGAAATTAATATAACATTGGATATCAACTATATTTCACTTAAAAAAATAAATAATGCCATGGAAACTATAAAAAAAGGAAAAAATAAATAAAAAGTAAGAAAAGAAATGCACATATCTTCCAGAAACTGGAAAACAAGGAAACAGATTCTCTCTAGAGACTCTCAAAGGAACACAGCATTTCTGATAGCTTAATTTTAGCCCTGTGACACCCATTTCAGATTCTGGCCTCTAGACTTGTAAAATAATAAATTTGTAGTGTTTTAAGTCACTAATTTTGTGACAAATTGTTACAACAGCAATAGGACGCTAATATGACATCTGATCTGGTTTTCTCCCACCAAATATTTAGTTAGGGAAAACCAGCAAACAAAAACAAAAAAAAGAAACTAAGAAATTTTTTAAATGTTTTTTTAAATTTATTTTTGAGAGAGAGAGAGAGCCTGAGTGTGAGCAGGGGAGGGGCAGAGAGAGATGGGACACAGAATCTGAAGCAGTCTCCAGGCTCTGAGCTGTCAGCACAGAGCCTGATGTGGGGCTCAAACTCATGAACTGCAAGATTGTGACCTGAGGTGAAGTCAGTCACTTAACCAACTGAACCACCCAGGCGCCCCAAGAAACTAAGAAATTTTAATCCTGATTAAAATTCACCTAATATGGTAAATTAACAAATGCTTTTTGGGGGAATTCTAAAGGATTCTAGGGAAAAAATGGTGAATCTCTCAAATTTATCCCCTCTCCCCTTTCTTCTCCATAAGACAACGTCTTATAGATTTTGTTTAGGAAATCCTCAGATCCAAATGTTCAGTTATCAAAAAATTAAATATTAAACAAGAAATTAGGCGAAAGGTGAAATAGGTGAAGGGGATTAAGAGGTACAAATTTCCAATTATAAAGCGAATAAGTCATGGAATCAAAAAGTACATCATAGAGAATATAGCCAATATTGTAATAACTTTGTATGGTGACAGATGGTAACTACACGTATAGTGGTGAGCATTTCATATTGTATGTAACTGTCGAATCACTATGTTATAAACATGAAACTAGTACAATATTGTATTTCAATTATACTTCAATTAAAAATAAATGTTAGGGGGCACCTGGGTGGCTCAGTCGGTTGAGCTTCCAACTTCAGTTTAGGTCATAATCTCCTGGTTCACTGTCGGCTTGTCAGCATAGATCCTGCTTTGGATCCTCTGCCCCTGTCTCTCTCTGCCCTTCACTTGCATGCTCTCTCAAAAAATAAATAAAACATTAAAAATAAATAAATTAATGTTATAAGTTTGACAAATTTTGGCTTTTGTTAAGTCCCCAAGAAATATCTTTCTGGATTTCTTATGGCTCTGGGCTCACATTTACAGAATGGTTGGGCAGACTCTCAAATGGGGATAGGGATGAGATATAGTTATAATCGTCTGTTTCTTGTTTCAGGAAAAGCAGCAGCTTTTCTAGAAAACATCATCATTGGTCATCACTTACAACAGTGTCCATTTCTATCTGGATAAAGGAAAACAGGGGAGGGCGTAAAGAACTTGAGGGCAAAATGGGGAGCTCAATCATGGCAGAAGGGGGCCTCAGGGCTGCCTCTGTGCAGAGCCTGCTGATCTGTGGCCAGGTGGCCACTACGGTCTACTTGCCGCATCCTTTTCTGGCTGGCCTTTACCACTGAAACCTGGGCAGGTACACCTCATTGCTTGGTCTCTTCTTTGGTGGACCAAACTGTGACCCACATCTGCAGCCCTTCTATTAAAAGTTGCCCTTGGGGTACTAGAATCTTTGCCACCAGGCACAGAGCTGAAAGTGCCTGAGAGTAAGTAGCCTGGGTGGCCTGCAATTGCAGAAGTAGAAAAACCCATCACTCACTTTGAGGCTGAGCGACAGAGCAATTTATAGTCTAGAACTTCTCTGTGGGATCCAGCTGAAACACTCTGTGTTCTAAGGAATGATTATGGTATGTAAAATGGAGCTTTTTTGGTGGACAGTCAAACGTGGACACAGAATAACACCGTCGGGAGGTATATGGAATTGAAAGTGATTTATTATACTCAGAAGTCCCAGAAGAGGGAGATAGGGCAGTGTACATGGGCTGTTAGTTAGCTAAAGGAGCTGACTTGACCAAGCAGATGGGGAGCTGAGGGAGAATGAGAACCAGTGGGCAGTGCTTTCACTGGGGGTCAGGGTGAAATACCAAACAGAAGGTGTAGAGGGATTCTGCTGGTGCCTGTGAATGTCACTGTGTCTCAGGGGAGGGCAAGAAGGGTGCTAACAGCTTGTCGCTGGGAATGTCGAGGCATCAGGAAAATGTGAAGCTTTAAAAACTTACAAGTTACATCCTCTGTAGAAGTTTGCCTGAAATCCTACCTTTGCTTGACTTCTTTCCCTCCTTTGTAGTGCTTCTGCTATTCCCCTATTGCTTTCTCCTAGGAGTACTTCCTAAATACATCATTAGTCCAAGAATCCATGTATTTGAATCTACTTTGAGGAACCTGCCTTAAGGCACATCCTTTAGCCCACCCTCCTCCCACCAGCTTCCATGGGCTTCAGGCCCCTCAGGAGTCACCATGACTTTGGGTCACCCTATGCCTTCTCCCTGCCTCCACTCTAGACTTATGTGACTGTGCCACATTCGCCTCAAGATGGGTCTGCGAGTCCTCATATCAGCTGCACTCATACCACGTGAGTCCTGAAAGGGGCTCAGGGAAAGTAAATATTAAGGCTTCATTTTCCCTAATCACTTTGTGCAGCCCAGTTACTATTATTGCACCCTGGATTGGTGGACAGGGGGAGTCAAGACATGACTGTCCTGATTCTATATAGATAGTGGGGGTAGAGCCTGAGTCTATCCTTGATGGTCTATCTAGGCCGAGTAAAAGCCCCAAGAGGGGTAATTCAGAACATATACATAGGCCTGTCTTGTTTTCCACACCCAGCCTGGACTCTTTCCCACTAGCTGGAAAAGGTGTGGACTTACGTTTTACTTCCTCCGTGTCATATTCACTTTCTAGCATTAAAGCACCAATATGTGCAGATTTGCTATCACAAGCCAAAGTGACATATTTTCCATGATAATTTAGAGGCTGAGTTTCCATAATAACTTAATGGTTTTGCTTCGGATGTATTAAAGGAATTTAGAAAAAAAAAAAACTCAAGGTGGTGCCCTCATTGTCAAAGCCATTTTGCATGTCAGACAAAGAATGCTTTCTCATTCTTCCCTTTCAATTTTATTGTTGTTAAAGCAAAAACACAAGCAAAAACAAAACACTAAAATAAAAAGAATCTTCCCATCAACTTTAGCACAATATACTTCAAATATTGCTGTTTTAGAAAGATCTGCCGTGTCAAATTATATTCCTTTTTGCCACTCTTTAAGTTATGTTGTCAAGGCTGTGAAAGAGAAGGCCTGGATCTCACTGAAGTTATCCAAATTATATTATCAGTGTAAGCAACCTGATAGTATTTTAGAGGAAAAAAAATGTCAAAAAATACAGTTTTGTATATGTCTTTAAAAACCCCCAATTTTCCCAAATATGAAGCACTTTTTTTTAAGTAACTACACCTATAGACAAACATATTATAGACCAAGTAAATTTTCTAAAATGTCTCTTTTTCACAATGGAATTGAAACGTGGGTCCGCACGAAGTAAAGCCAGTTGTATCACGTTTTTGTTTTTGTTTTTGTTTTTGTTTTCTCCTTCCAGATCCCCACCGTAGAGGAGAAAATAATAAGAAAATCTGACTTTATCAAAGTTTGTCCCTAACACATCTCATGTTTAGGTTTACAATAAAGGCCACTGAAAAGCACAAAGCTGTTTCTTCTTGTTCATTCCCCTGTCCTCAAGGCAGCCTGGGAACTATCAGAAGTGTGAAAAGTTCATGCTTATCAAAGAACATCCGTGACAATTACTGAAAAATGTTTTTTTTTCCAGAAATTAAAACAAAATGGTTTTTCTTCCCTTCTTTTCCCCCAGCTGGCAATCATGTGTGACAGTTACCCATGTCACAAAGTATTTTTTCAGCAGAAACAACCTGGTGAAGAGGGTCTGTCAGCATCCCTTCATTCTCTATTTACAGTTATGAGAGAAAAATGATTTATGATTACTATAATTATATGTCTCCTTAGGAGAGCTGTACTAATTATGTAATTTTTTTAGCCATTTTTCTTTTTACAAGCTCTTAGTTAATTTAAATTGAAGTGTATTTAGCAATTTTGTACCCAGTTACTTTTCAAACCTCTGTGTGGGTCACAAATTGAATGGCCTAGGATCACTTAACACATCAAATCTGTTCATCATGGACATAAGGCTCCTGGGCCTACATATTCACAACTGCGATATAAAGAGTTTCTGTCAATAGATAGGATCTTCATAGATATTTTGAGGGAGTCTGCAGGAAATGAGTTTTGGGCAAAATGTTTTATAATCTGCAGTTACACCATAATGGCAATGCACCTTAGAAGTCAGCCTGGGATGTATTAGCTGACTTAATATTACCAGCAACCTATCCCTTTCATTTTATGACTTTATATCACATTTATAACTCTGAGTTTCTCTATTGTCTTTTGTATTCATCTTTTTTTTTTAAGGACTACTTTTTAAAAGATAGTTTTATTTAGACAGCATGAAAGATGTTGCATCTGGACATTTAAAATTTTCAGTGCAGTAAATAATATTGGGTAGGAAATATAATTGCATCCTTCCCCCAAAACACACACCTCTAAAGGTAAGAAATAGCCCTTATTGAAGAAATTGAATTCATGTTTTCTAAATGCTGTCCATTACCTAGCATTTAAATAATTTTATATTCTCAGAAAACATTGAAGTGCCTTCTTTGTCATCCTATGATTCTTCCAAACTATGATGTGGATACAGTTATTTTTACTTTAAATATGAAGAGACTGAGGCTCAGGGAAGTGAATGGCTTTCCCAGGAGCCAAGCAGCTATTAAGTGGAAGCATTTCAGCTGACATTCTTTTGTCTCTGTAATAATCCGGTTCTTCCCTTTCATCCTCCTAAAATCCATACAAAGTTGGTATTACTCCCTATTTACAAATTAGAAAAGTAGATATAGAGAGAATAAATTAAACGTCAGTGAAAAACAGAAACATTATGTGTGGGCTCCTTTTTCCAATAAATGATAGTAACCCTGAGTACAGTAAACCTGAGGAAGAAAATACCCAGAGAGTTCTCACTTTAAAAAAAAAAAATCAAACTATATGAAAAAGAACTCTGTCCTGTGCAGATTCCGAATCATGTCTAATTTAATGAATGGTTAAAAGAAAACAGAGAGGGTGAGGAGAACTTGCATTTATTACAAATAAATGAATTGTTTAGTTTGTTTAAAGGAAACAAAACAAAAACAGGGCCATCTGGGTGGCTCTGTAGGTAAAGCATCTGACTTGGGCTCAGCTCATGATCTGATGGCTTTGTGAGTTCTAGCCCTGCATGGGGCTCTGTGCTGTCAGCACAAATCCCACTTTCGAACCTCCATCTCCCTCTCTCTCTTCCCCTCCCCCAATAGCAGGTGCGCTCGCGCTGGCTCTCTCTCTCTCTCTCTCTCTCTCTCTCTCTCAAAAATAAATATTTAAAAACAAAAACAAAAACAAGAGTTAGGTCCGCAGCAAGGTCCAACTGTTGTCAAATCAAATAATAACAACAAAAGAAAATTGATTCCTCATGTTATCTAAAATAAATGTCCATATCACCTTGACTGACTCATTTGAGAATAACAAAATCACATGCTCATGAATATATTCATTCATATGAATTAAATGCTGCAAAGTATTCAGCCTACCAAACAATGGGAAATGCTAACAAACAATGTAGAAATCAGCAAGTTTGTCTTTTTTCTGGTTTTTACATTACCTTTCTCCGTTATTTGTATTGCCTTATGACCTTGTGAATCCCACCAAATGAATGAATTGAAATGCTAATGTAGCTTTTAGTTGAGATTGGGAGAATTGGTAGGAACTGGACCAGTGGGGTATTTTATGTGTATCTGTCATTATATATCAAGAGCTTTATACACAATAGTTATTTCTCACTTTTTCTTACACACAAACAATATCTCTCATATTTGTTTTATATAAACTCAACAGCAAGCAATTTATTTGGGGCAGTTTTCATTACAAATAAATAATGATTTTGACTATTGATGTTGGAAAAGTGCAAAAGGACATTTGGCATGTATGAAAGGAAATTCAAAGACAGAATAAGGAAATTAGTTCATAACTGGGAAAGAATTCTAAAACTTGTGGAAAAGCCATTCCTACACATATGTGTTAACAGAGTTATTTAAAGCACAGAATTTAGAAAAGTAGTCATTCAATTCAATTTCACATAAATTGAGCTTCCCCAGTAAAACTTTATTATAGTCATTAGTGGAGTGCTCTGTAGAAAGGGATAAAGAAGGAAGAAGCATGAGAAAAACATGGTACTAATTCTCAAGGCATTTACAATCTGGTGGGGCAACAATAATATTCTTCAAAATAATTCAAACATATATATCACTTAACCGTTCAAAATTACTTTCTCATTTGTCATGTCAGAGTGCCCTTTCAACAGCCCTGAGAAATAGTCAAGAAACTTGTTATTTTCCCCCCAGATCATGTATAAAAAGGAGTGATGATGGTCAGAGAAATTAAATGACTTGCTTAAGTCACTCAGCAGTACCTCAACATGGAATAAGGATTTCCAGGAACTGTTTCCATTGCAAAGTGTTAAGCATGGTGCAGAGGACGTTAGCACCTTTGGACTGTTCCTAGTTCCTTTTTTCTCTCTTCTGATGGAAATCTCTCATCCTTTATTCTCTCACCCAGCATTCAGGATCTTCAGCGAAACCTAAGTACAACTGGGTCAGAGTGGTAATAATTTTTTTTGGCTGATGACACCAATGAGAAAGTGTTTGGGAAAGTACTAAAAACCGAGTCAAAAAAGAAACTTTGATTATTGGCCAAGTCAGCATCATCAGGATTATGACTTAGAGTCTGCAGTGAAGCTTAAATTGGAAGAAATTGCTTCTTTGGGAAGTTGCCTAAGGATACAGATGTTAAGTGACATAGTGGGTTGAAGCATTACCCCCACAATCATGTCCACTGAGAACATCATGGGGCATGATTTGGAGATAGGATCTTTGCTGATGTAATTACATAAAGATGAGGTCATTTTGGATTGGGACGACCCCTCAATCCAGTGACTGCTGTCTTCATAAGAAGAAAAGACATACAGAAGTACACACACAGGATTAATGGCCATGTGAAGTCATAGGCAGAAATGGAGTGAACTGGCTATAAGACAGAGAACACAAAGGATTACTGGGGAGTCACCAGAAACTGAAAAGAGGCAAGGGAGGACTCTTCCCTAGAGTCCCCCATGGCCCTGCTTGATTTCAGACTTCTGTCCTCTGGAATCTGTTTTATGCAACCCACTGTGTGGCATTTTGTTACGGTAGCCCTAGGAAATTAACACTCATGGACACCTAGGAAAAAGTCCTGCCCCCCAAATTAAAAAAGTATACATACCTCAGGGAAAGCACTGGGAGGAGTAGGGTGGGGAGGGAGGACCAAGTGAAGAAGTGGCTGGTAGAGAGGGTTGTCAAGGAGAGACATTTTATTTATCAGGTGACTATGATATTCCAAGCTCTGTATCTGTCAGTTTACATGTGTTTTCTCTCTTGATCTTCACCAGAATTCTGTGATGAGTTTGATACCATTTGTAAATAAAGTAGCTAGTCTAGGTGTCTGGCTCAAAATCACAAACTAACAAATGACAAAATCAGAAAACAAACCCATTCCTTCTGATTCCTAGGCGGGTATTCCCTCCTCTTAAGCCTGTGATTAAATAGCTCTTCAAGAATTTAGTAAATTCCTCTTCCTCTGAGACTTCTAAAACTAGTCAGGCCACAGTAACAGGCAACTCTCAGGAGGAATAGTCCTCTCTGGGCAGAGAGATAAAATTGGATACTCTAATAGGTCTTTTCCAAGTCTAATTACTCTCACTCTGTGTAAGGCGCAGACTAAATGCAAGTTCATTATCATTTTATTCTGAGTTAGCTGAAAAACAAGATTGATTGACATTTTGGAGGTAGTCAACATTTATATGCAGGAAATTTAGGAGACTTTAAACACATTCAAAAAAGCTTTTCTTAAGATATCTTGCACTGGGTTTGGTTTTTTTTTTTTTTCTTTTTTTGTTTTTTGTCTTTTGTTTGTTTGTTTTTTTTTTTACAGTGAAATGCTCTACACAAAAAACAGATGTTCCCTAAAATATCATACTGCTGCTCTTCCCAAGCTGATGACCTTGGTGTACTCAGGACCATGTAGGCATTGTGCAGGCTTCCTCACCTGGAGGAGCAAAGAATACTATGCTTCTTACCTAAATTTCTCTGTATTCACATTTAAATTCTGCCTCATTCTCTTTGCCTTTCAAACGTACTGAGTCTGACCTCTCTTCACAATGGGTAATAAGAATACTATAAATTATGATTATAGTTGAAAATATCCTCATGTACTTTGTTTCATCCAACGCACAGTACTGCAGGTAGTACTCAGATTTCAAAAACTGAAGAGCATCCGACAATGAAAGTGACTTTGCACAAAAGCACAGGTGATGGGGGGTCAGGGTTGACTTCACAGATTTGTAATGTTTTTTCAATGCCTCAAAAAAATTATCCCTCGATTTTAACCAAGGTAAGTTTGATGTTTGCATTGGCTGTTGCTATGCCAAAGAAACAAACAAAACAAAATAACATCAATAACAACAAGAACTTGATAAAATAATGAAGGCTGAATACTGTGTTTCTTATCCTTCCTTGGTGCCTTAAGTATGTAGAGCTCCTGTGAAAGGAGACACATCCCAAAAATAGGTACTTACCTTAAGATGTATCTCTGTAAAGATGTGTATTTCCCATCTGTTCATCAGATAATGCTGTTTGCAAAAATAAGTTTGTTTACCTAGATTAAATAACTCTCCTTAACCAATATCAATAATTTCTGAATACCTGAAATCTCTTTTCTTCTTGAGACTTTTTTTTTTTTTCTGAAGACTTTTTAAAGCCAGTAAAATAAGTGGTAAAATTAGCATCCTTCCCCCTTCCGTCACCTTGGCATATAAAAAAAATACCTAAAATTAGTTTGTAGGTATACTTCACATATGATTTGGACACTAACTTCTGATTTCTATCCACTAGAACATGAATTCCTTACCTAGGAAGGAGTGGCATACTTTTTGTGCTGATCCAAAAAATTCCATCCGGGCAAAAGAAAATCATGCCAATATCCCAGGAACATTCGAGTTTTCTCTCCTTTGCCTTCTAACACCAAATCATTTAGTTCTGTCTTTTCTACAGCCTGAATATAAGTAAAATATACTAGTTTTGTGCATCTCCTCTGTCTCCACACTCATTCAAGGCACTGTCTCTCACTTAAACCATTGAAACTTGTCTCTAGACCCCTCCATTTATCATCCCCCCCCCCCACAGTGCTGTGAGCATAGTCTCTCTAAAGCTCAAATATGATCACATCACTTTCTTGGCTAAAGCCCTTTAATAGCTCCCAGGTGCTTTCAAAATAAAGTCCGTATTCCTTAACATGGTGTGCAGTTCTCTTCAGGATCTGGCCCAGGACCCACCTCCCTCTTTTCCTTCCTCTTTTGCTTATCTCTTTCCTCTCCTCCCTTTCACATATACACTCTATCCCTTGTTGTTCTAGTCATACTGAACTATTTTCAGTTCAAAGAAGACTATGGGTTCCCAGATCTTTAGTAGCGTACCTACTGATTTTTTTTGCCTGAAATATTTGTACAACTATACAATTTTCCAGTTGTTCTTTGTGTTTTAGTGCAGAGATTATTTCCCCCTGCATCACCCTCTGTGTACTGACTAACCCTGGCTTCTCTACACTGTGGCACATTACCTGATTGTCCTCCTTTTCTATCCCATACAAGCTTAATTACTACAGTGATCAGTTCTTGCCATAATTACCTGTGGATTATACTGTAATAATCTAAATTTTAGAGACGTATCTCCCTCCCTTGTTCATTGTAGTAATTAGAAGACAACAAATGTTGCATGGATACATGAATGAATGAAAACATGAATGCATAGATAAGTAACATTTCTCAGGCACAAAATGTGTGCTGTTAGAAACTTACAAAATTAGACATACACCTTAATTCTGTATAATTCGGTACTCTGGATAGAAAAATGCCCCTTATGCTTATGTTCTTTTAATTAGGGCTCCCTGGCTATGTATTATTGGATTCTCCTTTACAATTCTATCCATGCCCCCCTAATACCATTCTTCTAGTGTCCGTACAATTATGGGGAAAAAAATCCTCTGAAGCTGGAATACTGTTTGAATAGATGAAGCTGTTGTTACTTGGATGAGGTTAGATTCTTTTAGGAGCCATTTGCTCAACCTGAGTCAAGATGCTGCCAAAGTTTGACAGATACAGTCAAAGGAGTACCTGGCACTTACAAAAGGTCAGAGAAATTAGGCATCACCAAATCGTTCACAGATGGCTGAGGCTGTCAGCGCTGTTTGAAATAATCCATCCTGAAGATACTGGAGTTGAGTTTGCCTGCTTTAGCCCCAGGGAGTTCTATGTTTGTAATGACATAGGCATCACTCACTGCCTTTTCTTGCCCCACATATCTCCGTGAAGACACTCACATGTACATTTGCTTCCCCACCTAGACCTTTTCAGGAATCTTATGGGATAGGCCTAGCTTATGAAAACCTGAAGTTCTCAGTTTGAGTAAAGGTCACAAAGAAAGACACCTGTCAGTGTTTAAAATATTTTTTTGTTGCACAGTCTTTCTAGGCTAAGGAGAGAAGAAATGAATAAGAAAGAACCTGTGACTTGATTTGGCTTTGAATTTAAACATGAATGCAAATAAAGTCTTTAGATTGTTTAATTAATTCATTCAACGTGTATGTACTAAGTGCCTTCTCTATCTCAGACTCTGGGCCAGACACTAGGATTACAGATAAGTACAAGACACAGCCCCTTCCCTTGAGCATCAGTCTGGTTGAACGATGGAAAACTAACTACTAAACACCATAATAATGTTATTATAATTATTGGAACTACTTTATTTAATTAATAAAACATTTCCTCAGTATCTAACAGGAGTTGGACTCTGTGTTGGATAGTAGTATATACAGGTTATCAATAAAATATTTGTGCCCTCAAGGGATTTTCAACCCTCAGTAAAAAAAAAAATAATAATAATAATAAAATGAACAATGATGTTACAAAAAGAAATATACTTTGAGGTAAGGAATTCTAGAGTACCTATTGCTGATTCATCTTATCTCTATGCCAATAATACCCTTTTATACATTAAAATGATTTGATGACTCTCCTCATTGGCAAGCTATATTTTGTTTATACCATCTACATAAAGCAAAAGGAAAAAAGAAAAGGTAAAAATATGGAATGGATTTGAGGAGTACTTGATTATGCTCTCCACTTGTTCCCAAAACATCTATGTGGCTTTGGAGAGCAAGTTCAATGGAGAGCCCTTCAATGTCTTTGAGGCTAGTGTTCAGAGGCAGAATGTCATTTCTTGGAGGGAACTGATGAGAATAAGCCAAGATGGCTGCCTTACCAGAATGAGGTTATGGTTACAATATCAGTTACCAAAGTGAGTTCAAGACCCAGCTGTAGGTCAGCATTATTAGAGAGCTCCTTAAAAACATAGATGCTGAGTGCACTCCAGGAATACTGGTTCAGTATCTGTGGTGAAACCAGGAATCTTTATTTAATACATTTCTCAGGTAATTCTGATCTATCACTTGCTTAGAATCACCAACCTCTGGTTTAACTCACAACTCTGTCTTGACATTAAAAGTCCTTCACAGTCTGCCCTCAACCTACCTTCCTAGATGTCTTTTGTCATAGCCATGCCATCATTTCATTCCAGCACTCATGAACAACCTGCACTCCGGGCTTACTTTTACTTTTAACTGCTTTCAGACATGTTCTTTACTCTCTTCTTCCTTTGAGACACATCAAACTATGGCTCCTCCTTTCCAGGCTTAACTCACATTTCTCTTGTCTGAGAAGTCATTTCTGACTTCCTGGGCCATCTTTAACTGCTTCTTCTCTATACTTCTGGAAAGCACACTTTATTTAAATCTGGATTGCAAACATATTTCTCCCAACTAGATCAGAAGCACCATGAATATTTTCATTTATCTCTATATCAAAACGCCTAATAATTATTCTGGCAATATAGTGGATATTCAATAAGTGATTATTAAGTCCATGAATAGAATATGGTAGTAGGTGAGCCATTACCAAAATTAGGGTATAACATCACTGTAGGAATTTGGGCATAGGACTGCTTTAGTACCAATCTTGAGGAAACTGAGCTGTTGAGTGGTTTTTTTAGACAGGATAAATCTTTTAGTAAGATATGGATCAAAGAGGATTTAATAAAAAATTGGATCTAATATTGAGATAACCCACCTAATGCTCTGCAAACATAACCTGTGTATTATTGTTCCAGATCTTGGGGTAGTCTTAATGCATAGGTTAAATGGCCCCAAAAGTGAAATTTTAAAAAAATGAGGGGACTCCTGTGTGACTCAGTCAGTTAAGCATCAGACTTTGGCTCGGGTCATGATCTTGTGGTCCATGAGTTCATTCCCTATATTGGACTCTGTGGTGACAGCTCAGAGTCTGGAGCCTGCTTCAGATCCTGTGTCTCCCTCTCTGTCTGCCCCTTCCCCACTTGCACTGTCTCTCTCTCTCTCTCGAAAATAAATAAACATTAAATGATGACACAGAAATACTCATGGTATTAAATGGAAAATGTGTCATTTATATTTGTAAGTTTTCCTAAGTTCTTACTGAATATTTTTTTCATCTCCTTTCTCAGCTAGATTTGTGTTGCATCATTCCCTCCAAAAAGTATTTCCTAACACTTGGATAAATGTAAAATTTTGTCCTAGATCTTTGATCTGAGAATCTTATGTCCAAGTAATTGTGGACTCCATCATGTCTCTGGAACAATATACAACAAAGAATAGATATCTTTATGGGGTTTATGTCATTTTTCCCCAATATTTCATGCAATATTAAGAGAATATTTAAGATTAAGATAAATAAGATAAGAGAAGATATCAATAAGATTAAGAGAAAATTTATGTTATGAAATGGACTGATTAATACCCAGAGCCAATAAAGGTTAAAGTGACAGGCCGAGTCTTTAGTAGAACCATCCCAAAATAACAGAACCAATATTTAAAATGATGTATACTTAAATCGCATACTCACTCAAGATGTGTGCAAACAAATGGACATACCAAGGAAAGGAGGACTGTGGAAGACTCGGGGGGTCTAGGTATGCATTTTAAGGATACTACCAAGTCCTTATGCAAAGTTAAGCTCTCTGGTTAAATGTTGATCGTCTTCTTTCTTGATAACTTTGGTTCTTCTTTCCCTTATCACCACTCTAGGTATTTATCTGTTCCAGAATACATGCATTATCTGCTTAGCATTTGTTCTCTTTCCATCGGGTATAAATTATTATAGCCATAAGCCTATGTGGGTAGATATATTTCATTTCATAGCTAATTACAACCAGTTTATGATCAATGATTTGTATTGAAAAGTTGAAAAGTAGGATCAGGAGAGGAATCACAGTTGATCAGCAGTGTCTGTTCTGGGTGCAAGATGTGGGGAATGGTGGCTTGTGTTTTAGAGACTTGTCTTCCCTGACACAAGCAAACCCACAACATACACTTTATGTGTATATACGTATCTTATAGCTTAAGCCCACGTTGTTACAAAAGATCACTAAACTAAACTCAGTTTTGAAACCAAGATTACAGATTGGGAAAATCACACTTACCCTTTTAGTAACTGCTATTGAATTCAAAAGGTTACTCCTCCCCCTCAAAAAGAAAGAAAGAAAGAAATCATTGATTCAATCAAACATTTGATGTGGGCATAAGTGAAAAATGCAATTTTATAAAATCTTAAAAATCAGGTAGCGTGTGAAGAAAGGTTTCACATTTCCAAATGCATTATGAAGATAATGGGAGCTTGAGGTAGTTCTAAAATAAAAGAAAGAGGCAAAAGAGAATATAAAATAGAAGGTTTTGTGAGTTGAACCGTATCATTTTCTACTAAAAGGGATTAAATGAGCATAGAATCTTGATGCAATCATGTGACAGTTTTTGTGAGCATAGTTTTATTTAATCATTATGTTGTTTTCTAGTAATTTATAAAGACCATCATCAGTGAACAATAGTGATCCTTTATTCTTGCAGAGCAATATGAAGAATAATTAAATTAATGTAGGTAGTTAATTAATTACTTCTAAATGAAAACATCACCAATAAGCATGCCTCTGTAAGGTTATTTAAAATGATGTCAAAGTTTTCATGGGCTTGTCCACTCATTTATTCCTTTTGTGCTATGAATAGACATGCTGGATATCAACATTTGATAGAAATTATTTAGATGTATGTTGTTTTTCTTTTAACAGTAGCCCTGCAAATAGATACTAAGATTTCACTTATTGAAGGTGAATAACAAGGAGATTCTGAAATATTCTGATTACTCATCAAATGCAGGGGGTAAGCCTTGACTCAAACCTTTTGATTCTGAAGTTCAGACATTGTTTATGTCTGAAGTCCAGACACGGTTTTTTCAGAGTGTATTATCTACACACATATCTCTGTAAGTAGAGTTTCTTAGCATAAAACCCTAGAAAATCCATTGTAATTCATCGTTGGATGACAGGTCTTTAAGATATAATTAAAATGTACTGTTTGTTTTCAACAATTGAAACAGTAGAATTGAAGATGGGTAAAGCTTTTATTAAACTAAATGTCTTTTGTTAATACATAATAAGCTAAAACTAGTAGAAATATACAGCATGATTCAACCACTATTTTTCCATAATTTTACCTTACAAATAATGCACATCTAAAATCCTTTCCTTTTGAGGCTCCCCTCTCTCCCAGTTCTCCCAGCTGTGTTCCCCAGACAGTGGGCCAGCTAACTCCCCCTTCATGTTTAGCACCATTTCTCTGTCTTGAAGCAATCTTGTTCTTAGGGACAAGCCCTAGGAGAATAATCCTGGTGACGTAGCATCAAGTCATCCCTTTAGAGGGGAAACATTCTCTGTAGTAGAAACCGATGAATTTGGGTTTGAACGACAGCTTGCCACTGAGAAACTGTGCATTCTTGGACAAGTTATGTTTTTGTTTCCTCAACTCTATTTTCCTCCAATGTAACTCATAGGTAAAGTTAAGAAAATACCACATATCAAGAAATGAATAATGTTGGTTGTCTTCTCTGGGTCTTTGCACCACAGTTTTCAGACAAATTTACTATTTAGTGACCTCATGTATGGGATCTAAAGGAGCCTCAGTAGCATTCTAGAGCAGAACCATCTAGTATTTTTTGAATTTTTTTTGAATTTTTATTTATTTTTGAGACAGAACATGAGCTGAGGAGGGGTAGAGAGAGAGGGAGACACAGAATCCGAAGCAAGCTCCAGGCTCTGAGCTGTCAGCACAGAGCCCAACGCGGGGCTGGAACTCACAAGCTGTGAGCCGAAGTCGGGCGCTTAACGGACTGAACCACCCAGGTGCCCCAAAACTGCCTAGTATTTCTAAATGAAGTCTGCGCCCCACTGATTCCTGTATATCCCAGGTGTGTTCTACCCAGAACTCTGCCAATTGGCTGCCTCTGTGTCCTCAGACCATAGGTAGGGCCTGATGCAAGAAAGAGCTAAGAACCTTCCTTCCTTTGAAGAAAAACCCATGTTGTGGGAGCATGATGAGCAAGAGGAAGAGTAGCCTGAGATGGTTACACAACTCAGATGTTATTTTGAGACTAGTAAGAAGCCATGACAGGTTTTAAGCAAGAGATGAGATTTGATGACATTATTCTTCCCGTTGGGTTCATGTGATTTGGGTCAGTGCATTCAAATGCTTCAAGCCTCAGTTTCCACATCATGAAAGAGAGATGCCGACACCCAGCAATTTAGCAGGATAGTGAGAGCCACAACAGGCGATATGCACGAGAAGCCTTTGCAACTTGTAAAGTCATACAAGCAAACATCATAATGGTGATAGTCACCAGAAGACATCTCCTGGCAAAATGTTATAAACCTGAAGGCAGAGATAGAAAATGGACCCCTTGATTATTTGTGTTCATTTCATTTTCTTTTATATCACATAAAGTTGGGAACAATAGATTACTGCCACTTTGCAATTCCTTATCCATGAAATGGAGCAGAGGACAAACCCACCTGGAACATTCATGAATTGGAACTAGCACAGGACACAGGATGCAGGGGACTTTGTAACATGTCAAAATGGCCATTTCTCTGAAGCTACTGAATAAATGATTTCCCTCTTTGTTGCTACCACTTGTAGGTATTTCTTTATCAACACCTGTGGCTTTCTCTCCAGTCATTTATTCATGTATCTCACAAACCCTCTGATTTCTCATCTGTAAAAGAAGGACTCATAATGATAGATAATATCTATATGCACATTTAAGTATATTCTAGGAATTGTACTAATAATTTACTTGTATTATTTTGCTTAATTTTTCAATGTCCTCTAATGTAGGTAGGTATTATAATTGCATACCTCTTACATGTGAGGGTTTGGAAGGTCATGAGCCAGCCCAGATTACACACAACTAATAGGTGTCAGAGCTGGTCCTGAACTCAGCTCTCTTTGACTTGGAAACCAGAGTTCTGAACATCAAACTGCCATCAACCATAGTTCAAGTGAAGATGAAAGGTGAGAGACTAAGTCAAATGTTCTAGCTCTGTGGTGTGTGGGGTATCCAGCCTCCCCAGCTTCTTGGATGGTATCTTTTTCCTCTTGACTTTGTCTGACTCCTACGGTCAGACACAGAGAGTGTACCTATCTAGCTGAATTTCTTATGTAAGAATATCTAATAGTCAAGCTATAAATACATAAGAGAATTCCTATTTCCATGGTATCCCATTAGTGTAGCTTGAATTCACAAGAGGCATGTAGTATAGTGTTGGTGAGCAGCCTCTGTGCCAGATTTCTGTTGTTAAATCCTGGCCCTGTATCTTAGTGTGTGATCTCTCTTATTTAAATATTCTGTGCCCAGGGATAACAACAAGAGAATCTATCATATAGAGTTGTTATGAGAATTCAAATTTTTTAGTACAGTTATTGACACATAGCTAGTTCTCAATAAATACTATTAACATAGCTATTTTTTATGTGATACAATTTCTGTTTTGGCAGTTCTAGTCTCAACGATTTCTTCCAGATATTATCTTGATCCCTGGTTAATCCTTGATACCATAAACTTAAAATCTCACCTCTTGAGTTATTATCTTTCTGTATCCCAAATTTTCATGATCTCCAGCCATGTGATACATAGTCATTCAATAAATATTGATTTTATGTACCAGAGTGCATGGCAGGTGCTAGGAATGTCAGAAAAGATTGGTCTCTGCTTTCAAGAGGTATAGGGTTTAATGAATGCTGGGTTACTATTTAGTTCTTTATCAAGCCCTCTGTGAGAGGATTGTGGCATTGAGTGGCAGTTGTAGTAATTTACCTTTAAACTCTCTGTTGTAGAGCCCTCTTCCTATCTTTCCCCATTTCAGGCCATTTGACATGTTGAGTCAGGCATATAATAAATGAAAGGGGTTTTTTTGTTTTTTGTTTTTTGTTTTTTATTGTTGTTGTGGATAGGCAGCTTGGTAATGTGAAAAGGGACCAGGTTTTGGTGTAAGAGATCTGAGTTCAAATCTTAGATCTAGTACTGAGGAGCTGTGACCTTGGATCAGTTGTTTAACTTCCTTGAGCCTTTACCTTCTATAAAGGGAAGGCATCATAAAATGAGGAAGTCACCTGACTAACAGAGATTTTGTGAAGATAAGCCATGACACGTGTAAAGCACCCCATAGAGTTCCTGGCACAGAGTTGGGGCTCAGCCCGTGCCAGCTGGGGGTCACAATAGAAAGGCAGTGACAGACGTGGTACTAGGAGAGGCTGTGGCTGCAGCAGCAGATGTGGTAGCAACTTCTCTTTGTTCACATGCTTCTTTTAGAATGGTAATAGATTATTTTAAAATTCAAAGTCCATTCTAGAGATAAAGAAAAATGATAGTGGGCTTCCCTGTAATTAATGGCATTTTTTAGCATTTCAGTCTGATTATAAATAGAATGTAGGATGCCTTCTGTGGTGAATAACGTGTCTTTCTAGTTTTCTAGATTTATGAATTTAGCCCATGTGAAATTAATTATTGTGGGTGTATTACATGGATGTGAAACATCTGGAATAATAGGATTTTATTGTTAATAGACCTCTCAGGAGCTCATGACAAACATCCTTATAATAGCAACATATGCTGCTAGTTTAATGAGAACCATCACTGACAATTAATGGTTCTTGTGCTTTCAGTAAATTACACATTTTCAAATTTTATATTCTTTATTTTCATCCTTATGGTTTTAGTTTGTGACTTGTGTGAAATTAAAGCCAGAGCTCATAAAAGAGGGAGAAAATGTTTATTAAATGTGTACTATGTGCCACGCATCGTGTTACATATTTTATGTATGTGAGTGTACACGTAATTGCTTTTGAACCTCAAAACAATTAGGCATCTCTTTTTTTACAAACAAGAAAAGAGGCATAGTGAGATTAATAACTTATAAACGTGGGCACCAAAGCAAGAATTAAAGGTTGAGTTTGTCTCTTCTTTCATTCATTAGAATAAGAAAAATTAGTTTATTGTGGAAAAGATTTCCTTTTCTATAAATCAGATTCCTGCTTTCAAAAGGCTCTTCCCTTTTTATACAAGAACCTTCTACTGACCCCTGGGTCATATTGGTCTCAAGCTGATGCATGAAAGGGATTGATAAAGAAATTGTGAATTTAACATTTTGACATATTCTGGAACCTAATTTGTGCTTAATGCAAGGTCAAAAGCCATGGGTACATTCAGGAGAAGAATATACTATTTTTCCTAATTCTCTTGGTACAAGGAAAGGAGATTTTTATTGAGCACTGACTATGCAGAAGCCATATGCTGCCATGGGATAATCTAATGCTCTGAAGAGGAAAATTCTACCTGGACCCCAAAGCTCACCCTTTTCCCTTCTCCTATTTGCCCCTTTCAGTTAATCTCAAATATATTGCTGATGAAAATTAAATGTTATTGATATGTTTTAGTCAAATGACGTTAAATTTTTGGAGAGGGTTGTGGAAGGAGAATGTGATATAGCAGCCAAAATAGAAAATGTGATTAGGGAAAGGAAAATAAATGGTAGACTTACTATTATAACTAGAAGGCAGAATTAGTCCCCTTCGTGTCCTATGAATCTGTATTTAGTCATAATTGTCTTTATGTAGATATAGAAGCAAATATAACAGAACCATATTTTGTTATCTTCAGGGCATGCATATTTTTTGAAATTATCCTATTTGAATCTTGATTATTGCTTCCTCCCCTCACAAAATTTAAGTTACTTGAGAGGAAATACCTTTTCCGCCCTGTTTTCTGCTCTATTCCGAAAAGGAAGAATCACATAGTTGGAACTCAATAAATGTTTATTGGATAAATGAATGATTGAATGACTACATTTATTTCCACAAAGGCTGAATTCAAACTTTATCTTATATTTACTCACAATATCATCATTTAAGAAGTATATATTGTGCATTGGGGCAGTTCTGCCTACATACGACGCGCACATATGTATGCACAAATGAGAGGCAACGATGCATAACAGGCAAGTGTATAAACTTGAATTATGTCTAGACCCTTGTTACATGAACTCAGAAAGTTTCATGATTTTCTGACCATCCTTTACCTCCTCTGTAAAACACGGATAAGATATGCCAGCTCCACTCGGACCTCATAGCAACACATATTTTGCCCGACTCATCCCTGAGCCTCTGAGAATCTGGCCTGGAAGAAGAATAGGTGATTCTCTCCTGCTAAAAAATGCCATCTAGATGTGGTCTGTGAATTGCACACCAATGCTCATGTGCAAGTTTAAGATCAAAGCTGGGCAATTTCAGGAGCCCTCGCACACAGCAGTTATCGGTCCATCACAAGGTGTGATTGTGCTTCCAGACTGGCTGCTGTTAGGGCCTCAGGTTCTGCCTCCAGTGCTCACTGACAAAGGACCCTGATACTGGGACCCTTGCCTGCTGCAGGCCTGGCACCCTCATCTTGCCCTGCAAACCCTTTCCTTGGAGGCTGGGCCCTGCTCCTGCTTTAAGCTTTCTAGATGTTACTTCAGGATCTTGTGGTTCTATAGCTTGGCCAAATTTCATATGTTCCCAGTTGCCATCATCTGATATTTTACATCTGGCACCTCAGAGGTTGATAGGCCAAGCTCAAGTTTATCCCTCACCTCTTCTGAATCTCCCAAATTGAACAGCTGGTATCTTTTTAGCCAACTAGTCCACTGAATGTTCCTCAGTGTCATACTGTACTCACTACTGATTCAGTGCTATGTAAAAGGAAGAAAGATGGATCCAGAGTGTATAACATCTTGTTTGTGTTTGTGTGTATTGAGATCAAATCTAACAGGAGTCATTGAATACCCTTGCAGAATAAATTCACCTTGAGATGCAA
Source organism: Panthera tigris (assembly GCF_018350195.1). Lineage (NCBI taxonomy): Eukaryota > Metazoa > Chordata > Mammalia > Carnivora > Felidae > Panthera > Panthera tigris. The sequence continues at coordinate 51,293,350 of NC_056669.1, forward strand.
AGAATATAATTTGCAAGGCCAATTGCAAACAGTTTCTACTAATCATGAAATATAAAGTACGTTTCATACCTCAGGTGAGTATTTTTTTTTATTTTTTAATATAAGCTGACTACAGTAAACTGTACACAGATCATTCACTAATGATGGAAATTATCCCATACTGAACTTTTAGCTCAAGATATTCCTACATATCAGTACTAGAGCCACATTATAAAGCTACTCTGAATTCTATTATGATATTGAGAGATTTATTAAGAGTTGGGGTGGTAAAGATGCATAATATAAGGTTTATTAAATATATTTTCATATATTCATGGGTTTTCAAAAAAAAGAGAATAACACTATTGAAATGAATGGAACCATATTATCTTTACCTTGTTATTTCCTGAGTGAATAAATCTTTGACCTGTTCCTATAACCCAAGCACCATACCTGGCACCTAGCAAGTGTTCAGTAAATGTTGGTTGCATGAAAGAATGTCAGCAACTGACCTTTCTTCTCATGGGTCATAGATGCTGAGAAGGACCAAGGTCGGAGATAATGAGACTTCACAACCTCATGGCCACAGTGAGAATTATGGAAGTGCTTTAGAAGTGAGTTATTTGAAGCTCAGTGGGGAAAGATTCTTCATCTTCCTGGATCTCTGCTGTCACTTTACAAAGAGAAATAAAAACTTATCTTGATGACAAGGGACATTAGGGGATAAAGATGCCAAATACAGTCCGAGTCTAGAGCTCTCAGAGGGCAGTGGGTGAAGCAGTTTGAATAACAGAAAAGTCAATCTTTAGAATCCTCCACAGAGGCTCAGAAAGATGTGTAAAGCACTTGGGATTTGATTTTACTTTTCTGGGTTTTCTATTCTGTTCTTGTATTTGCTGTTACTGAGCAGAACAGAAAGCAACTGTGGTAGAATGTTCAGGTTGTATAGGTTTTTCTTTTTCTTTCTTATTTTCTTTTTTCTTTTTTTTTAAGAGGAAAGGAAGAAGGTCAGGGAAGCCTTGTGAGAAAGATGCCTTTTTTTTTCCTGATAAAAATATCTGTACATTTTGCAATAGGATGTAGAACTTGTTGATCAATGAAAATGCCTCATATTCTCCTATGACCACATAATAGAATTACCTATAAAAAATGATTAATTACATAGCCCTTACCCTTTAAAGGAAATAGAAAGGAAGTAGTGTTTATTATGTATCTACCACCTGTCCAACACAATGACTTTTAGGACTTGTAACAACCCTATGAAACAGATATAATCATCCATATTTTACAAATAGTGAAATTGAGACTTAGAAGGTGAAAATCCTTGTGTGTTGGCTTTGTCTATCCCTTATTACCCACCATGAATGCTGACTCTTCTGGGAGTTCCTCTATCCTTACTGGACGGAGTTAACCTTTCCCTCCTTGGTATTATCGCTATACTTTGTATATGCTTTTAACATTATAGCTCTGTATTTGAATTAATTTCTTTTCAAGTTTTGTTTCCCTTTACTACAGTACAAATCTCTAGATAATCAGGAATTCAGTTTTCATTTCTATATTCTTTGCACTGACCAAGAAATGTTTAGTTTTTGAAGAAAATGCCACATAGCCAGTTAGGCATGAAGTCAGAATTTAAATTTAACATTTTGATTCTGAAAGCTCATGTGTTTTTCATTGTACTAGGGTGCCAAAACTTGAAGATAGACAGAAAGATTAACACAATTATCTTATTAAATACTACACTTAAGTAATATAATTATATCCAATTTACATGCTTAATATAAATATAGCAGGGTTAAGGAATGGGTAGGTAATTCATAGATCATTCAAACCCAGAAAATGTGAAGCCCAGGGAGAGTGTATAGCTCATGTGGTAAGTCTAAGAATGTCCCTTTTGATTCACTCATTGATTATTATTATACAACTATCGCACAATAGGTCCTGTGGGAGGTAGAAAGGTGAAAGCGACAGGAATCCTGCTCTTCCTAAGTTGTCAGGTAACATGGTGTAAAGAAACGTGCACATGCTACAGTGCACTTTGTTGTGAGTTATTTATTGCTCTGAGCGATAATTCCCTCATGTCTAAATTGGTGCTAATAATATCACTTAAAATCATAAAAATTAAAATAGGTAACATGCTATTTTGCCTAGTGCCTAACGTAGATGAACATCAGTCAATCAATGTTATTCTTTGGCTTAAATGTAATATGAATATGGATGTGGATATAGACTTAAATCAGAGGTTCTCAATGTAGGGGAGAGGAATATTTATTTCCCCATGGGGTATGTGACAATTTCTGGAGATGTTTTTGGTTGTCACAACTCAGGGTGTGCTACTGGCATCTAGTGAATAGAAGCCAAAGACACTGTTAAACATCTGCCAATGCACAGTACAGTCGGTCACCCACAACAAAGAATTAAAGAATTATTTGGTCCAAAATGCTGTGGGAGAAATCAGTTGCATTCTTATACACTAATAATGAAGCAACAGAAAGACAAATAAAGAAACTGATCCCATTCACAATTGCACCAAGAAGCATAAAATACCTAGGAATAAATCTAACCAAAGATGTACAAGATCTGTATGCTGAAAACTATAGAAAGTTTATGAAGGAAATTGAAGAAGATATAAAGAAATGGAAAAACATTCTGTGCTCATGGGTTGGAAGAATAAATATTGTCAAAATGTCAATACTACCCAAAGCTATCTACACATTCAATGCAATCCCAATCAAAATTGCACCAGCATTCTTCTCAAAACTAGAACAAGCAATCCTAAAATTCATATGGAACCACAAAAGGCCCCGAATAGCCAAAGTAATTTTGAAGAAGAAGACCAAAGCAGGAGGCATCACAATCCCAGACTTTAGCCTCTACTACAAAGCTGTTATCATCAAGACAGCATGGTATTGGCATAAAAACAGACACATAGACCAATGGAATAGAATAGAAACCCCAGAACTAGACCCACAAACGTATGGCCAATTTCCTTTGACATACGCTTTGAGAAATGCTTTGACAAAGCAGGAAGGAATATCCAATGGAAAAAAGACAGTCTCTTTAACAAATGGTGCTGGGAGAACTGGACAGCAACATGCAGAAGAATGAAACTAGACCACTTTCTCACACCATTCACAAAAATTAACCAAAATGCTGTGGGATATAAATGTAGATAGAGATGCAGATATAAAAAGTGCTAAGTGTCACAAGTTTCAGGTCTAGTTTTAAGAAGATATAGAGGTGGAAGAGGAATGACCCTTGGCTCTGAATCCAAGGCGAATTTATGGAAAGTCAGGTTTTATCTGGGCTTTGGAATGTAGCCAGGTAAAGAGAGAAAAAGCCAATGGAGTTTTAGGAGGAGCTTGATAAATGGGAAAAAGAGTCTTGGGGGTCAAGAAAAGGATTTTCCAACCATACAGTGAAATCTAGAAGAATAAGTAGAGCACTAATGGGACTGTATAATAAGGACAAGGGCATAGGAGACAAGGTGTATAGAGGAATGCAAAATGAAGACTGTTGTATGAGATAAAAGATGAGGAGCATGCACAGAGCACACATTACTTTCCTTCATTCATTCAAAAGGATTTAATGTCCCATGGATAGCAGGGACTTACCAAGCAATATAAATAAAAAAACTAAGGCACAGTTCCTAAATTCCTAAAAGGAAAACTTGTAAAATTTGATGATATAATGTATATATTGGGGTGAAAAAGCATGTTAGAGATTAGGGATGAGAAAAGAACCATCTTTGATGTTAGAAAAAAATTATGGTTTAATTCATAATGTTCCTTTTTCTTCAGTATGATTTCCCTATGGTAAGTCCAAGGAGCTGGATTGCTACGTCCAAACTAGTCACAAATTTATCTTGTGAACCTGGGCAAGGTCCTCAACCAATCAGATTCTCACTTGGTTGTTTATAAAACATAGGTACCAGTGCTTCCTGTGAGAATTAAACAGCCTCAGTAAGTACAGCTACATGCATATACACACAAGGCATTATTGTTATTATTGCTCATATTCTAGACTGATGGCCACTTTCATAAAAGATTTCAATAATATCTTTTTTTTTTAATTACTTAGGTATTTCTAAGCCATGACTACTTATAAAATTGTGATTTTTCCAACTACCTTTTGCTGATATCAGAAGTTCAACTTCAATTTTTTTTTCATTTTTTATTTAGTTATTTATTTTGAGGGGGGTGTGGGTGGCAAAACAGGGAGAGAGAGAATTTCAAGCAGGCTCTGTGCTGTCAGCACAAGCCTAACATGGGGTTCAATCTCACAAACCATGAAATCATGACCTGAGATCAGGAGTCAGATGCTTCGCCAACTGAACCACCCAGGTACCCCAACATTTCTTGTTATTCAAGTGAAACTGGGTTAATATGACTTGAATATCCATATTTAGCAATTATCAATTAATGTATTTTCCTAAGTAGGAATTAGGCCTACAGTATTTGGATACCAGATGCTAAGAGGATAAAAATCTAATCCTTGTCCTTCAGGCGTTTATAATGTTCAATTTTAAAGGGGAGATCAGTTGAACATATGTATAACTAGCCAAAATGGTATGTAAGTAATTATGCAGATCTAATTTATATAATACTTTTATATATTTTATCTCACTTGTTCTTTACAAATATACAGTAAGGAAGACCTTATGTTATTACTTTTATTGTTATTACCCCTATCCCCATTTTATGGTTGAAGAAATGGGGACCTAGAATTATGCTAGTCTCTAAGTAAACAAAATTGAATAATACAAGGTTGTTCTTTCTGGCCATTTCTAATCTAAGAGGAGGCAGAAATCCCAAAAGTTAAAAAAAAAAAAAAAAAAGGAACAACACTGTGTTATGAACAACTTTACAATGGTAGTGACTTCAAATGTGGCACAATGAATGTGAGTCATTATTGATACTGTCACAGTCATGGATAAGTTGAATTCTGGAAGTGCTGGTATGTCAGGTGTGTAACGTCTTTCGTATATGTCTTTAGATATTCTGTAGTGTTTTGTATGAAAAAGCAACAAGTGATAAACACAAAAAAGATCCAAAAGATTTCATAATTCAATGTCTCCATTTTGTGGAGACTGTGTCTCAGAGAGGTCCAAAAATATGTGTGGGAAATGATCTTGTGTCCATGTACGTCCATGTCCAGTTGAGTATATTTCTGAGTGGAGTGGCGTCCTTTTGTCCATGACAACATCCTGAGAGGTTACTCCACATCTTCTCAGTAGTGGGAAGAGACCTAGTCAAACAGCGAAGGCATACTTCACTTCGTGAGGTTTATATCACAAAGTGGCAGAAATAAAGTCACTCATAACAAAAAATGGTATCTCATCACAAACTGCTCTGGTTATCCAGTTATCCATCCACATTTTGTTTAGAAATAGGAATGGCCCTACTGGAATTCATAAAAATTTCTTTTATAATTTAAGGTGTTACTATCGTGATGGTAGTAGTGGTCTAGGCAGACAGGAACTTACAAATTAATTTGAATAATAAGAATAAATGTTAACTTATTTGTATTTCAAGCTGGTGATGTTATCTCAACACACAGATGAGAACACAGTGCCAGCATACCAAATAATAATAACTACCATTTCCTGAACATCTACTAGGTAGCTAGGAGATTTACTCTTTGATAGACTTTTTCATTTAACTCTCAGAAGAGACACAAAATGGAGGCATTGTTATCTCAGTTATACAGATTAAGAAATAGAGGTTGAGGGGTAAAATGACTTGCCTTAGGACACACAGCCAGGAAACGACGCATTCTGGACTTTAAAGCTGTCCTCTAATTTCAGTCCTGTGCACTTCATGCATCATTAGACAGTTTTCTCCTGCTTTCCTTTCCTAAGTGCCTATAGTAGAGGAGATTTGAGGCCCAAGTTGAGGAGCAAAAGTGTTGTGACTGTAGTGACTTCCTACTGTTAGTCATTAGGTAGAATGAGTGAGGAGACAAGAGTAGTGGGCAGAAGTGGCCACAGCATATGTGACTACAGAAGTAACCACGGTTTAATATTGTCGTATGCGAAAGGCCTGTGTGACTTGTTTTAAAATGGATTTACATTCATTGAAGACCAAATGTATTCTAAGGCACATTGTTGGGTGGGTGTTTTATATTCTTTTATAGAGGAAGAAACTGAGACTGTGGGATTTCACGAGGGTTGGCTAAGTTCACTGATGGAACTGAGATTCAAAACAAAAACAAAAACAAAAAAACAAAGAAACAAAAAGCCAAACCAAAAAACAAACAAACAAAAAACCCCACCAACTCCCAAGTCTTCATTGTTTTCCTTATACTGCTTTGCCTTTTTGAGATTAAAAAAAAAATAGACGGAGGAGTAGAAAATGCAGGGTAGTAATAGTTTGCTTGAATAGAAGGAAAAAAATGGCCAATTGGAACCATTCAATAATGGAAGGACTACCTCTGACGTGGTGAACTCTATGTCCTTAGAAGCATTCAAGTTGAAACTGAGAGACTATATATGACGGTGCTGCTGTAGAAACAATCCTTATCCTTGGTGAGTGGTTGGGGTAATTAGTTTCATGTTTCTTTCCAATGTAATAGAACTATTCTAGGAACCTATGAATGATTTGGAAAGGTGGTACATACCAAGAAGTTTTCAAAGAAAATTGCATTGCCATTCCTGTTGTTAAGAGGATCTAGGCATTGAGAGCCTAGAGTTTCAATCCATTGGTCAATGCGTTTGGTCAGTGTAATTATTCAGAATAGTAATTATTATTGAGACTAATTTTGCCCACCCAACATTATTAGTGGGACAGAGAAGAGTTCTATATTTCAAAGGGAAGATTGGTCAGGGATTTCCTCCATCTACTGTCCAACTACTGGAGTGGCAAACCATAAATGGGAACAATTTGAGATCACACATAGAGAAGGATATCGGTGGTATGTCAAAGTACATTACATAAAGCAGTATTGGGTTTGGAAGGAGACTGAAATCAGGAGCCAAATCAAAAGTTCAGAATCCAAGGGATAATTGGAAATTAGAATGGTCATGGATTGATGAGTCCAACATATTTAACAAATATGTATCAACTTCATCTGATGGGTTGAACACCATGCTGAATGTTGAGGAAATATGAATATTACCAAGATGAATAATAAATTTATCCTCAATGAACTAATAGTCTAGTGGGAAGATATACATATAAAAAATAAAAATAGATTGCAATAATAAAGGTACCCTTCTAAATGTAGTCTGCTACTGCTTGCTCTTTCTTTCATTCAATATTATGTTGCTAAAATTCATCCATGGTATTATATGTAATTAAAGTTTATAAATTTTTGGTTCCAAATCATTACACATCATGTGATTATATTACAATTCAGATCTCAAAATTAATACAAAATACATGGTATATTGCTCAATAGTTAAAGCACACACACAACAGAAACAAAGTAAAGAGGCTTGTAAACACAAATCCAGGATAGTGATATCTCTGAGATAAAATGAAAAAAAAATAGGCTAGGGAAGAAGCACATAGATAGATATTGCAATAGTCGTAATGTTCCAGTTCTTAAGTGTGGTTGTAGGTTCCTAGCTATTTATTTTAATGCTTAACTCACACACATATACACATATAAGCATGTGTATACACATACATATCCATATATACCCACATATTATTTATATGTGTGATATAACACATAATCACACATTTAAAAATTTTCAATTTTAATATGTGGTACACTAGATGGACATATACATGTGGAATTTAATGGCCAAAAAAAGAGAAATCAGTTATTGTAGCTGGGAGATTCGCAGATGAGATTGTAAAAAGGAAGACATAGAGGATGTTATATTTTAGCTGGTTTTCTAAGGAATGTATAAATGTTTATCTCATTCAGAGAGGGAATTCCAGGTAGAAGAATAGGAATGCCAGCCCTGAAAGCTTTTTTGTCTATTTCTGTGCCATACTTACTAGTCCCTATATCCCTAATAGCACAATATATAATATAATACAATATAATGTAACAATATAGAATTGTCACATAAGTGAACATATTCAGTATTAATAGAATGCAATGCATAGACGTGTACATGTGGGGAAATCAAAGGAAAAAAAGGTTGAACAACCAGAAAAAGTCTACCTAAGAAGTTTCAATTGCCATGCAAAGGATTTTAAGAAGTCATATGTTGTTTTAAGTATAAGAGAGACAAATTTGGATTTGAGTGATAGATCCCCCTGGCTACCATGAAGAGGATGGTTTGGAGGTGGGAATTGGGGATGGGACCCTGTAAGTATAAGAAATAAGAAAGCCAGTTAGAAGGTGTTGAACTGGTCCCAGCCAGGTGTGGTAAAGTGCAGCTGGGGTAACAACCTTGGAAATGGCCAGGAAGGAATTTTCAGATTGTTAATGAGGAACCTAACAAGGAGACATTTTCATTGTCATGAGTCTAGAAAAAAGTTGCCAGTATCTATAGCATATTTCTCTTGGTCTTAAAGAGATACATCTTTTACCCCAGTGTTTAACAAAGGTTATGTATATGGTGCTTTCTTCAACTTCTTGGATTTTAGTTTTGGTTGGATGTACACTATTCTTTGGACAACGTATTTTAGATGGACTTGTAAAAGCATAGATTATCTTCTAGTAGTGGCTTAAAATATTTGTTTTGCTGGTGAAATTCGGCACCACCCCCCGCACTTTTTTGTGTGTGTATGGGATAATGCAGTGATCCCCCAAAATGATTCTAAAGGCATGAACTGGTCTTCTTGTTTTTGCCTTTTATAACTGGCACAATATCACGTCACATTTGTTCATTTGTGCTATAAATATTCAATATTTTCTCTGGTGGCTGCTGTGGTGAGCTGCCCAAATCCTCCCTCCTCCTCCTCCTTCTTCTTCTTCTTCTTCTTCTTCTTCTTCTTCTTCTTTTTAATGTTTATTTATTTATTTTGAGAAAGGGAGAGAGAGAGAAAGTGAGAGAGTAGAGGAGGGACAGAGAGAGAGGGAGAGAGAGAAGCCCAAGTAGTCTCCATGCTGTCAGCACAGAGCCTGATATGGGGCTCAGTCTCACAAACCATGAGATCATGACCTGAGCTAAAGTCAAGAGTCAGATGCTCAACCAACTGAGCCACCCAGGCCCCCCAAATCTTCCCTTCTTGATGGAGGCATTCTTCCTTGCTAGGGGTTGGGAATTATGGCAGCTGATGGCTGTCAATTGAATTCCTTTGGAAATTGCTTTCATCTAAAAAGAGATTCTTTGCTCAAATCACCCCCATTCCCAGGGTTGGCCTTCATTAATGAATGGCCAATGAATCAGTTAAAGTTCAACCATTTGCCTCAAGATGGAACAACTCTGAAAGACTATTCTAATTCCAACATTACCTGTGAGAGAGATGAGGCTTTCAGTACAACTGTATTAACAATTAACTGCTCTTTGAGCTCTATCCTACTTTCTTTGCTCACCTGCAAGTATTGGTCACTCTCCAGTCCCTCCCTGCACACACATTCCCATCTCAGAGTTTGTTTCTCATGGAGGTCAAACTAGGTCTCATGCCAAGTGCTTGGCACAGGGAATATAATGATTCTGGACACTGAATAGGTGCAAAGATAAAAGTAAAAGCAAGAGCAACATTTAAGGTGTGAAGCCAGGTAGACTGTGTTATCTGACCATCTTAAATGACAGATCACTATCCTTGAGAAGCAGATTGGTAACATCCAAGAAGTTACATGAAGGCATAGCATTTTTTTAAACCGTTGGGGTAGTACACTGTTACCTCTTTAAGAACAAGAGAAATATGCTGTGTGTATTGGCAACATTTTCTGTTCATAGACATGGATGCAGTCTTAATTATCACTGTATAGAGGATTTACTGTACCCTAAAGTTGTGATCTTAGAGAGCAATGATTTGCTCTTCAAAAGGGCTTCTGCTGATACCCAGGCTGAGGGAAGTTTAACTTTGTATTAAGACATTTCATCTTCCCTGCCTGTATACACAAGGCATTGAAGGGGGAATCATGTCAAAGAATGACCAAGTTGATGGTTTCAAAGTATGAGTCACTTTGCTTTCATATAATAGCCCATAAAACAAAAATTGAATAAAGAATTCTATTTTTTAGCCAAATTGTGGGGCCCTTTGAAGCCTAAGTTGGATCGACAACATTCTTGCTCACAGAAGTCTGTATTGAAACTTAAATGCCTACACAAATCCATGCCAATCAAAAATTTAAATATAAATATGATATGTGAAACTTGCCTTCTCTGGAAACATACACATAGCCACTAATATTTAGGAATAACAAAAAATAAGAGTTTTCCTAGTATCCTTTTTGCTCATAACCCTTATAACGTCAAAGACATAAATGAAACTCAGCCCCTACCTGGAGAGCAATTGTACAGCTGAACAACAAAGGGCACTATTTTATGCTTGCATAAATGAAAAACAAAAACAAAAACAAATGCATGAAAGCATGTACTTCATTAAAGACATGCCTGGACTTTTACTGTCATCCTCCATTTACTAGATGAGTGTACTTGGATAAATTACTCAGCTTAATTTCAGTTTTCTAATCTGTAAAATGGAAAAAAATAAATAGTTTCTACTGGGTTGTATCATAATCACTTAAAGTATTTATGCCAAATTTGTAGAAGGGGGAAGGGCACATAGAGGGTCTCAAGTACAATTCTGATGAGCTGGTTCTTAAGATTCTTTGAACTATATACATAGAAATAAATTCAAGATCACATGTAAAAACAGGGATGTCTGGCACATTTCTTATATAGTAAACTTTAGGGGGAGAGCACTGGGAAATTCCTTTGGCTTCTGCTTTTTGATTGGTGCTTACACTTTTGTCACTATTACAACTTTAACATTTTAATGTAAGTTCTTGGTCCTTACAAAAATAGAACTGTTGAGAAAGGAGTGATTTGGTATGAAAGGAAGAGCATTAGGCAGGCAATAATGGCCTCTGAGTGATATTCTAGTTCTGCTACCAACTGGCTTTGAGACCTTGAGTAGGTTTCCATATCTCTGTGAGTTACAGTTTCCTCATCTGTAAAACTAGAACACTAAATTTATTTTTTTCCAATACTCTATTTTCAACTTACATTGATTTTCAGATTCTCTAAATAGCTGTTATTTATATACTCTGGGAACTTGGAAACAAACAGAAACAATTTCTTCATGAAACTTAGGGTTAGGAGAGCAGGAGGAGACACAGAAAGAAAAACCCACGCACTTGAAATGCAATAAGTACTTAAATGTACAGGGAGAAACATCTAAGTTGTTTGAGGACTATCAGGGAAGACTTCCTTTTAAGGGTAGAGGACACAAGAGGAGGAGAAGAGATATCTAAGGGTACCCAAAGACCTGGAGATAAGAGAGATCATAAAAATTCTGTAAGCTGACAAAATTTTAGTCTGACTAGAACAGATTGTGCAAATAAGAAAAGAGGACATATATGTAGAGAATAAGGAATGGCCACATGATACATGTTCTCATTCATCCTCATTTTGTTTTAATGGAGATAATTATTAGATCCTCAGATACATGTGATAAACTGTTATCATCCCTTTCTATCTCATTGTGAATGAAAATTCTGAGACCAAGCTTTTATAAAGGAATATAGGAGATACTAAGCATTACTTGAGAGGTTAAGTGGAAAGGTTGGAATTTACAAACAACATCTAGAGAGAAAGAGATCTGTGAGAGGAAAGATCTGTGAACTGACATTCATTTCTTAATTCATTGAATATACACTCATTGATCTACTTATCATGTGCTGACTACTGCTCTAGCTCCTTGAAATATGGCAGTGAACAAGGCATCCAAGTCTCTGTCTGCATGAAGATTGACATGCGCTGTGCATCTTGTGCATGGAGTGTCTGATGTGCTGTTCGTGGAAGGCAGTTCAGTGCAAGGAAATACCTCAGGATGGGCTGATGTCTGCAAAGTGGAAGGCATCTCTGTCAGATGGAAATATCCCTTATTTTTCAATCAGTGCCAACAGGTCTGATTATTTATGGCTATGTAGAAGATAATTAGATATCCTGGTTGCACTCAGGTTGTGTGACAGCATTGTCATTAGTTTGCCATGTTCACACAGAAAACAAAACAAAACAAAACAATTTTTCAGTGTATATTCATGTTGACATGGCATTAGTATTACATTTAGTAAGTTTACCTAGTCATCCAAATTATAGAAAAGTCTAACATACAGTGTTTAATTAGAGTCATATTTTTTCTTTTACTTCCTTGGGCCACTATGAATTTGGTATTTGCAGATTTATTTATTTATTTATTTATTTATTTTTTAATATATGAAATTTACTGTCAAATTGGTTTCCATACAACACCCAGTGCTCATCCCAAAAGGTGCCCTCCTCAATACCCATCACCCACCCTGCCCTCCCTCCCACCCTGCCCTCCCTCCCACCCCCCATCAACCCTCAGTTTGTTCTCAGTTTTTAACAGTCTCTTATGCTTTGGCTCTCTCCCACTCTAACCTCTTTTTTTTTTTTTCTTTCCTTCCTTCCCCTCCCCCATGGGTTTCTGTTATGTTTCTCAGGATCCACATAAGAGTGAAACCATATGGTATCTGTCTTTCTCTGTATGGCTTATTTCACTTAGCATCACACTCTCCAGTTCCATCCATGTTGCTACAAAAGGCCATATTTCATTTTTTCTCATTGCCACGTAGTATTCCATTGTGTATATAAACCACAATTTCTTTATCCATTCATCAGTTGATGGACATTTAGGCTCTTTCCATAATTTGGCTATTGTTGAGAGTGCCGCTATAAACATTGGGGTACAGGTGCCCCTATGCATCAGTACTCCTGTATCCCTTGGATAAATTCCTAGCAGTGCTATTGCTGGGTCATAGGGTAGGTCTATTTTTAATTTTCTGAGGAACCTCCACACTGCTTTCCAGAGCGGCTGCACCAATTTGGTATTTGCAGATTTAAATGAAAAGGTCATGATACGAAGAAAGTACCAAATTGGGGTTACAGTTCTACAAAGTAGGTTAATTTTAATTTGAAGTTTTTGGAAGTATTAAAGACAATACCTGAGAAGAAATTTGATTTCATGCTCTGAAAAGAATTGAGCAAAGAACAGTTTCTAAAGTTCAAGATACCCGGTGAGCAGGGAGGAATCCTGAGTTTAGAGCCAAAGTTTGGTTCTCATTCCAGTGTTGAGACCAAATCGGGTTGTGATTTAGGAGAGTGATTTGGAAGTGGTGGTACTGGCTTCTAATAGGACATAGTCTATATTCTAGGATAACATTTTGGAAAAACTGTCAAATGAACTGGGTCTGTATAGGCCAGTAACGTAGAGCTGACAACAATAAGGATTGTAACTGTAGTGAGAGAAATCTATGATCACTACTACACGTATTATTAGTACACTACTACCACTGTCACTACTACTGTCAGACTTTATTACTTTATTAGAATAAAGATGATATATGTTCATACATATGTGTTAAACATTGTCAAACAATTATATAGCACAGTGTTCTAAGCTCTATTTATACATTTGATAATATAATCAAGAAAACAATGCTGTAAGTTCAGTACTGTTGTTATTTCCATTTCACCAATGAGGAAACTGAAACATAGGAAGTTCAAGTAATTTTGTTTCAGTAACACAGTTAGTAATTGATTGGGCCAGCATGTGATTCCAGACAATCTGACTGCAAGAACACATGCTATTCAGTGAGAGCTGAACAAAGACTAAATAGGCAGAGAGAGCTTGATCCCCAAACCTTTTCAGGTGGAGGCTGGAATGAATACTTGATGAAGGGCATGCAGATACTAAATGGATGTTTAAGGAAGATCACTTCTAGGATTCTTTCTGATCCTGAGATGTCTCTGTTCAATATGAGCTCTAGGAGCTAACCAAGTTTGCCAAATTAAGTGTTCAAAAATAATACTGGACTGAGTCAGAGTCAAGCTCTTTCAAGTTTACTACATAATGTATTTGGATATGCTTAGAACTGTTTTCATCTTAGAACTGTTTGCTTTCTTTTTTAAAAAATACCCATTGGGTCTAATAGAGAACCTCTACATAGTATAGGTGCTAAAATATGTTTGTTTATTATTATCTTGCTGCCACTATGTCAATTAGCAAAGCTACCATTCCTAGACAATGTAGTAAAGTGGAAAGAGAACTAGAATCGGAGCCCAAAGTCCTTGGTTGTAGCCTGAACACATCAGGTGCTAAGAGTGTGACTATGGACAAATAACAAAAACTTAATTGGCTTTATTTTAATTAATTGTAAAAATGGGGGGGGGGGTAACAATGATATCTGCCTGACCATACTGAAGTTTGGATTCTAGGTTAGAGATTCTCATTCGTAGAAATCTTTACTCCTATAAAGAAAATTCAGTTAAGCTTTAATTATTATGCCTTAACACCAAATATAACAAGCAACTGTCAGTATTCCAACATTTTTTTTTTTGAGGCTTAAGGTTGTTTCAACACCTTTAATTATAGTTCAACCACTTTTTGTCTGTTTGTTTCTTTGGAAACTTAAAAAATAACTATACCAGACTTCCAACCCAAATGCTGAATTTTGACTTAAAGAGGAAAAGACTTATCGTTTTATTCTTTTCCTCAACAATCTTTCTTTTAGTGGAGGTTAAATATGATATATTTTGCAATTGAAAGAGATTTCCTCCCATATTGCTAAGGGGAACCCAGAGCTACTGGTGAATGAAAACACCACGAAAGCTTTGAGCCCCAACAAGATAAATCCTGGTACACCACTTGCTAACAAGCTGAAGTGAGGAGATAAAGGTGACAATAAACACACATCAGAAAATTTATACTGCTTCTGGGGAAAGGTTGAACTACTCAATATATCCACAATGCTTTGTTTGATTTGCTTTCTTTTTTAAAATCACCCTTTGAAACATAGGTTCAAAACAGGACTTCCAAAAAAATGAGTATTGTAGGGTTAAGGACACATCTTATGATTCTATTTCCTCTTCCTCTATTCTGTTTGCTATAAAGGGAAGTAGAAGAGACCTATCTGCCAATGCCATAGAAGATTTGTTTAATCAGTCCTGGTTGCCATTACAAAATACCATAGACTGGGTGGATTAAACAACAGAAATTAGTTTTCTCTCATTTCTGGAGGCTAGAAGTCCAAGATCAAGATGCAGACATGAGGGGTGCCTGGGTAGCTCAGTCAGTAGAGTGTCCGACTTCGGCCCAGGTCATGATCTCATGGTTTGTGATCTCATGGTTCGAGCCCTGTGTCGGGCTCCGTGCTAACAGCACAGAGGCTGGAGCCTGCTTCAGATTCTCTGCCTCCCTCTCTCTCTGCTCCTTCCCCGTTCACGTTCTCTCCCTCTCTCTCTCTCAAAAATAAATAAACATTAAAAAAATTTTTAAAAGATGCACAGACATGTTGCTTTCTGGTGTCTTCCCAAACCAGGGTGCACTCATGGTTGGGTCTTCCTTACTTGGAAATGGCTGCTTTCTTGTTGTGATCTCACATCGTGGTTGCTAATCCCGTCATGAGGACCTCATCCTCATGACTTCATCTAAACTATCTCTCAGAGTCCACTTACCATCACTTCAAGAGTTAGAGCTTCAACCTATGAATTAGAGGGAGACATAATTCAGTCCATAGAGCATAATTGCTGAATTCAAAGTTGGCACAACTAATTTTTTTCACTCTTTGTGTATACGATAAGGAGACATGATACACAAGGCTTTCTGTCTTCTATATTTTATTTTCTACATCAAGCATTTTTTTGATATTTTGTTTGTCTTGATGACTCACCATGTTAGAAGATTCCTGTTAGAAAACAACAACAGTAACAAAAACATTTATTTAATGGTATCAGTCAAATCTGGGAGATTCAGTGGTTGGAATTTGAGTGACCTGGATTAAGAAGCCAATATCTGACTTCTGGAGGTGTTAATTTTTCTATCCAGAGAATATTTTATTTGGGTTTGCCTGTCTAGTAGTTTATGGATAATCTAGGAATGAACAATGAAGTTTGCTTGTGAAGATGAGACAGTTAGCTAATATGTTATAAATAGTGAATTAGAAACAGGAAAAAAAATGGGCCTTTTTTTTCAAAAAAACAGCATGACATTTTGAAATCAATATGGATTTTAGAGTTTTACAGAATTTGTTTTGAGTTGCACCTTCATTGTTTTCTAAATGTATGGCTTCCAACAAGTTTCTTCACCTCTAAACTCATGTTCTTCATCTATAATATGAGCTAACGAGACCACCTCAAAGTGTCATTGTGTAGATTTAATAAGTATACAAATACAAAAGACCAAATAGAGTCTCTGGAATGTAGTAGATGATTAGAGATCTTATTTCTCTTCTTCACGATCTGCCTTTAAGATGTTGGCCAAGGGGGCACCTGGGTGGCTGTCGTTTAAATGTCCAGTTCCTCATTTTGGCTCAGGTCATGATCTCAGGGTTATGGGATGGGCCCTGCATTGGGCTCCACATTGAGCATGGAGCCTTGGAGCCTACTTAAGATTCTCTCTCTCTCTCTCTCTCTCTCTCTCTCTCTCTCTGTCTGTCTCTCTTTCTGTCTCTCTCCTCCTCTGCCCCTCTTCTCCACTTGCACTTTATTTCTCTAAAAATAAATAAATAAATAATTTTTTAAAAAATTAAACAAAAAAAGATACTGGCCAAGGAGCACAAATTTTCAGTTATAAGATAAATAAATTCTAAGGATCTAATGTACAACATGGCAACTATAGTTAATAATACAATATTCTATACCTGAAAAAAAGAAGTTAATTACATGAGGTGATAGATGTGTTTATCAACTTTATTGTGACTTCATTGTGTTAGTCATTTCACAACATGTATCAAATCATAGAGTACACTTTAAATATCTACAACTGAATTTGCCAATTATTCCTTAATAAAGTTGGAAAGAATAAAATAAAATATGACCAAAAGGGAAAATACACCCTGCTAGAATAAGGCTTTTTCTAGATAATGACAACTAGTATTATCACTGGCCAGCCAAGATTTCTAATAAGAATTGCTCTTGAGAGTTGTAAATCGAGTTGATTTCATGGCTGTGATGATCTTGCCACCAAGATTAATGAAATAACTAAGCATGGTTTTGGCCGAAAGTGACAGATACTCAAACTAACAAAGGCTTAAACAAACAAGGATTTACTTTTCTAATATAACAAGAAATCTGGATATAGGGAGTCTGGGGCTGGTTCAGGGGCTTAATTAAAGGCCTATTTTTTTTTTTTCTGTTTCTACTTCACTATTTATAACATATTAGCTAACTGTCTCATCTTCACAAGCAAACTTATGCAGCAGCTGGCATCATTTTTCTGTCGAAGGCAAGAAAGGACATTCCCAGCCATGTCTATATCTGTTAACATATAAACAGAAGATTCCCCGAAATTCCTCAACTGACATGACTTATGTGTCATTCACTGAATTGTGTTGTAGGAACCACCCAGCTACAGGAGATACTGGTAAATAATCAGTAAGCTTTTTTACTCTCTAGGGCTGTGAGGTTAGCCAATGAGCAGTTTCAATTATATTCAGTAGATACTACTTATTTAGGTCTGTTCAGTAAACATTGACTGAGCACCTACTAAGTGTCAGGCACTGTGCTAGATGTTGAGGCAGCTAAAAATAAAATCAAAACAAAAGACAACATACTGTCTTTCTTCTTGAGGAACTCAGTCATATGAGAAAGACAAATAACTTAATAATTAAACTCTACTTAGATGAATATTTGAAAGGCCACATTTCCAGAATCTAGATGCACCTCTTTCAAAGGTCACTTTGGTATAACCAAGATTATTTCACAGTATCCATCTGTATCATAGTGCTAGACTCTTCCGTGTGTGAGCAGGGCAGTGAAAATCTATCTTTATTTGATGACCATGAAAGTTCTCTGAATAATCAAGGATTCAGTTCAGAGTTGAGGTTTTGGGGTTTTTGTTTAATTGTGTTCCATGTCTGTGGAAAATAGTAAATTAAATAGAAAAGTTATAGTAAGTGAATTCTAGAGCCAAAAAAAAATTCACATTGTTTTAAATAAACATATTAAGGTTCTAATATCTCAGAAACTTAACAGGAAACAGTTACATTAATAAGTCACAGTTGTATGAACTGCCATAGTTTGGATCCTATATATTCTCTTTACCATAATTCAGGGTTTGGCAAACTTTGTCTATAAAAGTCCAAATAACTTGGCTTTCTAAGTCCATGTGGTCTCTGTGGCAATTACGCAACTCTGCCATTGTAGTGCACAAGATGACATAGACAATGTATACTAAATAGGTATTGCTGGGTTCCAACAAAGCTTTATTTATAAAAGCAGGCGACAAGAGAAATTTGGCCCACAGACTATAGTTTGCTGACCTCTGCCATAATGGTACCCCAAATCTTGGCATTCTTTTCATTATGTAATAGTATATACAGTTATTAATTATAGTAGCATATTCATGGTTGAAAACTGTGAGTGTTGAAAAACGTTTCCAGTTGAAAACTTTTGCCATTTTTTTAAGTTAAATTTCCTCTCCATTTTCAGGTCTCTAAGGAGAAGACTATTAACAATGATGCATAGACCAAGAAAATTTTCCTGTAAAGGGGCTCAAACATACATAGTAGTATTCTCTGCAATTATTTGAATAGGAAAATATAGCCTGTGTGTTTCATGTGGAGAACATTAATTTGGGGGCCCTCATGTGTATTGTAACTTGTGTAATACATGGAGATGATATATTCTAGTTTTTAGCACTGATATGGAATTGGTGGCTTTGAAAACTGTAGAAACTCAGTACAGATCAAAGACAGGAGAATGATACAGTCAGGAGCTCAAACAGCAGAAATCATCAGGCCTGTGGGTGAAAATTTGAATGAGAAGAAAGATGTTGTTTCATGCATTCATATTTATATACCTTTCCTGGAAGGTGTCACCTGCATGGCTAAAGAGCTACTACCAAAGAGGGGATCGTAGCAGGCTTTTTTCTAAGCTTAAAGATGGGAGTTCTGGAGTCAGCCTTTGCAGTGTGGCAATGAGAGATGGGTTATGTGACCTCAAAAGTGACTTCCAAAGCTAACGTTCTGTGAAGTCTGCAGCTGTGGCGTCTATCCTGGGTCACCATCTCAGGAGGAAGCCTGATGCCTCATAGCCAGCCATGCGTTGAGTGAACATGGTCACCTACATGCCTTCATGAGCTGTCTTTTGGTCCATGAACCCCATCTGTGGTCATTGTCCCTGTACTCTAAGGGAAACAGAAATCAACCCTTGGGCTTAAGTGTGAATTGTCAGCCTAAAGGACTTGCCTGTTTCCTTTGGGCCAGGATAAGTTACCCTTTTTTCTTACCTCTTTCTCCTTAGAACTAAGAGTATAACTATATCCTTTCCTTCTTCCTACATTGGACATCCCATGTATTCAGAAAAGAACTGAAAGAGTATAAGATTAGGAAACAATCTTTCTGGAAAGTGCTAGTTAATGATGAAAGGTCCCAAGATACCCAAGTTAAAGATGAGAGAATTGAAGTTCAAGAGGATGTATGACTTTTATGAAGTTCCGCAGTGGTGAACCTTGGACCAAAATTCAGAGCTTTAGATGCTATAAAACAGTGGGGTTTTTTGTTTCTTTGTTTCTTTGGGGTTTTTTTTGTTTGTTTGTTTTGTTTTATTTTTTCTGTTGTTTTTACACTATTTCATAAGGATGGTTTTCCTAATTCCATGAAATAAAAGGTAAAAGTTATATTTTCAATAGCAATAAATAATTGGTAAATTAATAAATAACTAAGATACATAACAATATATTTCAAGAATTCTAAATTTTTTATATTACTTCATTTTTTTTTTACATTCATCACAATCATGGTAGGTATTACTATTGTCATCATTGTAGAAAGACAGAAATAGACATTTGAAGAGGCTGGGTGGGAGAACCATTCTCGCCTCATTCAGTGGACCTATAGCATTGTTCCTTTTCAGTCTCTGTCTTGGGAAAAATTTATATACATTTTGCAAGACCTTTCAATTTTCTATTTTAAATTTATTTCTGAATTCTCAGTAGGTTGCAATAAATTGCAATAAAACATAATTCAGTAAAACTGGGAAGAAAGTAATGATTTGCAAATATTGAAGCCACAGCTAGTTTCATTCTTTAAGATTGCCCCAGCCTGTCTCTTGACTGAGGATTAGCATTGATAGGAAGTACCATATTGTGTTGTAGGAAGCCTACAAATGCAAGAAGCATGGGATAATTCACACAGTATATAAATACCATGTATATATGTATATATATGTGTGTATACATATACATACACACACACACACACACACATACACACACACACACACCCACACATACCTATATAGTCTCCAGAGCAAGAGATACAAAGGGCTCTCTCTTATTCCAACCTGATGTCATTGAGAAGGAAGCCTCCTTCTAAGCTTAGGTTATTTACTTTTATTATGCCCTGAGGTCAGGAGCTCTGCAGGACCATAGCATCTGATCTATTGCTAACATTAATCTGGGGGAGTTGGGTTGTTCTGTAGTGATAACAGGGGAGATAAAGGGTATTGTGTAAATAAATTACACCTACCTGTAACTAAGCCTGTCTCCCATCATCTAGACTTTGATATTCTTCTTTCCCAATAAATGGCTTCCTTAAGAGAAGTTAAATACAAGAAAATTCTATACAGGACTTACTTTATAAAAATAAAATTTAGACAACATACTGGGCATTGGCATCATCTTCCATGGGGAATCTGTGTATCTAAAATGAATTGGGGGCGCCTGGGTGGCTCAGTCGGTTAAGCGTCTGACTTCAGCTCAGGTAACGATCTCGTGGTCTGTGAGTTCAAGCCCCACATCGGGCTCTGGGCCGATGGCTCAGAGCCTGGAGCCTGCTTCGGATTCTGTGTCTCCCTCTCTCTCTGCCCCTCCCCCATTCATGCTCTGTCTCTCTCTGTCTCAAAAATAAACGTTAAAAAAAAAAATAAATAAATAAAATGAATTGGGATATTGTGAAGCATATTGAGAGTGGAGGGACCCTAATACCCAGACTTCCTAGGTTTGAATCTCAGTGTAGCCATTTATTTCTTCTATGACTGGTGAGAAAATCATCCTTTTTTTGTAACCTTAAGAAATTCCATTAAATGGGAGCAATATACTCAATCCTAAAGAGTTGCTTCCCTAATTAAATGCATGTAAAGCACTACCCAGTGCAATACCTAGAACATAAATGGTTTCCAGTAAGTGGAAGATATTGTTATAAATGGGCATTCTCATATAATGCTGATAGAAGGGAAATATTTCCTTTTTAGAAAACTTTTTTTTAAAGTGTACTTTAAATGATGAAAAGTATTATCTTTGCCCCAGTAATCCAATTTCTGGAATCTTACCTTACAGAAATCTCACAATATCACTTTATGGTCTAAATACCTCAATAGTTCCACATTGCCCTCAGGATGAGAGTCAATATCTCAAAAACAAACAAAACAACAATAAACAAAAACACAAAAATAAAACACTGTGACTTACCCTTATGATCCTGCACGTGTTAATTCCTTAGCCTCATCGCTCTTGTTTCACACTTAAATTCTAGGTTCTATACATAATAGATGTCTTTCAGATCCCAGAGGAGCAATGCACATACCATTCTAGCTATCTAAACTAGGCTTTCCTTCCCCTCTTTGCCAAGCTCTTTGAATCTTTCAGTGCCACTTACTTCAAGAAGTTTTATGGTTAAATTCACCTCTGAGTTAGGTGCTCCCCTTTGCACTCCTGAAGAAACCTCTTCGTTTCTATTTTGATACTTTTATGCTAGAGGCTATTCACTGGTTGATAGCTACCATAGAATGTAAGCTTTATATGACTATGAATGTGGATTTTTGCTTGTCATTGTATCACCAATGCCTAGCATATTCATGTTTATGACAAATGTTCCATATTTGTATATTGAAGGAAGGCAGGAAATAAATCCAGAACAAAAGGAAAGGAGCTCTGGACGCTGAAACACTGATCACTGTATTAATTGAAAGAGTAAAAAAAAAAACAAAAACAAAAAAAGGGGAGAAGAAAATACCAATAAATTTTCCAAATAGAAAATGAGTGAAATAGTAATTTCCCACATTATGGGATATGAAGCCAGTGAATTTTATATTAAAGAGTTTATAATATCAAATAAAAATTATATTATCTATTACTAAGTTAGAAAACAAAATACAAAATTATGCATTCAATTACATCAATTATAAACATCACATGTAGAAGAAATAGATTGGAAGAAATATTCTAAACCATGAATGAATTTATCTATGGGTCTCAAGATCATGAAAGATTTTTAAATTTTTCGTTGTATTTCTTTAATATTTTGAAATCTTCTAAATGAGTGTGTACATGTCAGTTTTGTTGTTATTTTATAATACATATTAACATTTAATTCAAAAGAATAAAATGCTATTCAATGCCTGGCAATAGGAAGTTCCCTGGAACTGATGGGTGAGGAACTTAAATTGTGAGCTAGCAGCAAAGGCTGGTCAGCAGCAACAGGGATTAGTGTTTTTATTTATAAAGCTGCAATTTCCCCAAGCAAGACGGGTACATTCACTTGCTGATTTATACTCCTTGTCAAAGAAAGCCAAAGAACAATAATTCTCTGATGCTAAGCCTTACTTTGGGATGATGTTTAGTCACTTCACTCCCCAAATACTTGATCAATTATATGGTACCTGTTGACACCCTAGGACACATATAAAATGGATGTCTTTCATGAAGGAGAACTCCACAAATCCAGTGATAGATACACTTTCTTTCCAGGTTCAAAAACAGTGACCTGAAAGCAGCCTCTACTCCTTGGCTTTGAATTAGGGCTTCCTGGGTGAATCATGGGGCTGGAATGCCTCCAATGAGAACCTGGATGCCATCTGCCCCATGTGATCATGAGTAGGGCACATATCCTTGCTCAACCTCAGATTGTTCATTTGTAAAATGTAAATAAGTCACTAATCACATTATGTAACAGCTTATTTGAGCCAGATGTGCCACTAGCCATTATAACTCTTTCAATTGTGAATTATTACACAAATAGTCCCCTTTCTGAGAGTCTTTCTCTTCTTTACATCTGATTCTAATTCTGACTGATCCACAAAGTCCTTGGGAACAAAACATCAGTCTTCTCTTTTGTCTCTGGAGTGCCTAACACAGTGTTTGATGCATGGATAGTGTTCAAAAAATGCTTATTGAATTGATTCTACTTTGTTGTCAACCAATCAACGATGCAATCATCAAATGATTATTTAATTCCTATAGTAAACAACTTACTGTGTTGGAGCGCCTGGGTGGCTCAGTTGGTTTAGCGTCCAACTTCGGCTCAGGTCATGATCTCACGGTTCATGGGTTCAAGCCCCACATTGGGTTCTGTCTGACAGCTGACAGGCTGGAGCCTGTTTCAGATTCTGTGTCTCCTCCTTTCTCTGCCCCTCCCCTGCTCATGCTCTCTCTGTCTCCAAAATAGATAAACATTAAAAACATTAAAAAAAAACAACAAGTTGCTGTGCTGATTCCAAGGTGAGAAAGAATAGGTCCTATCCTCGTGCCTATACACCGTCAAGGAAATTGATATTGAACAAATAAATACAAATAGAATGTGTGTTACCCATAGAATCACAGGGACATTTACTTTAGACTTGCTTGGAGGGAGCCAGGCAATGCTTTTGTAGGAGGTGGTTTTAAAATGAGTCCTTGAAGATGAAGTGGAATTCACCAGAGGAGAGGTTAGGTGTGGGAATCACTTTGGGGCACATGGAATGGTATGCTTGAGAGTCCTGTTACAAAGCTTCATCACTAATGCTCCAGAATTACTGTGAGCTTCTCCACAACAGAAACTGTATCCTCTTTGTTTTTGTGTTTTTAGTGTGTATGCATGTGTGTGTGTTGGGGGTGGGATGAGGGTGAGTTTGCACACTATAGCAAAAGTTTTACAACTATTTGTTAAATGTATCAGGGGTCTCAGATGTATACTAGAATACTCTCCCTGTCTTAAAATGCAAAACTGGAAGACAGGTATCCAGATATCTTACCTTGAATTCTGTTCTTGCTAAAATCTTGACCGAGACAGCAAATATATGATTATAGTAGCCAAGGGACATGTAATTTACCTCTTCTTCTATCTATTGTTCTGTGTTTGAATTAAGTCCTATTAACCAGAAAACAACCTACCTGAAGCATATTCCCATAATCACTCACAAAATCCTCTCTCCTGAGAAATATTTTTGTGTTATGCCTTTAGCTTTTATCAAAGGTCATTATAATAATCAGCCTGATGACAAAATTTAAGCACCTTTTTTTTGAAGTGAATGCTGATCACATGGCTCATTTTGCTCTTTAACATTCTTTGTATGAGAAGCCCTAGAACAAATTATTTCGCAGCTAAAATCTGAACTCACAGTGGCCTAATAGTATTTCTCAACCTTTCTTTTTTCCTTGCCATTATCACTCTTCCCCCAGAAGTCTTTTTAGGCATTTTTTAAATAACTCTTACCCCCACCACGACATTTTAATGACACAGAGCTACTGTATTTCTATTTATGTGCTGTTTACCTTAAAAATAAAATCGTCAGTTATTTTACCAGCAAAAATGAATTTTTTCAGGAATAGCAGAGAATTGTAATTTGGGACAATCAATCTATAGCAAAACCATAGACAACTACAGGGGAAAAAGGAGGAATACTCTTCTAGAGGAATGAGGAAGTTGGGAGGGCTGTTATAAACAGAAAACCCATTTGAGCAAACTGGGAGTTTGCAGAAAGGTGGCTTTTCATTGGCTGAGTTGTGACAGTCTCTCATTGACTGGACTGTTTCTGGGCAAGAAGAAAACCTTTCTTCCTCCTGCTGGGGTAATAAAGTAGTAGCTAAAGTAGTATGAACTTGCAAGGTACTCTCTTCCCATTGGGGTCTGTAATTGACTGTGAATGAAGGGGCATGAGTGCTTCCCCTTCTGCTTCCTGACTCCATTTTAGTGAAGGTTCTCTGTTAATGTTCACAGTACTTGGGGCCTGTTGGAAGGCCACAAAACATTGATTTTGTAAGTTTTTTTACCTCTCTAAAACCAAGTTTTGTTTCTCTGGGGGCCATATCACTTCCATTGAGAATGTATGCTAATGCCAGAAACCACATTATTTTTATTGCACCCCATTTTTTACTCTGAGTTGGGCTTTCCCTTGTGAGACAAGAGGATGGCTTTTAAGATAATGGCATGTAGATTCAGAGGGATTGAAATCAAGCCTTGGTGCTGAACTCTTTTACTTTGAGAAAATTATTCAACCTCTCTCAATGTGTTGGGTTTCCTCATTTGACAAATAGGGATGATGATACCTGACAGAAGGGGCCATTGTGAGCATTAGATAAGAGAATACATACAAGTTGCCCAAGTGGTAAGTAACCTGAAAAATTATAGCTTATTTGTTGTTGGTATCAGGGTGACATTCTAGGTGGAGAAATAAGTGAACAATAGCACAGAAAGAGTTGGGTATGAGTTTTGGTGTGTCCTGTTACGGGAGGCAGGCCAGCTTAAGTGGAGGATCAGTGAGAAT
Organism: Panthera tigris; assembly: GCF_018350195.1. NCBI lineage: Eukaryota > Metazoa > Chordata > Mammalia > Carnivora > Felidae > Panthera > Panthera tigris. Next base: position 51,318,887 of record NC_056669.1, read on the forward strand.
AGAAAGGTGGGGTATCTCCCATTGCAGTGGGCCTTAAAAATCAGACTTGGAACTTGGTGTAGGAGGACGTCTACTATTCTCCCTTAGTAGCTCTGAAATTTACTACCAGTGTAACCTGGAAAATTTACTTCTCTTCTGGAATTTGAATTTTATCATTGCTGAGTAGGGGTACTGGAATTGACAACATAGGGCAGTTGTGAAGAGTTAATGAATTAATTGCATATACAAAGTATATATGTGCATGGTGGATGGTAGTTCACTTTAGCGGGATAAAACCTTTGAATTATAAATGCGTTTAGGCTGTGACAAAAGATGATCCTAAGTGAGTCATATAGGATGGTTCATTCTCAGATTCAGAGGTACCAATGGTTAGAAAGTGATAATTGGAGACCTCCAAGCTACCGTCATTATTTTTTGAAGTCTAGCAGAAATTAGGCATGACTCTAAAATTTAAAAAAAAAAATCTGGAAATGTTTTACTTTAGAATATATTGTTCTTCTTATCTATAGCAGAAATATAGGAGCAGTTCTTTCTATTTTTTTATCAGTTAAGTCTAGGAAATGACTTATTTTAACACAAGCCTAGGGGCACCTGGGTGGCTCAAAGGGTTAAGTGTCTGACTCTTGATTTTGGCTCAGTTCATGATCCCAGGGTAATGGTATTGAGTTTAGCATCCCATGTGCTGACAGCTGGGATCCTGATTGGGACTTTCCCTTTCTCTATGCCCCTCCCGCACTTGTGCTCAAGCACTCTCTCTTTCTCTCTCAAAATACATAAATAAACATTTTAAAAAGAGGAAGGAGGAGGAGGAGGAGAAGGAAGAGGAGGAGAAGAAGAAGAGGCCTAGACTTTGGAGCCAGAATGTATGAGTGACTCTGTATCTAAATATATATCCACAGGAAAATTGCCTAACCCTTCTGAATCTTACTTTTCTCATCCATCAAATGAGGGTAATAATATATCCTATGAAAGATTATTGTGAGGATATAGTGAGATATTAACATAATGTCCCCAGCAAAATTATTGACATGAAAAAATTTTCTGTCAATATTATTCCTGCCCATCCACTGATAAATGCAAAATTGATATAATATGGCAAAATACAAGGCCTTAATAGAAGAATATCCAAGATAAAGTCTCCTTTGTGCTGAAAAGCAAAAACAGACCATTTTTACACATAGCAGCCAGGAGACTATGGTAGTAATGCAACAGGTGACTTGTGCCATACAGGTAGCAATCTGGAGGGAAAGGTAAGCCCTTTTATGAGAAGGATGTAAATGGAAATAATATCAGATATTCTTAGTACCATATTACCTTGACATGACTGGGACTAGTTTGGATTTTGAATCTAGCTCTATTTAAACCCAAAACTTTTACCAGGAAACCACACAGCTTCCCCATGTTCTCCAAAAACAAGAACTATATCACGTGTAAGTCTGTACCTTCCAAGAAAGCCTTACCGACACTCTTGTACGTGGTGGTGGTTCAGCTGATCTTCGTTGAATGAGTGACTGACTATGAGGATGAATGAGGGCTTGGATGAATGGGAGAATGGATGAATAGCTGGCTGGCTGGCTGGCTGGCTGGCTGAATGTATGGCAATAAATGGTTGATTACCTCACGTGGAATATATGGCTATGCACAAAATATATTTCAAAGGAAGTAAAATGCATGGTTCTTGTTATTGAGGAGTATCAGTAGAATCAGAAAACTAGAGCAACTCTAGAAAGACCCAATCATTGTGAGAATTTGGTACAGATAGAATCATTGATTCATACACAGTTAATCCTGGAAAGGACCTCAGAAACGCAAAAGTCCAACCCTCTCAGCTTGCAGATAAAGATGATAAGAGAGCAAATTCCCATGTTGCTTTTCAGACTTGTTTAGTACCATGTCACGTTCATAGCCAGCCCTCGCTCAGGTCAGCCTGTGAACTCACTTCTATTGGGATACTTACGACATTTGGGCTTCAGGAGCCTGAGAGACATGCAGAACAGGTGTGTGTACAGAACAGAGTAGCCAGGTCTGAAGGGCAACAGAGAAAATGAAAAAGAACCTAGCCTATGGTTGACTTAATACACCACTTCAAGAGTGGGGAAGGTCCTTTTACTAAAATCCTGGCTGACTATAATCTAGCCTCACAGAAAACAAAATAGCAAGTGCCTTATAATGAAGAACAATTTTTGGGTAAAGCATGGGAATATTTGATGGCATGGGGTTTTTTAGTAAGGAAGATGAAGCCTAACAATAAAGGATAGTAAAGGATAGAGTGATATAGGGGAAAGTATTTCAGCCTGGAGATTAGATAATGATAAGACTGACTCTAGATTGCCATGAATTCTGTCATCCAACTTTTGTGGCCCTGTTTCCTCATTTCCAAAAAGACTTGGTGAGTTTCAGATCTTGCCATTTTTAATATGGGATAGATTAGGGATAGACCTAATATCTTATCTATATGGCATAGATTAGGCATGGCCCCTTTTGAAGGAAGTTTCCCTTGCAAGATGTATGGCAGGATATATCTTCTAATGTAACAAAATACCATTAAAATTCATAATTGCTGCAGTGCAAATTTTGCTTTTTCTAGAAATTTCTACCCCTTGGATAATGTGTATTGATATATTTTTCTTTTGTTGTTTTCTCTTATAAATAGAACGCTTAAATTTGGCTTATCCTCCAATGTCCTGGAAGTAACATTTCTGTGAAGAAAGAAAGAAAGAAAGAAAGAAAGCAAGCAGTGTGGGGAGAACCACTCAGCTAATATGTGACAACTATAATTTGAATCTAGTTTTCATAAAACTGTCTAGTGTAGTTTTTTGCATTATCCTATAAAGTAATTGTAAACAGTAGGACAGTTATTTTTCTCTTGAAGTTTTCTGGAGAAACAAAGTATTATTAGCTAAGGAAGGCAGCAGGGAGGTTGGGTTTTCTAAGGAGATATCTATCTCCTTCTGGGCGAGGGTGTCATACCCCCAGGCATCATTCAGACCTATAAGCTGAAGGAGGTTAAAGAAATGTTCTTACTGCTCTTATTTATACAGTCATACTTCTACCAGACCAGAGGAGAGAATACGCTTATCACATATAAATCTTTTCCTGTAAAATGAAAGAACTAGACTAGGATTTATAAGTATTCTTTAGGGATCAGAGTTAGTCACACTTTTTGAAAGTACACAATCGATTATGAAACATACATGAAAATCCTGAAACATCCAAATTTATGTGGATTGCATAGGGAAAAATATATATACATATATATGTATATATATGTATATAAACAGAGGGACGGTTTACAAATCATGCAATAAATCTGAAATAAAGGGATTTGATTTTGCCAATCTTATTTTGCACTTGAGATATAAATGATTTGTTATAAATCAGAACTCTACAGTCCCACCATCATGATAAAGTTTGTAAATCCCAACCCTTAAACTTGACTTACAATCCTATTTAAATTTTGTATTTATTTTTTATAGTTTTGATTCTTTCTCAGGATAAAATCGAGTCATTTAATTTCAACTTGTAAGTGAGGGTGATTACAAGTACTATGTTCACCATTATCATTGTTAGAGAATTACTGAGAATCAAATGCCAAATACGGTGTGAGTGAGAAAGTATATATATATATAGATAGATAGATAGATAGATATAGATATATATAGATATATATACATATATATATACACATATATATGTACATATATATACATACATATGTATATATATATGTACATATATGTACATATATATGTGTATATATATATGTGTATATATATAGATATATATATAGTGCTTTACAAACTGAAAAAGGAGTATCAAAGTGCGGTGTGGTATTTAGTTATCTGCTACGTTACCTCAGCTTTCAAAAAGAGAAGTCTCTCTGGAGACATTGACTGGTTTAATGGGCACAGATGCAGACAATAGAGCTTTATCCTGTGTCTTCCCCATGCTCATGTGTCCCTAGACAGTGATGCTCCCAACTCAGTAGTCTGTGCAAACAGGGCCCTGACTGACCAGGTGGCAATATTTCATAATCATCTCTCATGTGAGCATTACAGATTTATCACAGCACAGCAGCATTGCTCCATTGTCCGCAAGTAATGTGTATTTGTTTCTCTTTCTCTAAACGGAAGAAAACTATTAGCAGATACAGGTTTTTAGTTAAAAGTAGTTATCATGGCTGTGTTTTCACAAGCATCTATTATGAGCCAGGCAATATGCTGGATACTTTCATATAGTATTACTTTTCATTCTTCTAAAAATACCAGGGACTAAGTGGCAGGCCAGGAAACTGAATATCTAAAAATATGTTTTTCTTGCCCAAGTTCACATAGCCAATCTCCTACAAAAGGAAGAGATTTTGTGGACCAGCTCAGGATATCTCCTGGTATCCTGGTCTTCCAAGGGCTTGGATTAGATTTCATAAACACACATACTTTACAGGGACCAGGTCTGTTGCATAACGTGATGCCTGTCAGATGAATGTTCTACCTAAAAAGCTCTGACAATGGTCTACACCAGCCAATTATTGTCTATGTAAACAGAAGCTCAGTAGTTCCAGACAGATGTTTTAAGAGAGGACTAGGTTTTAAATGTAGTCTTTTACATGAAAATTCCTGATTTTTAAATGATTGTTCTTACTTTGAGGGTTTTATTTCTTCTTAAACACTGAACTGACCACATGATGCATCAAAAGATCAGATTTGATACAAAATGCCAGCTTAAAACTTCTACTACATGTATCACAAAATTAAAAATGGCCTTCTCATGTATTTATATTTATTCATTTATTTTTGGGGGGTGGGATGGTTCTCTCCATATACATGGGAGATTTATCTATGTTTCCATTACATGGGATTAATCCAATCATTGTAACTCAGCAAGTAATTTATTACATACCCCAACATTGTTTATGTTATTTCCAATGGGATCAATTATTTTCTTTTTCTGTTTTCTCATCCCTATCCAATCTTATTGATGTTCTCATCCATCATTGTTAGTTTTCTCTGTGGACATTATTTCTACCATGTACTGTTCTGGGTTAAATTTGGTAAGTCTGAACTTTAACTGTGTGTTTTTAGGAAATGCCAAGTTCCCTTTGTGCAAATTATTTTTTCTAGAAATATTATTTATCAATTAATTTATTTGTATTTATGCCTTAGCAAACCCCTGAGAACATGGTGATTGACTCCATGGTGATTCTTGCTACCTCTTCTAAAAATTGTGTAAAATATTTCTGATAATTTTACATATCTTGTCCTGACCACTCATACTAGGGGCATGCAGAATTTATTAGAAGGGGGGGGGGTTGAATTTGGTGGAAACTGCTGTATTTATGTAGGTTTAAGCATTCGAGTATTATATTTCTTTGTGCTGCCTGTGTAATTTAATAGAAGTTTCCCTTCCAAAAGACTTGATGAATGAGGACACATTGTAAAGTAATGCTCATTTAATGAGCCTGACAAATATAAGGAGACTGAAATCCATGAAGAATATGACAGAAATTGGTAATTGATTCTGTCCTATAATCTATTGCCTCTTCTTAGACTAAGGGTATATTTTGTTTTAAATTCAGTCCATCTTGTTCATCAGTGTTATTGAAACATTGCCCGTAATAACTACATCAGCCTTGTGAGATAATACCTAACTGATTTAGTCCTAATTCACTGTCAAGTCCTCTTAACCCTGTGTGTTCAACCTTTTTTTTTTTTTTTAAATCTTGGGATGTTTTGTGTCTTTCTGAGATATTAACTGAAAGAAAAAGTTGTACTTCTTGAAATGTATTTAATGATGATGTTTTTAAATAGAAAATGGGACTTATTTTTAGAGTTTGAGACCTATGACAGCCTCAGAAAATGATCAAAATCTAACATTCCTTTGTAGTATCCAATAATCATTATCATAATAGTCAATAATATTACTGATAATAACTACTTCTAAGAGTCTACAATATTCTGGTAAAAGTGGAAGCAATTTATTGATATTTCCTCAAGTCTGAAAAACTACTCTGCATGGAAGGTAGAATTTTTCTTCTTTTTTGCAGCACAGATCTAAATTCTCACAGGGTCTAAGTTCTTGCCTGAGGTCTTTTAACTCTATGACCATTGCTGTCTTCCTAGCACCATGGTTTCATATGAATAAGCTTTTTTTTTTTTTTTTCTTGGTCCTGGTGAAAGATATTTTTCTCTTGGTGGTACAGGGGAGATTTTTCTTTTTTGCTCACATTTTTTTTTTATTATCTGGTCTTAAGCTCATGTGTTGCTTGGAGTAGTTGATTTTATTTTATTTTCAGGGGGTGTTTTTTGTTTGTTTTGTTTTATCTTTGCATTTGTGCTAAAGAGTCTTTACTTTTGGAGAGAAAGGGTCAACATTTTCAAAGTGTTTTTTTTGTTTGTTTGTTTTGCTTTTGTTTTGTTTGTTTTTCCAATGTGTCAGGCCCTTTGATGGGCACTAGGGATAACTGGATATTTAGTGTGCAAATTATACTAACATTTAGCTTTCACCAAGCATTCTACTACTGCATGTCAGCCACTGTTTTGAGTGCTTTATATTCATTATTAGGCTACTACGTCTTCACAATAACCCTCTGAGGTCGGTATTCTTACTATTTCCATTTTAAGATGGGGAAACTGAGCATAGACAATTGAATGGGATGTTGCTGAAGCAGGTGGAGCTAGGAATGAAACCTCAACAGTCTCGTCATATAACCCCGGGTGTTAAACACTGCCTTTATCACATCTCCATATTATAGTTTCTATCCTCCAAGGGCTTGTATACTGTTGGAGGAGATAGATGTACAGACAGATTAATTATTATATCCTGTCACATGACATTACCATTGATTTACACAGTATTATTATTAAATAATAACAGAGATAACCCTAATAGAACCTGGAAGATGTTGAATTTGGCAAACAGGAAAAGAGGCCAACAAAGGCTTCTAAAAGCAATGACACTTGTCCTCAGTGAGCTGTAAAATATGAAAAGGCAACAGGGATGAGTCTTCTGGGCCAAGGGAGCCAAGATGTGAAAAATGAACTTGAAATTTCCTTTTTAATTTTGTAGTTTAAATCATCTAATATGAATAAAACATATGAATATATGTTTTACTGTTGATTCTACCTTGTATTTGAATTGCATTTAAAAACTGTTACTCTTTTGCTCAGTGAGGTAGGGGAAGCAAAAACTGATCTTTCCTGCTTGAGAAATACTGAAATGGTGTGGGAAGTGAAGTGGTGTTAATATTGTTACAAAGGTACGCTGGTGGTGAAGCCAAGACACTGAGATCTCAGTTCCATGAACTTTCTTTCTATTAGACCTTAGCTTCTGTCAAGAACTCAGGTTATAGGTTACTGTGTTCCTGAAGCATTTCTAACTAAAATGATGATTATTGATTACTGAATATTTACAAAAGAGAAGTATAGTGTTAAGTACTTAATATGCATACTCTTTTAAATATTAAAAAAAAATTTTTTTTAACGTTTATTTATTTTTGAGACAGAGAGAGACAGAGCATGAACAGGGGAGGGTCAGAGAGAGGGAGACACAGAATCTGAAACACGCTCCAGGCTCTGAGCTGTCAGCACAGAGCCCGTCGCGGGGCTCGAACTCACGGATGGCGAGATCCTGACCTGAGCCGAAGTCGGCCACTTAAACAACTGAGCCACCCACGCGCCCCTAAATATTTTAGAAATCCCTATGTGATAGATATTACGGTTCCAGTTTTATATGTGGGAAACTGACATTTGGAAAAGTTATATAATTTTCCCAAATGAAGTTACTTCACCAAGACTGGTAATAAACAAAGCCAAAACTGCCTCTAAGGATTTCAGTAAGCAAACAGTTGCATTTAGTGGCAATTCAAACCAGTATTTGAATATTTCTGCTAATACATAGTCATTGGTAATATTTGTAGTTGTCAGTCTCACTTGGCAGTTCTTGAATATTCTTTCTTTTTTGAAATCTGAGTTTTGCCTTAGCTTTTGGCTTTGTGACAAAACAAATAAACAATGACAACAAACCTTCAACACTTGGTCTTCTCTAATGTATCATCACTATCCTGCATAGCTGAATTTTAGATCAAAGTCCACTATAGGATAATACTTCTCACAAGTCTTCTGTTTTCTTATTTCTGTTTTATACTCAGAGGTATATACGGACAACTTATTAGTTGGTGGTGAAAGAAGGAGACTGGTAGTTATTCTGCCAACATCGAGATTCTTGACTACACAGCATACTCTTCTTGGAGCCAGCACACCCATCTTAACTTTTATAAAGTGTGTATTATGTTCCATTCATCACATGCTATCTTCAGAACACCAAATGAAGTCAAGTATTATCATCTATATTTCACAGAAGAGGAAGCTAAGGCTCAGAGGACTAAGGAGAATGATATAAGACAGCATGGTTTGACGTAGAGGCAGGGTTCAAATAGAAGTCTTCTCACCTTACTACTGTATCCTATTATGCCCTTTACTAAATTCTCATCATTGCTGTTTACTACATTCTCATCACTGCCATTTTCTTTGCCAGAGTTTTCATTAGGATATACTGACACCCTCGTTCTCTTCATTGTCAGCTTTTGATTTTTCAGAAACTAATTATTTAAGTTGAAAATCTTTTTAAATTATTAGGAACATTTGTGTGTGTGGGGGGCTGTGGGTGTGTGATGTTTCTGGGCGATGCTTCTTTAACAATTAGGTACAAGTTAAGGAGACTTGAATACTAATTTTAGATGTCTCATTTACATCATATTACATCTGACTCTTGAACAACATGGGGGTGAGGGGTGTCAACCCCCATGCAGTTGAAAATCCAGCTAAAACTTGAATCTCCAAACACTTAACTGCTAATAGCCTACGGTTGAGTGGGAACCTTACCAATAACATAAAGAGTTGATTAACATAAAAATTTTATATGTATGTATTATAAACTATATTCTCATAATGAAGTAAACCAGAAAAAATAAAATGTTATTAAGAAAATCATAAGGAAGAAAAAATACATTTACGGTATTACATTGCTAAAAGGCCACGTATAAGTGGACCCAGGCATTTCAAACCATTGTTGTTCTAGGGTCAACTGTACTTGGTTTCTCTGGGTCTCAGTCCTTTTATCTATTAAATAGAAAGGTTATACTCCATCTGCATATCTCAAACTTGGCTGCATTTAGAATCACCTGATCACTATTGTTAATTTTGGTGAAATGGTACATAATAATAAGTACAATGATGATTGTATTTTACAGTTTCTTTCAGTTAGAAATGCATACTGGAATATTCATGGGCTAAATTATATTATTTCTTGGATATACTTTAAAATACTCTAGTAAAAAAATAATAAGTGTGTTAATGATAGATGAAACATGGCTGTAAAATGTCAAAAACTGGTTAAGTTAAGTGATATATTCTACCATTCTTTCAACTTTTGTGTAAGGCTGAAAAATTTATTTAAAAAGTTAAAAAATCACTTATGGATCTATGAAAAATGCCTATGCCCAAGCCCTATCCACAGAGACTTTAACTATTATAGTGTGGAATTTATGACTTAAGTATAAGTTGTTGTTTTTTTTTTTTTAAGTTACACAGGTGGTTCTATCAGACAGTCAAGGTTGAAGATTTGTCTGGTATAGTATACCAGACTTAGATACCTTCTAAGTTTCCTTCTGTGTCTAAAGTCATATAATGCTATTTATTCCAACACTTTCAGAAAATGCGTCTTTATCCTAGTTTGGCTTTATTCATTGGTATGGTAAAAATTGTCCTACATCTGAAGGGCATGATCTTTGGACCCACTGCTATCTCTACACAAATTCATCATAAGAGACTCACAGCCCCTCCCTAACACATAGTTTCCTTATCTATGAGATAAAAGAGATAGACTCAGTCAAACTCCAATCACTCATTAGAGCTTGAGCCACAGGGGAAGATCAGAGAGCATCATGGTAGATCTTGCCAAACTCCATTACAGGTGAGATGTATTTGGCCATGGTCTCCCTGTACTTTGCACAGGCCTAAAAAAGAAAGACATCTAGACATGAGGTTTTCCATCTGCCTTTCACTCCATTAAGTGGTCTGAATAGTATTAGGATTTTACTTTTGGACTACCATGTATATAAATTCATCTTTTTTTTCACTCACCCATCTCATTATTTATACAGCATTCTTTAAGCAGTTACTGTAGGTTAGTTTTTATTGTCAATTTGTGTAGAAGGAAGAAAAAAAAAGAAGTGAAAGAAACTAACATGTCTTAAGTGTACTGGATTAAACATTGTACATATACCATTATTTTTTTGGCAGTTCCAAGCATATTTATTTTTTAATGTAGAATACAATTCTTTATAGAGTTGGCTTTAATATATATATAATATAATACATAGATATATAATATAACACATATATATATTTAATATGATTTATTGTCAAATGGGTTTCCATACAACACCCAGTGCTCATCCCAACCACCGCCCTCCTCCCTGCCCATATCATCCACTTTCCCCTCTCCCCCACCCCCCATCTACCCTTGGTTTGTTCTCAGACCTTAAGAGTCTCTTATGGTTTGCCTCTCTCCCTCTCTGTAACTCTTTTTTCCCCCTTACCCTCCCCATGGTCTTCTGTTACGTTTCTCAAGATACACATAGTGAAGGCATATGATATCTGTCTTTCTCTGCCTGGCTTATTTCACTTAGCATAATACCCTCCAGTTCCATCCACGTTGCTGCAAATGGCCAGATTTCATTCCTTCTCATTGACAAGTAGTATTCCATTGTATATATAAACCGCATCCATTATTTTTAATATAAACAAAAATATCATGAAATACTATAGACTTATTCAACCTTCAAATAGAAAACAAAGGTCAAAGAGATTGAGTAATTTTTCCAAGGTAACTGAAGCAGTTAATGGAAAAGCTGAGATTGAACCCAGGTTCATACTATCTTCTAGAGCTGGTATATCAACATCTCTACAGTCACAGAGGAATAGTCTTTACACCCTTCTTTCCTGCCTTCCTTCCCTCTTTTTCCCCTTCCTTCCTTCCCTCCTTCCATCATATTTTCTTTCTTTCTTTGCTTTCCTCCTTCTTCTTCCCTCCCTACCTCTCTCTTTTTTCTCTAAAACCTTCTTCTATTCCCTTATCCCCATCTACACTGAAAACTTTCACTCCTGAATGCCAACTGCTTGTGCTTCTTTAAACTCTTACTCTTTGCAGGATTTCTTTTCAATGCTAGTCTCTTACTAGCTATCATCCCAGGATCCTACTTGTTTCTGTTCCCAAATTGTTTCAATGGTAAGAAATACAAGAGTATTGGAAGATCAGACTGGGCAGTTCAAGGGAGAAAGATGCAGTTTGAAATGGAAATGAGCAAGCCTGGAGTGCTCAGCAGAAGGATGAGCTCTGTACTTCTGAATGAGAAGCTTATCTCTTATCTTGCATTACAAAAACAGAAAAGTCACACAATAGTGAAAGTAACCCCCAGCCTGCAGTCTCTGGCTTCATTTCTTGCATGTCCCTTGGTCTTATGAAGAAATAACTTTCAATTGCTGAGCCACAGATAGTTCACAGGTGGTATAAGATATTGGTTCTGGATTCTTCAGCAGTTGAGAAGCCTAGAGTACCTGACCTTTAGACCACTGTCTTGTCTGCTTAGCCTGGTATGCCTCATATATGTTTGAATGTACCCCAAGATCTGAAAGTGGTTGGAAGCATCGTCCTAAGTTTGTTTATTTTATATTGTGTGTGTGTGTGTTTGGTGGTGGTGGTTGTTGTTGTTTTATTTCTTCTACTATTTGTCCTCTCTGAAATCCTAAAGGTGATCACTTACAATTTGGGGGTTTTTGTTTGTTTTTGCTATTCTTCAGATATTTTTTTAACATTTTTAGTGTAAAATATATCATGGATATAGGAAAAAAAAGAAATCTGATGTGTCACTTACTGAATTATCACAAGGTGAACCACCTTGTAACCACCACTCAGGTCAAGAACTTTTCCAGCTACTCCAGAATTTCCCAAAGAGCAATTGATAGGAAGATTGTTTTTATGGTGACTGTACTGCTTTATGGGCAGGGAAGGACATTGTAACACAGGGTCACACTAGTTCTGTTACACATCTGCTTCTGATCCATTACTCCTGTCAGTTTACCTAAACTATCATCTAATGAGTGACTGGAGGTGTGCATTTCTGTGAAAGTTTTAGAATTTAAACTCAGTGAAATTTCAGATTATGGCTGGCCGGTTCAGTCATATCTCCAAGGTTTAGCACAAGGCCTAGTATAGTATACACGGTCAATAAAACAATCTTTAATCCTTTTATCCTTAAATATTTATTCATGCCCAAGGTATTTACTGGCATTATCTACTCTGCTTGACCCTCCCCTGTTAGGAGTACAAACATAAGTAAGACATACATAAGTTCACTCTCCTTTGAGCAATAAATGCATGAGTGAACAATCACAATGAAATACTGTAAGTGCTATATCTAGGATATATACCAAGTGAGATAGTCACATAAAGAAAGTACTGATGAAATCTCCTTGGAAAGTTAAATGAGTGGCATTTAAGGTAAGTCATGACAGATGAATAATATGCAAAACCGAGTAAGGTGAACCATATATTCTAGCCAGATTGGAATGTGTGCCAATTCATGAAGATGTGCAACTGCCTCATGTATCCTGGAGACCACAAAGAGTTAAATGCTACTGGAGTGTTGTACAGTAAGGCTAGAAGCATGAGGTAGGCAGGAAAAAAGTATAGTGGGGAAAAAATGGGATCTTCTTTTGCCATTCTAAAAGATTTGTTTCATATCAGGTCAGCAACTAGATACCTGGAAGGCTTGCAAACAGAGTGCCATGGTCACATTTGTTTTTCAGAAAACTCACACATTCTTCAATGGCTAACACACTGAAGAGGCTCCAGAGATGGACAAGCTGAGGGGTCATACAGTAATTAAAATTTATATGAAGAAATAAATAGCTATTGTGGGTGTGAGAAGGGCATGCATTCTGGAAAAGTTTAGAACAGAGAATTAGCAACTTTTGAGACTGATTGGTTAAGTGGAGAAAATGGGGTGGGACATTTTTGGGCGAGTCTGGAATCTCCTAACATGATTTAGACCTAGACCCCAAATTTTTCCACCATATGTGATGTGTTGTTTTTTATTTTTTTCCTGTGTTGTTTGGCTAGAGATTAAAAAAAAAAAAAGTGCCTATAGGGAAAGTCCTTTCATTGAAAATGGGAATTTCACATAAAGTAAATAAAAGCTACTCAAGTGCATAGTTTGCCATAACTGGGGTGATCTGTGTCAAAGCTACTACTTTCCAATGAACTTCTTGCCCTCAGTTATGACAGCCACATCAGGAGTGTTTTTATGTTTTCTGAATTAACTTCACTATCTACAGCTTGTGATTATGGGATTCTAAATAGCCACTCTATCACTTGGTGGCAGAGATGAGCTTGGGGACTGGTAGAGAGGCAGCTCATTGGATCCCACAAGATGATTCCTCTGAAAAGTGGAATAACATAAAGAACATGGATTGAAGAATCACTAAAAAAGGCTTGGATCCAAATCATGACTCTACTGCTCAGAACTGTCCCTTAGCTACTCTGAGCCTTCACTGTCTCATCCATGTAATAGGAGATAATATCCATCACATGGCGTGTTTGTGGCAGCATTTTGAAAGCTGTATGAAATATGCATACGATACCATGCCTAACATGGCAAATAGTATTTTCACACCTAACTCTCTCAATAATAGTTTGAGGTATCAATATTTCCATTCTATAGATGTGGAAAATGGAAAAACCAAAGTGTATTTATGCACACAAAGAGGAAACAGAAGACTAGGATTTGAGCTGAAATATGAAAGCTGGCTTGCAAACCCCCACCTCCCAAAGGATAGCAACTCCCAGCATTTTAATCTTGAATCTCCCTCTTAGGAAGGTGAATCTGATGATGCTATTCTCACTTGGGGAAGAAGTACTCCTGCTGCTAAGATGGAATTATGGGTGTGATATAGGAGAATACACTGCAGTTGTAACAAAGAAAAGAGAGAAAGAAAAAGAAAAGAAGGAGGGGTGCCTGGGTGACTCAGTCGGCTAAGCATCCAATTGTTGATTTTGGCCCTGGACATGATCTTTGGGGTTGTGAGACTGAGTTCGGCTCTTGGCGTGGAGTCTGCTTTGAGATTCTCTCTCTCCTTCTCCCTCTGACCCTCCCCAACTTGCAGTGTCACGTGCATGCGCTTTCTCTCTCAAAACAAAAAGAAAAAAAAAAGAAAGAAATGGAAAGAAAGAAACAAAGGAGAGAAGGAAAGGAGGAAGTAAATGAAGGGAAGGGAGGGAATGAAAGGGAAAGAAAAGGGGGAAGAGAGGGAGAGAAAAGAAGGAAGGAAAAAAGAAAAGGAAGAAAAGAAAGCCTTACAGAGAAACAGTAGCCGTTTTGAATTAGTGATGCACTTGTAAATTTTCTTATTCCACTTATAAACCAATGTCAGCTCCTAGTCAGGATTTGCAGTTGTTGCTTATGATGATTTTCATCCAGAGATTTTTATTACCCTACAGGGAACATCCAATTTCTTGAGGGACTATCACCCAGATACATCTCTTCAGAGGAAAGCAAGAAAGACAATGATATTGATGGTGATGTAGATTTCCCCTAATGATGTTGATCTGTCTGGTTGTTTTTAACAAATCACATTGATCATTCCTGAGTGTGAATAGTCTGTTGATTAATTTATTCAACAAATATTCAGAGGTCTTCATATGGCAAAAATTTATAGAGGCACTGTTCTAGGTTCTGAGGATATTAGAGAAATTGTTCTAGACTCCTGTTATACAAGACAGACAAGGTAATGCATTCTTGGATATTACAGTAAATAAAACAGCAAGGACGTAAATCACATAAATAATAATAATGTCATTTATAGAGAAATGCTATTGTGGAATAAAAAAAGTGATATATAGTGATAGAGAATGGCTACTTGAAGCAGTCAAGGGAAGCTTCTCTGAGAAGGTAAGTTTTAATATTTTTTTTTAATTTTAAATTTTGAGAGAGAGAGAGAGACAAAGGTATGAGCAGGGGAGGGGCAGAGAAAGAGGAAGACACAGATTTGAAAGCAGGCTCCAGGCTCTGAGCTGTCAGCACAGAGCCTGATGAGGGGCTCGAACTCATGGACCACGAGATCATGACCTGAGCCAAAGTTGGACACTGGACTGAGCCACCCAGGCGCACTGAGAAGATAAATTTTAAACAAACTTGAATCAAAGAAAGAGCCAGCCACATAAAGAAAGATCTTTGGAAGAGAATTCTAGGTAAGGCCAACCAGGTGGGAATAAACTTGGAGTATTTGACAAACACCAAGGCCAACCTTGCTGAAATACAGAGTGAAAAAGTGTTGTGAGAAGTTAAGGATATAGGGAACCTAATTCATAAAGGCCATTGTAGGGAGTTTATTTGAATTTGATTTATTATTTCTAAGTGTAATAGAAATATTTTAAGTGGACAAGGAACATGATCTAAGTTTTTAAAAGATTGTGTGTTGTTGGAGGACTATGTTAGGGGAGGGCAAGACTGAAAGCATGGGGACGCATTACAATAGATTTGAGGAAAAATTACAGTAATCAAAGATGGTAGGTGGCTTGAACTGGAGTAGTGAAAATGGAGGGGGGAGGAGGATCTGTTTGGGATTTGTTTTGGTGGTAGACAGGGCCAGTTGTTGTATTTTTATTGGCTATAACAGAAAGAAAAAAAAAATGAAGGATTAACTTGTGCTATTTTGCTTTAGTAACCAAGTGCTTGGTGGTGCCATTCACTGTGAGGAAAAAGATCAGGGAGGACAGATTATAGGAAGGAGTGTGGGATTCATGAGCTCTTCTGGAAATATTAACATGATTATTAAATAGCCCAGTGGGGTCTGCAAATCAGACATGGATATAAGATCCTGGTGATTCGTATGTTTTTTAAACTAGTAGAAGTTCAATGGTGACTGTAAATAAGGGACTATAGGGGTATCTTGGAATTAGATTATTGCCAGAAACCTTATCAGAAAGCAGGCTCACAAAATCACATTGAAGGAGGGACTAATAAATATTTAGATATTGAGACAGGCAAGATGTCAGCTTCAGGATGACATAATGGTATAGAAAATAACTTGGGCAAAGAACAGAGGAAATCAAGAGTCTATACCTAGTATAGGGGTTAATAGTAGAGGGTGTAGAGTAAACGTACTTGGGTTTAAACCTGAACACTGTGTTTTCTTACCCATCTGAGCTTCACTTTTCTGATTTCTGATATGGGAAGAAAACTGATGCTTTCCTCCTCGTGATGTCAGTATGTTTGAATGAAGATGTGTATGGGCAGGAGCTTACAAATGTTATCTCTTTTAATGATTTATCCCTTCATTACATGAATAATCAATGGTTGCCATATATATGTACATATACATATACTTATGTATACACACACACACACACATATATATACAAATGTATACATACATTTACATACACAGACACATATATTGTGTAAAGCTTAGACAGGAAAGTAAGAGTTCTTTCATCCCAGTGCTCTCTGTACTCTTCTTGACCCTGTCCTATTTTCCATATTTTTAACCATTTAACTGGTACTTTTTGTAATTACCATTCTAAGTCTAAATAATACAATTAAACAATTTTCTTGATTTAATCAATTTAATACATCTATTGTTTTATTCTGTGGAATGATTAGCTAAATTTGTATAAACTCTATTACCCTAGCCTAATTATTATAGATACATTTTCAATATATCAATTGTATTTAGTTAAATAGAATAATTTGACCTTCTTTCCTGTTTTCTCAACTTTAGATAGTCTCTCATAAACTTCTTGTCCATATTGTGTGCCTCCTCCCTCCTTCTCACCTTGTCCTCATCTTCTGGGGTTCTTTCTTTTGTTTCATACCACCAAGCCCAAAGCCACCTGTATTTGGGTAAACATATTCCCATCTTCTATATTGTGTCTTTAGATTTGCATTAAAAACAAAATCC
The DNA here is from genome assembly GCF_018350195.1 of Panthera tigris. Classification (NCBI taxonomy): domain Eukaryota; kingdom Metazoa; phylum Chordata; class Mammalia; order Carnivora; family Felidae; genus Panthera; species Panthera tigris. The sequence continues at coordinate 51,335,905 of NC_056669.1, forward strand.
AATAAATATTTATTATTTTGCCAACAATGCCCTTCACTGCCAAGCCAAGTGTTGAAGCTTTGATTTTTTTTTTCTTTTTTTGGGTGAACTATCACTCTGCCTGTACCACTTGAAAAAGTTCCTTCCATCCAGGTCAAAGGTTTATTTTTTATTACCTTCCACCAATAGCTAAAATCATGACATATGGCATTGGCTTTGTATTTAGAAGCCAATCATGTTTTTCATAGGAGTAGTATGATACAGGGATGAAGAACGTTGGCTCTAGGGTGGATTACATGGGTTCTTGTTCTGAGTCTGATACTAACTTTGTGTCCGTGAGCAGCTTGGCTCTCTATGCTTTGGCTTCTTCATCTGTTAAATGTGTGTGAAAGAAGCACCAGATATATAGTATTGTTTTGAAAATTAAATAAGATGTGTGCAAAGACTTAGCATAGTGCCTGACACATAATAAACAATGCATATTTTTTAAAATTTTATTATAATATTTAATAGAAGTTTTTAATTGTTTTATTTTGTTTTGCAATGAGAGACGGAACATTTGCCAAATTACTATGTCACTAATACCATCTAGCTCTCTAGTCATTCTGTCTATTGCTTGAACTCTATTCCTTTCATCTTTCTGAGATATCTACTTTGGATTTCTGACTGTGATTCGGACTATTACTATTTAAACATGTTTACAAGTACCTCTCTGAGCTCCACCAGGCAAACTGTTTTTTCCTTTACGGATACTCACTCCTCAATACTTTGTTCTCCCATGTCTACTTCATTCATCAATAGATTTTCACCTACTTTCCATTGTCCTGCAATTTGTTAGAATTGATAGTCCCTTCCAGTTATCTTCACTGCTGCTGATTTAATGATTCCCTTTTATTTTATTGGGTTCTCTGTAACGCTTATACGCATTGCATCATTCATTTAATCTTTATAAAAATCTATCGTGTAAGTGGTATGATTGCCATTTTAGAGGTGGAAAAACTGAGGATCAGGGATTAAGAAATGTGCCCAGGTCACGAAACAGCAAGTAGTGGAATCTTGAGTACCTCCCAAGTTCTTCAGACTTACTTCCATAACCCTTGTAGGAATAGACTGCAATGTTTTTACTTGCTTCAAAGGGATTCAAGAATTGTCAAAGCCTTACTTAGATGCAAAGAGGGTAGGGGAGATTTTCTACTAGTGCATGTACCTTGCTAAGTAAGCATATCTGAAAGAATAGATACAAATGCAACTGACCCAAGCTGGAGAATAAAGGAAGTAACAGCAGAAACATAATCCAAAACACAAAGACATTTTTGTTGCACATCCTTGCCTTTGTGATGAAAGCAAGTGCCTGAATTCCAGCTGTGATTACATATTTTTTCAGAGAACAAAGCTTTATAATAGTATCCTTGTCTCAACTAGACTGACAAATTAACACTTACTGATGGTGGTCCACACCTCTCCACCACATGGGGATGGCAGCTGTTGCTAGCAAGAGTACTGAGGGAGAGTTGCTATGGATTTCTTAACCTGAAGAATCTCTTGTATCCTCTATTCACAGTTCTTAAAAAAAGGCATGGGTAAATAAAAATATATTTATATTGAAAAATCCATATACATATGTGCTTATTGATTCATCCAAAATTTATTTTAGCCTAATAAAATATTAGGCCTGTGAACAAAGCATGAACTTTGAAAACAGAAAGAGATGTTCGTTTATTCTGTATGTACATTTATAACATACTGCATGCATGTATTTCATATAATTATATATACTCACAATATTGTCATATTCAATAGGTAAGAGTTTATGGTATATGTTTATACATTTCTATAACTGTTATCTGTGACACATGTGCATATGGTTCTCTATAGTTCAGTCTATCTATCCTATCCATATCCTGTATGCATCTCTGTGTATGTGTGAATCTAAGCAAAGGTTAGGACAAATGCAGGCTTTAAAGTCAGGTGGGTCTAGACCTTAAGGTCAACTCAAATACTCAATAAGCATTAACCACAGACAATTTGCTTTCCCGGTTTACCTTTAGGTTTCCTTCTTTTGCAAACATAAGATGATGATGGTATCTACTTTAAGGTCACTGTTGTGACAATGAAATAAAAGTTCATATGAGCACAGGGGTGTCTGGGTGGCTCAATCAGTTGAGCATCTGACTCTTGATTTTGGCTCAGGTCATGATCTCACTGTTCAGGGGATCACGACAGGCTCCATGCTGACAGCTGACAGTAGGGATCCTGCTTGGGATTCTCTCTCCCTCTTCCCTGCTTATGCACTCTCACTCTTTCTCAAAATAAGTGAATAAAATAAAAAAAAATCATATAAGCACAAAGCAAAGGGTTTCACACATAGCAAGTGATCAATAAATGGTAGCTGTGATAATGCTGATGATGAAGATATATATTCAATTCATAATTACCAATATTATATTATATTTATATTATATTATATTTGCTTATAAAATATTTACAGATATATATACACATATACATATGTGTTTAGATGTTTAGAATGTTTAGAATTTATCAATCCTAAATACTTAGAATGTTTAGAATTATCAATATTTTTTCTATCTCTTTAGACTTTTATGCAGTAAGTACACATAAGTATATTTAATTCAACAAACATTAACTGAGAATTTTTTTTAACTAGCCTCCACATTCATCTGCTGGGTGTTAAATAAATGCTGTATAAAATGCAACAACGTCCTATATAGAAGTATGAGGGAATCAATCCCTTCTTTCTTGGAAGACTGAGGACAAGATCCATAAGATGGGAGACAACTGAAATGAGCCTTCAAGAATGAAGAGGGGCTCATTGGGGTGGAGTAGCGGGGAGGAGCTGTGGCTAGTGAAAAAGCAAGGGAGCAAAAGAGCCTGCAAACAACAGTTTATGAGTGTTTTTTTCTGTCATTGCAGAGTCTGAACTTCATAGGTAATGGGAAGCTATCAAAGGTTTTTAATTAAGAGAGTAACCTGATGCAACCATGCTACAGGAGATTGGTATAAAAGGTAGGTTAAGCAGAATTTGGAAAAGGATGATCATTTAGGAGGTTATTAAAAAGTTACCAAAAACTCTATTTGTGGAGTCTCTTCCACTGTAGAAAAAAATACTCATTTTCATAATTGCTTCTCAACCTTGCCCGTATCCCCATCAGATTGTGAGCTCCAGGGGCTTTCGTTTGCCTGACTCTGAGTCCCTAGTGCCTTGTAGAGAGCCAGAACAGAATAAATGCATGGTAAATGTAGATGTAAATCTAGGATAAATAAAATAATAATATTTTCCCTATTATAGGGCTAGAAATGGAGATACAGGAGACGGAGTCCTTTTAGTGGCCATATATGCCAAAGTGTCTACATATCACAATGTGTGATGTTTACAATGTTACTGTGAAATGTTACTGTGAAAAAGAGAAGGAAAGCAGTGTTCCTCATCTTGCTATGTTTCCAAGTACAAAGTATGATGTGTGTACATGAGCTCATTAATAAATTTTCTCTTACAAACATATTTTCGAAGTCATTTTCAATACACGCAGATGAAAAGTACTGAAAATGTGGTGTAGAAAGGGGTAGAGCCAGATGTACTCCAGATCTTCTGATAACAAATGATTATCTATAAATCAGGTAGGCCACCCATCACATGGAGGATTCTACATTTTTACTTGTGATAAACTGCTGTTTGCTCATAAAAACAGGAGCATATAAAATATAGAACATATTTAAATTTCAGGTAGGTAGTGGGTAACTTCTTAGTATAGATAAGTTCCATGTGATATTGGTGACCTTTCCCCCACATTTCTAAATTCATCCTTTCCTTGATCTATTTCAAACGTGTTGAAATTCCATCTGTCCTCTTACTTCAACTCCTGTGTTGACATTCATGACATTCTCAATTTTATCTCTAGAATGTGCCTGTCCCTTGAGCCCTGATTAAGTAGCTCAGACTCTTTGGAAACGTCCCTCAGTTTCTTTACACTACATGAGAATAATAAGAGTGCCAATCTGATGGGATGCTATGAGAATTTAATGGGTGCTTTTTTTAAAAGACACTTAAAGTAATCCCTGGAATACATTGACTTCAACTCTATGAAATGGCCATTATTTGTGGGTCACATACTGATGAGTTCTAACGGTAAGCACAATATGTTTGCCTTAGTCGTCTGTAGTAGTATCATCTTCCTACCTCCACCAATACCTACTTTATTGGCTCACTCATATGGCAGCACCATAACTTTCTACCAGAATGACTTACATGCATGTTTCCAGTGTCCCAGATCAACACCTGGAATGTGGTAGGGACTCAATTACACTTTCTAGGCATTCTTGCAAATAATCACCAAAACCATCTTCCTAAAACTCAAGCCATCTCAAATGCCATCTCTCGCTTTGTTTCTGAAGTTATGTTGTAACATGCAGAGGATCCTGTTCTGCCACTGACTAGCTGTGTGACCTTGGGTCATGCAATCACTTTACCACTCTCTTGCCATGCTGTGTGGTTTACCTGTCTTTGCCTCTTTCCTCACACTCTGTCCTCATCTAGAATATATTATCACTCCTGTTCTGTTCAATAACTTGTCTATCTAAATCACCTCATCCTTCAAGCCCAAGTTCAAAAGCTCTCTCACACATTGTTTTATTATTATTACTATTTTAATATAACATTCTATTGAGCATCAATCATATTCCAGACTATGAACAGAAGTCTTAGGGCTCTTGGCATATAACAGGTGCTGGAATATCAGTGCATTTCTGCTACATCCCCCACATGCATTGTTACACTATAGCCAGAGTATAATTCTGTAGAATACATGGTGCTATGTCCTACATTTTCAGCTAAGGAAACCGACCTTCACAGAAGCTAAATATTTTTCCCAAGAACTCACAGCTACTGATAAAATTAAGATTCTAACTCTGTTGTGGTCCCTTCCACCCTGACAGAAGCCTTGCGCCCTCAAAAGAATATTCATGTTCAGTGTGAACCTCAAGTGTTGTTCATAAATCACTCTGTAATCTGTTCTTTACAAATTGGTTTTATTCCCTGGATTATATTAGGGGACTCTTGAAGATAAAAATTATATCTGATTTAACTCATCTTTGTATGCCTTTCTTCCATTGCATAATAATAATAAAAGCTACACAAACAAACAAACAAACAACCAGAAATAGACCCATAAATACAGAGATCAAACCAATGGTTACCAGAGGGGAAGGGCATGGGGGTGGGCAGAATGGGTGAAGGGGAATAGAAGAAGCAGACTTCCACGCAGGGAATGAATAAGTCACAGGGATAAAAGGTACAGCATAGGGAATATAGTCAGTGTTATTTTAATAGCATTTTATGGTGACAGGTGGTAGGTACGCTTGTGATCATAGCATAAGGTATAGATTTGTGGAATCATTATGTTGTGCACCTGAAACTAATGTAACATGTGTAAACAATATTTAATTTTAAAAAGCTATACTTACTGAAAAAGCTACAAATGTCAATACTGTGCCATCATTTTCTGTTTATGTGTTTAATTCTTTAAATGAAATAAACAACAAGCAGAAAACAGATCTATTGACATTTAACTTATAATTGTTGATTGTTGCCAACTGGGTTCTAAAAGAAGCTTCAGAACTAAACTAGATGAACCTGCTTCAGAGTGCAACACTTTCTGCTCAGCTTGGCTACCTTGTTTACTTAAGCAACCCTGAGTAAGCATCTACTTACACGCCCCACAGCTGCTCAAAGGTGAGGTCAAAGAGGAAAAAAAATTGCCCATTTACTTTGTCTTTGGAGTTTTGGAGGTAAGCAACTGAAAATTGCTTGTTTAAAATGACCAGTTTTTAATACTGACTTTTCTGTGTACAAATTAATTTATTTTATACATTTATTTTTCCAACAAATATTTATCAAGCATCAGACACTGTGCTAAAGGCTAAGGGTATTAGTTTAACAACCTGAACCTGTTCCTAACCTTCCAGTGCTCATAATTCAGTAGGAAAGCCCACCAGGAATCAAATGATTCTAGGCATGAGCACGGCTAGCAAAGGGAAAATTCAGAGATATGTGGCAATGACCTCCGCCTGGAAAAGTGTGCCCAACATGGGTCCATGTAGAAGGAGTGTGGAAGCTTCTGAGATGAAGACCATATGGGAAGATCCAGAGAAGCAGGGAAGACAGAAGGAAGAGAAGGTACAAACCTAGGTGGGGCCCGGGAGGGAGAAATGTCACGCTATAGGAAGGAAGACTCCAGCTGATCCTTGAACACGTGGTTTTAGGGGAGCTGTGCCATTGAAAATCTGATCAGCATTACAATAACTTTTCAGTGTCCCCAAAACATAACTATTAATAGCCTAGTATTGACTGGAAGATTTACTGATAACATAAACAAGTAACGTAATTTGTATGATATATATACCATATACTGTATTTTTATAGTAAAGTAAGCTAGGGAAAATGTTATTGAGACAATCGTGAGGAAGAACAAATACATTTACAGTACGGTATTGTACACATTGAAAGAAATCCAAGTGTAAGTGAAGCCACCCATTTTGAACCCATGTTATTCTAGGGTTGTCTGAATGTTACACTATCTGGCATGAACGGATGGAGGTCTATAAAGGTAGTCAGAGAGCAGACCACAACAGCAGACCACCGTGTTTGGACTTTACTGAAGGGCAGCAGAGAAACTCAGAAGGAAATGTTTCTTGAGGCAACCTAACCTTTCAGAGCTAACATACACCTAAAAAGCCAGCTATATTTACGTGTCCAACAGAGAGTGTTAACAATGCCACATGTATACACACATACATATATGTATGTAAAAATACTTAAAAGATTCAGGACCTGCTGATCCCGTTTGCAAGGTTTTAGTACAGATTTGAGAGAGAGCAAGACTTCATCTCCACAGCCCAGGTTGAGTTTCCAGCTTCACTCACAGAGCAAATCACCCCCTCCTCTGTGCCTTGAGCACATTTCACGGCCAAGTTACATGAGAGAAAGGGAATGGAAATTTACTGCCATCTTCACAATTGCTTTCTTGGTTATAATCACACCACAAGATATTCCAGCAATTATTTTATTGCTACTTTGTCATTTTCAAAGTGACAGCAAAGAAAGAAAGAAAGAAAGAAAGAAAGAAAGAAAGAAAGAAAAGAAAAGAGAAAAAAGAAAAAAATTTGGTTTCACAGATCTATGGGGGAGGTCTCTGATATTTTTTCTCTTTATGCAATCAATGTTTTTTAGTTAGAGAGGGGCTCCAATCTATCAGACTGCTGAGAGTGCCCCTTTGAAATCTTCAGGGTGATAATTTAAGTGAAATAGAAATGGAGAAAAGGAAAAGGTCACATCCTTGGAACTCTTTTGTGATAAAGGATTTTCCTAGCTGCTTAATAAGATGGCACAGAGGGGATCAGCATTACAATTAAGTTTGCAATCTTGTTGTACCTAGTGACTCCTTCTAAATATTATCTCCGTTCTCCTTAGTTTCATTGCAACAATAAGGGTGATAAATTCCTCCAGCACTCCTAACCTTGTGAGAGGACTTATTTAGCCCTGAAGTTCTCAGCTGCATCTCAGGGAAATATTGTTTCCTTGTTTGACTCTTCTGTTTCACATTTGTATCCATAATTGCATGAGATTTACAAACTGCTTTCAAAATTCAATAAGATTCCTCAGATTTCCTTAGACCATACCATATTTTCTGGGTGGAGAATAGAGCGAGAAAAAAAACACAGAATTTAAAGTCAAGCAGTCTTAAATTTTAATTATATTGCTGTCACTATTTAAATGTAAATCATTCAATCCCGAAGTCTCAACTTTGTCATGGAAACTTGCTAGTTTTGAGTTAGGTAAGCTATGCAACATGGTAGTAAGTGCCCATATGTAGTATGTAATCAGTATATAGAATTGCAGTCTCACCTTCTACTGTTATCTTTTTCAGTAGTCTACTCTTTTCTCTCCAAAATCTAAACATCTTTTATGTTCAATTAAGCCCTACTCATGATAAGGATAATCTCTTTGTTAGTGCAAAGGATAAAGTATCAGTAAGGTGTTTCCCTGACTTTCAAGGATCTTCCATTCAGAAAGGGGAATAAGTATATGTGCATCTAAATTTAGCACAATGCTGGAAATGTCATCACACTGTTAGAGGAAAGGAGGCTGGTGGGGATAGAGGGCAGGGAGGTCAATTTCAGCTTCAAGAAACAGGATAAACTTGCCAGGAACATACTCTGAGGTCTTACCCTGGAGATATGAGTAAGTTTAAGACCAAACAAGATCATGGTACCAGGAGAGGACAGCCCACAATGCCTTATCTATAGTTGCAAAGACCAGCATACTCTGAAAGTGAAAAAAAAAATTTTTCTGAAGCTCAAATAGTAGCAAAATCTAAAATGAACCTGTATGCTAGTCTTTATTAATCTCTTTTAGTGTGAATATTCATATGTTCTTCTCCAGATATATTAAGATATTTTCACTACCAGATTCCCAGGCCCTACTGAAGGCATTATGATATTCAGTTGAACCGGTTTATCTTTATAAAATACTCCTTACCCCCCCCCCCATTGATTCTACCATATATCTGACTGCATAGATCTTTGATAAGGGATTGTATTGTGGTTCTTTATAGGCAAAGAGTAATACAGTGGTATAGATATAAGAAATTAAGAGAATACCAAGTCACCCAAAGTTGTTGGAAAGTTTAATAGGTAGACAAGTAGACTGACGAAGATCATGAATGAGTCTCATTTGGTCAGTCAGTATTTATTGAGCACCTACTGTATTTTAGGTATCATTCTAGGTATTTGAGGGTATAGTCTGAGCATACCAAATCACAGCAATATGGCTGGGGTCTTCCTTTCTAAGTTTCTAATTTTTCTAAACTGTAGGTGATCTACCAGTGGTCTAGCTAGTGGCTCTAGGATGGATGCATATTGGTGGCATAGAAAGGCTAAGTACCTTGCTCAAGCTTTTGCAATCTATAATTATCAGAGTCAGGAAATTGAAGTCAGATAGGCTGGCATAAGACTGGGTGCTCATAACCCCACTGCACGATTTCTCTTGTATTTAATTAAAACCATGTGGGAGAGTCAACTTTATGGGATTTGATGACAGTGTCACAGAAGGCTTGGATCTGGATCACAGAGGATGATTGAAATGTGTTGTAATAGAGAAGAGAATCAACTTACTTGGTTCAGATAGCACAGTGGCTGAGAGTGTGTCCTCCATAAGCCCAACCACCTGGCTTCTACTCTGGATTTGGCCACTAAATAGGTGGACCATCTTGGGAAAACTATTTGCCTCTCTTTGTTTCATTTTCCTCATCCCCCAAATGGAAGTATTAATAGTACTTACTTTCTAATTTACATAAATTGCATAGGATTACATAAATCACTGTATGTTAAGGTTTGGGGGCAGTGCTTGGTACATACCATTGTGGCTCTGAAAAGTTGGACAAAAGCCTTGCTGTCATGTTGGCTATTTGTGTTGCTTCTGCATAGTTTTTACATAATTTAAATCATGCAGTTATTTTTATTAATGTCTGCCTTTTCACTCCTCTGGGGATTGTAAACACTGTGAAGCAGGGACTCATTCTGTTTTGTTCATTACTATCTTTAATACAAGTTTCTCATACATAGTAGTTTTTAACAAATAAATGCAAAAGGATGGATACATAAATGCATGAATGATATTAAACAGATTCAGAGTGTATATCCTTTACTCATGAGATAAATCATTTAATTTTGCTTTCTTCCTTGTCATCACCACTCGCCTACTCCCCCACCTTGGAAACCTGGGGTACTGAATGACTTACATTTATTTATTTTTTCTCAGAGTGTTCTATTTTGGAGCTGAGCTCCTGCATTGATTAAATAAGGAATGTTTCCTAATGTAGACACCCAAGACTAATTGCATTGTCTAGGCACATTGGATAAGGATTTAATTTCACACATCACAAGCGATCAGCATCAAATTGTCAGAGTCGTATTTCATACCTTCTTCATGGAGAACTTTAATCTTCTTAGCCCACTTTCACAGTCCACTACTCTGAAACAAGGCACAGTTAGAGCTTAATGGGGAAAAAGAAAGGTAAAATGATAAAAGTGAAAGTAAACGGTCACTCCCGCCATTGATTTCAGAATGGCATATATGTCCACAGAAGTTACTATAACTTTGAACCTAGAGTCCAGCGGTGCCTCAGAAAGCCACCCTCAGGGATGTGTAACCTCTAGCACCTGCCCCGATTATATCTACAAGGGGTCTAAATGCAGACTACCCAACAGACCTAAACCCAATCACCAGTATCCGTAGGGATCTGGTGTTCTCTCCTTTTCAAAAGCGGACATTCTTCCAGGGCCTGAATTCTTCCATCAGAATGACACAGTGGGTTTCTAAAAAGCAGTTGGAGTAAGAGAATTGTCAGTTCTGCAATATGCCACCTTTCTGCTGGGTGCTTCTGCACTGCAACCAAAAGCAACAATTGCACCCGTAGATTCTACTTCCTGATACTTCTCAAACCCATTTTTTTCCCTTTATCTCCATTGACTGTTTCTCGTATGAGATCCTCAGTGTCTTTTAGATGAATGATTATTAAAGTAGGCTTCAATAGAACTCCCTCCTCCTTCCTATACTCACAATGAAGTGTCTACATCATTGCCTGAGTTCTAACATGCAAATCTGCTTACATTTTTTCAAACAGCCCCTCTTCTAAATAGTATAAAGGTTTTACCATGTCAGAAAATGTCCTCACATGGAAACCTGCCACATTTCCCAGTATTTTGCAACCTTTCAGACTCAGTCCTAATGGTGTGATGATGAAAAATCTCCCTGAATCCTTTATATGTCAATGACCTATTCTTGCTCTGTGCCCCATTAGTTATATTTGTCTCCATTTCCTGAGCCATTACTCTGACCTCATCAATTTATTTGTGAGTGTGATTGGAATTAGCTAAACTCACTCAATGGATTTGCAATCAGTGGTAATTTGAGTAGGGACCTATGCTGATATAGTCTGGACTCTCAGATGTTTGGGGCTCAACTTTCTGTAAGTAGTCTAGGAGGCCAGTGGCTAGTACAAGTGGGTTTTTCTCCACATGGTATATCTCCTCTTCCAGTACCCTAGTCCAAACTTATTCTCATGTCGGTGGCAGGACTTCAAGAGAATAGAAACATTCAAGGTCTCTTGAGGCCTAGAGTCATAACTGGCCAATCATCATTTCCATCACAATTTGTTAATAATTAGAAGGTCAGCACAGATGAAGGAGTTAGGGATATATTCTGTACATCTTGATAGAGCTACAAAGTTACAATGCAGAAAGCATGGCTTCAGGGAGGAATGGAAAATTGGTACCATTTTTGTAATCAGTCTACTATATCTTGTAAGAAAAGCAAAACATTCTTAAACACGGTCATGCTTCTCACCTGAGTAATCAGAACAGTAATGGGCACAGAGCACAGAACTACCGATTAACGTTGGTTAAATTCAGCTAATTTATAGCAGTTATTAGAGAAAATATTTTCAGGGATATTTATAATCAATTAGCTGTTTTGTAGAAGAGCTAAGTGAGAAGAGATGTTATAAATGACCACAAATCTATATAAATAGCTAATACTTCACAGATTGTATGCCATGGGATGGAGATACTTCTGTCCCTACTTTGCATATGAGGAAAGGGAGGCTCTCAAAGATTAAAGAGAGGCAGTATTGTGCAGGTAGTCCCAGGGAGAATCCAGGACTTAAAAACACATATCTTTTTACTTTACTCTGAGTGCTGTGTTTTCTTTTTCCTTGTACCCCTTTGGTATTTAAGAAGCTATTTAGACTGACTTACATGTACCAACACCAACATTCTGGCCATTATGTTATTGCTAAAGGTTTTCAGGGAAAGAACATCTGTGTAAGAGATTTTGCTTATGTGGAAATCTTTTCTAGGTTATTCATTCTTGCAAGGACAAAACCAATTTCTTTTGCAGCCATAGTTACTGTTTATGCGTTCAATAAATTTCATGTTCTCCATGCAGTTGATGAGATGCTGCTTTATGCAAGGATGCCAATCAAAAGTCTGAAAACTATATCCCTCTGAATAAACATTACCCTGAAAGGTGGGGAGGGGAAAGTTCTTTTTATCCTTAAATTCTTTTAGCTCTTTGTTAATCCAAAGAGCTGAAAATATTTCAAGTCAAACATGGCCACTAAGCATCTGGCTGAGTTAGAAGTTTATTTAGTAATCTCCTTATCAGCCAAACAGCTGGAAGTCTAGATAAGTCCTGTGTGTAAGAAGCCAGTGTCAACTTGTTTACAGATGATAGTAGCAAGAAAAAAATATATTAGAAAAGGAGTTCGTCAGTAGGAACTAATTTGGGAATTTTGCCGGCATTCACTGAACACTCTACTGGTGAATTTGTCATCGACTGAACTAAGTGGAGATTTGAAGGACACTTTCAAGTGTGTCATCTAGAAGTAAGCATTATTTTAGTATGTGGTTTTCAAAGTGTTTTCTACCCAGGACTTGGTTCAAATATCTAAAAAGTGATACTACCTTATTTTGCTTTAATGCAACAGATGTGTCACCACAAACTTGCACGCAAATTGATTTTTTTTCCCTTTGTAAATGGAAACCTAATTGAAATGCACTAGGGGGGGAATTCGCTAGTTAAAGAAATCGTCGCATAGTGTGAAAATTGCCTTTTCTCTTGAGAATAAATATTTCTTCATGTATCTGTTTTGTGAATTTAAATTTTTGTGCGATGACTTCCATATCGCTTAGCTCGTGTGTATAGCCTAGGGCACCTGGGAAAAATGCATTAACATCAATTTAGTAATAGGTCGTTTCTGAATATCTCCCACACCCCCAACCCATGAAAGAATTTTGCAATCTGAAAACACTGCACTTGTTATTGAACTTATTACATGTACCCTTATCTAACTCTGCAACTAAACTAGGACTATTTGAAAGTCAAATCCCCTCCGATCCATCCATTGTATTACTCTATGAAGCAGCAAGATGTGATCAAGGCAGAAAAGTTGTTAAAGTAAATTGATATATCAATTTAAATACTAGCTCTACATAGTCATTCAGATATCTCCTATACTCAGTCAGATGTGGAAGGCAGTTCTACATGAGGGAATGAGTTTTGGTGTGGATAACCAGTGACAAGTCACATCACTTCTTTGCACACCAGTTAGTTCATGTGTAAAGGCCTTTGGCACAGACCCTGAGGCATATAGTACGTATCCAATATGCAGAATATTGCTACTTTTGCTAGTTTTGTCATTGCCCATACTGTCAGAGAGTCCTGCATGCACACCCCGTATGAGTCTGGCCAACCCCAGGCAGGAGGCAACAAAGCAGGCTCTACACCTCTTTCAGCTTCCTCTTTCCCAGGCGTAGTCATTTCTTCCTGATCTTTAGGTTATCTTCTTGATATCTGGCTTAACTTTATCCTTGTACTAGTGTTTCTCTGTTGTCTTGGAGTCTAAGGTGACTTGTCATGAAACAGACAGGTGACTTCCTCATGTTTAGACCAGTGTTGTAGGCTCCATATCTTTTTTACATTCAGATGCTCAGGCTTTGAAGTCAGGCACTATTCTCCTTTACTAATCTCATGATTTGAGGTGAGTCATTTAGCACCTTTCAGTCTCAGATGTTTCATCTTGAAAATGGAATTCAAAAAAACCTACTTTTAGAGTTGTTGGAAAGATGAAATAAAACAATGAGTATGAGACATTTAGTGAGTGCCTAGTATATAGGCAGCACATGATAAATGGTGGTAGTTATAATCATCAGGGCCTTCTTATACCCTGCACCCAGATTTGAAGACTCCCAATTATGTGATAACTATTTCCTTAAAGAGATTCTGAGATTCTTTTGTTTTTATATCACTTGTTCACCTTCAGACATCTATAACAACATACATATATTAGCATCCATATTTGCAGTGATTTTTGAACAGTCTTTTATATACTTCATGGTCCTCTTGAAACAGAGACCTGTGGAATCTTGCCAGAGAAATATATTTCACTTTTTTAAATGAGTATGCTATTCCTCTACTCAATACATCCTCTGATTTCAGAGCTATTTTTGATCCTGTTCTATCTTGTCTCTCTAGTCTCGTTGCCTGTATGTTATGTACTCTTGCTTCAAACTCAGTGAATGATGTATTTTTCTCTAAATGTGGCTTCTTTCAGACTTCAGGATTAGGTAGAGTTTGCTTTGAGTGTATTTTCTTCTCTCACCTTCTCAGCAGACTCCTTTAAGTCTCACCCATTGGTCTACTGTTGCTTACCTAGGTTCTTCCTCCTGGAGCTCTTCCTGCACCATTTATAAATCTACATTACAGCCCTGTTCCAAAGGCATTGAACTTGACAGTCCACTTCATTATGCTTTAATCATATACAGAGGGGACTATTCCTTATTAGATTTTATATGGCCAATGACTAGCACAGTGCCTACCCATAATGGGTTATCTCTCTTTCATTGCCTTATTCTTGTTTTACTTCTCCCTCTCTTTCCTTTCTGTGTGTGTGTGTGTGCACATGCACATTTTCTTTTAATAAAAAATAAGCTGTTCAATGTCATGTATACTTCTTTCTTTTCTCTAATAGTTAGCATACTCCAGGGTAAATAACACATAATGTAAACAAATTAGAGGAGTTCTCACCTTACTATTTAGTTTGTGGACACATATTCCCAGGGAAGAGGCAGATACTGGAACAGACATTTTCTCTAAATAGTACAATATGCATTCACAGCTGTAAAATCAATACACCATTTACTGAAAGAGAGTTAGCTTTATCTGTTGTGTGTGCTGTATTACAAATGACTTTACACAAATGCGATTGAGCTCAACCTTCCAATTTGTGAAAATTGTTCAATAAAATTATTTCTAATTCATACTAGGGAATAAAACCTCAATAAACAGCATAATCTTGAGATTTAGTTCAAGAAAGGATCTTTAAGAAAATGCCTTTGTTTAGATTCTTGGGAGTTTCAGGCAGTCATTCATGCATTGAAATTGAACGTACGATATAATGTTTAAATGAAAAATTATTGCAAGAATGGCCATTGAAAGCTAATACATTCAAAATTTTTGTAAGTTTTCTATCACAGTTATCAGTTTGGCTCACAGGAGACAATTTTAAATTTTTAAAAAAAAATTTTGGTAACATTTATTTATTATTGAGAGACAGAGACAGAGCATGAGCATAGGAGGAGTGGAGAGAGTGGGGAACACAGAATCCAAAGCAGGCTCCAGGCTCTGAGCTGTCAGCACAGAGCCCGACGTGGGGCTCGAACCCATAAACCATGAGATCATGACCTGAGCTGAAGTTGGATGCTTAACCAACTGAGCCACCCAGGTGCCCAGGCTATTTTAAATTTTTAAACAAAGTATAGAATAATATACAATATTCTATAAATTAGCATTTACTTATAGGATATAAATAATTAGAGATCATTTTTAACATTGGGGTGCCTGGGTGTGGCTCAGTTGGTTAAGCGTCTGGCTTCAGCTCAGGTCATGATCTCGCAGTTTGTTGGTTTGAGCCCCACATCCGGCCCTGTGCTGACAGCTCAGAGTCTGGAGCCTGCTTGGGATTCTGTGTCTCCCTCTGTGTCTCTCTTCCCCTCCCCCACTCATACTCTGTGTCTCTCAAAAATAAACATAAACAAAAGTAAATAATTTTGACTTTACTAATCACATGACACTTAAATCTAAAAAATATCAGAAACGACCAAAGAAGCTTTATAATACACACACAGAACTTTGTGTGTATGTTTTTTTGTGTCAGTAGTTACCTCTTCATTGTGCTACAACCTATTTAATAATACTGGATTGTTCTACCCTTTGTCTGCAAACATGCTTGTATGCATTCTCTTAATGCTATCCAGTTTGAAACTATGAGGCTTTACCTTCTTTTCATGTTAAAATATTTCATGTATCCAAAAGAAACTTTCTATTTATCACATTCTTAAGGACAACATTAACAGTACTATTGAACATCCGTTCTGAGTTATCTTTTATTTACCTCTATTTTATATTTGCTACATTAATTTCCTGTATCTTTTGGAAGTTTGATATAAATGTGTCATCTGGATATATTTTTCTCCATTTGTTTCTTTCATCCGGCATTAGCTTTATGAAATTCATATATATTGAAGCATATGCCTATAGTTCATTCATTATCAATTCTGTATAGTATATGTGAAGCTTCATATTGACATGATAATAGCAAACTATTTTTTTTTAATTTTTTCAATGTTTATTTATTTTTGAGAGACAGAGAGAGAGACAGAATGTGATTAGGGAAGGGGCAGAGAGAGAGGGAGACACAGAATTCAAAGCAGACTCCAGGATCTGAGCTGTCAGCACAGAGCCTGATGCAAGGCTCGAACCTACGAACCGTGAGATTGTGATCTGGGCCAAAGTCAGATGCCCAACCGACTGAGCCACCCAGGCGCCCCTAATAGCAAACTATTTTTAAATAATTGTATCAAATGCATTTCTACCAATATAATATAAGTTACTGTTGCTCTATAATCCTGCCAGTGCTGAGTATCATCAGACATACTAAATTATGAACAGCCTGTTGAGAATGAAATGGTATCTTCTTGTGGTTTTAATTTCCATTTTCCTTTTTAGTAAGGAAGGTGAACACTTTTCATATATTAAGTGATCATTCTAGTTTCTTATTCTGTGAAATGTCTGTTCATGTCTTTTGCCCATTTTTCTATTTGTTTGGTTATCTTTTTCTTGCAGTGCTAGTAGTACTTTATATATTACGGGTGTTAATACCTTGTCTTTAAATGTGTTCTAAATATCTTTTTTCTACTTTGAGGCTCACATTTTGACTCTCTTCATGGTAATTTTTGAAGAACATACTCTTTTTTTAATGTTTATTTGTTTAATTTGAAAGAGAAAGAGCACTGTCAGTGTGGACCCCTCTTGGGGTTATAAAACATTGATAATGGGCACATGGACTGGTTTTTAAAGAAATTGATGTAGAGTCTCAGATCAAGATGGTGGAGCAGCATGGAGACCCTCAGCTTGTCTCATCCCCGAAACACAGCTAGATCAGTCCCAAACTATTTTGAACATCTAGGAAATTGATCTGAGGATTAACACAACAATCTGTATAACTTGAGCCACAGAACTCAGCAGGTACATGGTGGGGAGAGGTTAACTGGGAGAGAGAAAAGATGTGGACTGTTGGGAGCTGTTTTTGTGGAGAGGAGAAAGAGAAAGAGGGAGAGTTCAGCACTTTGTGATCATGCAAGAAAAGCACTTCCTCGAAAGTAGCTGGAAAGAGAGAGGGTGAAAACACACGCAAGGGACTGGACTAGAAATCTGTTCCCCAATAACATTGATGGGAAGAAAGGAGAGGGTTTCAATACCATGAGGATTCTGTAAACAGTGGAGTGCAGAGTCTGAAGTTCCAGAGCTCAGTGTCTGGTGCTCTGGTAAGGAAGTAGAGTGAATCCCCAGGAGGAGGCAGCATGGTCTGAGGGGTCCATGTGTCACATGGGGAGAAGCAGTTCCCCTCCTGGGAGTGCATTTGGTAGAGACCATATGGCCTCCCCACAGGCAAAGGTCCCAGTGGACCCTGGAGAAAAGCCACATTTGCTGGTATTGAGACAAAGATGCTAGAGTATGGTGAAACCTGGCACCGGCTGTGTATTGTGGATTGGCATAATCTCTGAACCTCTGCTGCTGCACAATCGCATGAACATTTTCTGGGGCAAGCTGCCACTTGAGACCCTCAAGTCATTGATCATGAGACCCTCCCCCAGAGAGTCTGCATGGGTCCAAGACACAGGGGTCTCTGAAGTGTGGGGTTTTGAAACACAGCCCCATTGGGGATAAAACTCTGGAGGGAGGTGCTGCTGGACAGCTTGGACAGCTTGGACACAGGGTAGAGGTGGGGAGTGGACAAAGGCCTGAGACAAAGGAGGCGTGCTTGATCTTGGGTTGGTGAGAGTGTGAAATTCCTGTGCCAGAGACTAGGGAGCTAGGTGAAGCCATTTCCACCTTTTCTGCATGAGCACCACACTGATCCACCCTGTAAGCTAAGCATCATTGCCTAGTGGAGAACGGAGCCATTACACCAAGTCCTGCCCAACTGCACCCTCCAAGCATATCCCCTAGAAGACCAGCACAAGTCAATCCACATGCTTAGTGTATGGACTACAGAGGGCTTCATAGTTTCAATTCTAGGGGAAACTGATTGTAACTTCATTTGGGTTTCATTCTGTTTCCTGGTTCATTTATTTATTTGATTTGCTTCTTTACTTCTGTTTTTGTGTAAATTGTGTTTTTTTTTTTATCTTTGTATTTATTTAGTTTTTCTTTTCTTCCTCATTCTTGGATACAAAAAGTAAAAAATATATTTTTATGTTTTTAGTTTTTTTATTTTTAAAATTTTTTCTATTTTATTTTCTTAATTTCATTTTCTTATATTTTATTATATATATATTTATTTTTTTAAATTTTCTTACCTTTTTGTTTCCTTTTCTTTCCCTTTTTTCTCCATTCTATCAAGCTGCTTTCAACAAGCAGACCAAAACAAACCTAGGGTCTAGCTTCCTTTATTTGATTTTTTGTTTTGTTTTTACTTTTTCTACTTTTTATTTTTTGTCATATTAAATTTTTCTTCCTCCAAAATGACAAAATGAAGGAATTCACTCCAAAAGAAAGAACAGGAAGAAATGACAGCCAGGGGGCTTAATCAACACAGATATAAGCAAAATATATGAACTAGAAATTAGGGCCACAATAATAAGAAAACTACCTGGGGTTGAAAAAAAGCATAGCATCTTTTTCTGTGGAGATAAGAGAAATAAAATCTAGTCAGAATGAAATTTAAAATGGTATCACTGAGATGCAATCTCGAATGGTGCCATGATTGCAAAGATTGATGAAGTAGAGCAGTGAATCAGTGATTAAGAAGATAAAAGTATGGGGAATAATGAAGCATAACAAAATAAGAAAACAAAGGCAAAAGTTCATGATTCCAGACTTAGAGAACTCAGTGACTTATTAAAAAGAAATATCAAAATCATAGGAGTCCCAGAAGAAGAGAGAGAATAAAGCAGGCAGATGGTTTATGTGAGCAATTTATAGAGGAAAACCTTCCTAATCTGGAGGACACATATATCAAAATCCAAGAAGCACAAAGAACTCCCATTAGATTAAAGAAAACCGACCATCACCAAGGCATATCATAGTCAAATTCACAAAATACACAGAGAAGAAAAGAAATCTGAAAACAGCAAGAGAAAAAAAGTCCTTAACCTGTAAGGGAAAACAGATCATGTTCACAGCAGACCTATCCACAGAAATTTGGCAGCCTAGAAAGAAGTAGCCAGATATATTCAACGTGTTGAGTAGGAAAAATATGCAACCAAGAATTCTTTATCTGGCAAGGCTGTCATTCAACATAGAAGGTGAGAGAAAGAGTTTTGCAGACAAACAAAAACTAAAGGTGTTTGTGACCACTAGACCACCCCTGCAAGAAATTACAAGGGGGATCCTTTGGGGAAAAGAAAAAAAGAAAAAAGGCCAAAAGCAACAAAGACTAGAGAGGATCAGAGAACAACACCAGAAACACCAACTCAATTGGAAACACAATGGCTCCAAATTCATATCTTTAAGCACTCACTCTAAGTGTCAATGGGCTAAATGCTCCAATCAAAAGACATAGAGTATCAGAATGGATAAGAAAACAAGACCCATCTATATGCCGCTTCTAAGAGACTCGTTTTTAGACACCAGAAGATTGAATGTAAGTGGATGGAGAACGATTTGTCATGCTAATGGTCAGCAAAAGAAAGCTGTAGTAGCCATACTTTATTGACAAAATATATTTTAAAATAAAGACTGTAACAAGAGATGAAGAAGGACATTATATCATAATTAAGAAGTCTATCCTCCAAGAAGATCTAACATTTGTAAATATTTATGTGTCCAACATGAAAGCACCCAAATATATAAATTAATTAATCACAAACATAAACTCATTGATAATAACATAATAGTAGGGGACTTCAACACCTCACTTAAAGCAATAGACACATCATCTAAACAGAAAATCAACAAGAAAACAATGGCTTTGAATGACACACTGGACCAGATGGATTTAGCAAATATTTTCAGAACATTTCATCCTAAGGCAGCAGAATACACATTCTTCTCAAGTGCACATGGAACATTCTCCAGAATAGATCACATATTGGGTCACAAATCAACCCTCAACAAGTACAAAAAGATCAAGATCATACCTTGCATATTTTCACATCACAACGCTCTGAAACTTGAAATCAACTGCAAGCAAAAATCTGGAGGGACCATGAATACATGGAGATTAAGGAACATCCTACTAAAAAATGAATGGGTTAACAAAGAAATTAAAGAGGAAATTAAAAGTACCTGGAGGCCAGTGAAAATGAAAACACGACAGCCCAAAACCTCTGAGATGCAGCAAATGTTGTTATAAGAGGGAAGTATATAGCAATCCAGGCCTTACTAAAGAAGAAAGAAAGGTCTCAAATACACAACCCAACCTTAACACAGATTTGGAGAAAGAACAGCAAATAAAACCCAACCAGTAATAGAAGGGAAATAATAAAGATTAGAGCAGAAATCAATGGTATCAAAATAAATTTAAAAAACAAACAAAACAGTAGAACGGATCAATGAAGCCAGGAGCTGGTTCTGCGAAAGAATTAACAAAATTGATAAACCCTAGCCAGTTTGATTAAAAAGAAAAAGGGAAGGATCCAAATAAATAAAATCACGAATGAAAGAGGAGGGATCACAACCAATACCACTGAAATACAAATGATAATATGAGAATATTATGAGCAATTATATGCCAACAAATTGGGCAATCTGGAAGAAAAATGTAACCTACCAAGCTGAAACAGGAAGAAAAAGAAAATTTGAACAGACCCATAACCAGTAAAGAAATTGAATCAGTAATCAAAATCTCCCAACAAACAAGAGTCCAGGGCTGGATGCCTTTCCAGGGGAATTCTACCAAACACTTAAAGAAGAGTTAACACGTATTCCTTTGAAGTTGTTCTGAAAAATAGAAATGGAAGGAAAACTTCCAAATGCATTTTATGAGGTCAGCATTACCCTGATTCCAAAACCAGAAAAAGATCCCACTAAAAAGGAGAATTAGAGACCAATTTCCTTGATGAACATGGATGCAAAAATTCTCAGCAAGATACTAACCAACTGGATCCAACAATACATTAAAAGAATTATTCATCACAATCAAGTGGGATTTATTCCCAAGATGCAGTACTGGTTCAATATCTGCAAATCAATCAATGTGATTCATCACATTAATAAAAGAAAGGATAAGAACCACGTGATCCTCTCAATAGATGCAGAGAAAGCATTGCAAAATACAGCATCCTTTTTTGATAAAAACACTCAAGAAAGTAGGGATAGAAGGATCATACCTCAAGATCATAAAGACCATATATGAAAGACCCACCACTAATATCATCCTCAAGGGGGAAAAACTGAGACATTTCCCCCTAAACTCGGGAACACAACAAGGATGTCCACTCTCACCACTATTATTCAACATAGTGTAGGAAGTCCTAACCTTAGCAATCAAACAACACAAAGAAATAAAAGGCATCCAAATTGGCAAGGAAGAAGTCACAATTTGACTCTTTGCAGATGGCATGATAATCTATGTGGAAAACCCAAAAGACTCCACCAAAAACTGGTAGAACTGATCCATGAATTCAACATCACAGGATATAAAATTAACGTACAGAAATAGGTTGCATTTCTACACACCAATAATGAAGCAGCAGAAAGAGAAATCAAAGAACCGATCCCATTTACAATTGTACTAAAATCCATAAAATACCTAGATATAAACCTAACCAAAGAGATGAAAGATCTGTATGCTGAAAACTACAGAAAACTTGTGAAGGAAATTGAAGACACAAAGAAATAGAAAAACATTCCATGCTCATGGAGTGGAAGAAAAAATATTGTTAAAATGTCGATAGTACCCAAAGCAGTCTACATATTCACTGCAATCCCTAACGAAATAGCACCAGCATTCTTCACAGGAGAATGAAACCAGGAGAGACTCCAAATAGCCAAAGCAATCCTGAAAAAGAAAACCAAAGCTGGAGGCATCACAATCCCAGACTTCAAGCTGTATTACGCAGCTATAATTATCGAGACAGTATGGTACTGACACAAGAGCAGACACATAGATCAGTGGAATAGAATAGAGAACCCAGAAATGGACCCACAAATGTATGGCCAACTAATCTTTGACAAAGCAGGAAGGAATATCTAATGGAAAAAAGACAGTCTCTTCAGCAAACGTTGTTGGGAAAACTGGCCAAGAATATGCAGAAGAATGAACCTGGACCACTTTATTACACCATACACAAAAATAAACTCAAAATGGATGAAAGACCTAAATGTAAGACAGGAAGCCATCAAACCCCCAGAGGAGAAAATAGGCAACCACCTTTTTGACCTCAGCCACAGCAACTTCTTACTTGACATGTCTCTGGAGGCAAGGGAAACAAAAGCAAAGATGAACTATTGGGATCTCATCAAGATAAAAATCTTCTGCATAGCAAAGGAAACAATCAGCAAAACCAAAAGGCAACTGTCAGAATGGAAGAAGATATTTGCAAATGACATTGGATAAAGGGTTAGTATCCAAAATCTATAAAAAAACTTACCAAACTCAACACCCAAAAAACAAATAATCCAGTGAAGAAATGGGCAAAAGACATGAAAAATAGATATTTTTCCATTTTCATTCATGATTTTATCTATTTGGGTCATCTGCCTTTTCTTTTTGAGAAGCCTGGCTAGGGATTTATCAGTTTTGTTTATTTTTTTTAAAAAACAACTCTTGGTTTCATTGATCTTCTCTACAGTTTTTTTTAGATTCTGTATTGTTTATTTCTGCTCTCATCTTTATTATTTCTTTTCTTCGGCTGGGTTTGTGGTGTCTTCGCTGTTATGCTTCTGTTTCCTTTAGGTGTGCTGTTAGATTTTGTATTTGGGATTTTTTGTTTGTTTCTTGAGATAGGTCTGGATTGCAATGTATTTTCCTCTCAGGACTGCCTTCGCTGCATCCCAAAGTGTTTGGATTGTATTTTATTTTCATTTGTTTCCATATATGTCTTAATTTCTTCTGTAATTGCCTGGTTGACCTATTCATTCTGTAGTAGGGTATTCTTTAACCTCCATGCTTTTGGAGGTTTTCCAGACTTTTTCCTGTGGTTGATTTCAAGCTTCATAGCATTGTGGTCTGAAAGTGTGCATGGTATGATCTCAATTATTTCTACTTATTAAAGACTGTTTGTGACCCAGTATGTGATCTATCTTGGAGAATGTTCCATGTGCACTTGAGAAGAAAGTATATTCTGTTGCTTTGGGATTCAGAGTTCTTAATATATCTGTCAAGTCCATCTGATCCAATGTACCATTCAGGGCCCTTTTTTCTTTATTGATCCTGTGCCTAGATGACCTAACCATTGTTGTCAGTGGAGTATTAAAGTCCCCATGCAATTACCACATTCTTATCAATACGGTTGATTATGTTTGTGATTAGTTGTTTTATATATTTGGGGGCTCCTGTATTTGGCACATAGACATTTATAATTGTTAGCTCTTCTTGATGGATAGATCTTATAATTATTATATAATTCCCTGCTTCATCTCTTGTTACAGCCTTTAATTTAAAGTCTAATTTTTTCTGATATAAGCATGGCTACTCCAGCTTTCTTTTGACTTCCAGTAGCGTGGTAGATAGTTCTCCATCCCCTCACTTTCAATCTATAGGTGTCCTCAGGTCTAAAATGAATCTCTTGTAGACAGCAAATAGATGGGTCTTGTTTTTTTATCCACTCTGATACCCTGTGTCTTTTGGTTGGAGCATTTAGTCCATTTACATTCAGTGTTATTATTGAAAGATATGGGTTTAGAGTCATTGTGATGTCTGTAGGTTTCATGCTTGTAGTGATGTCTCTGGTCCTTTGTGGTCCTTGCAACATTTCACTCACAGAATCCCCCTTAGGATCTCTTGTAGGGCTAGTTTAGTGGTGATGAATTCCTTCAGTTTTTGTTTGTTTGGGAAACACTTTATCTCTCCTTCTATTCTGAATGACAGACTTGCTGGATAAAGGATTCTCAGCTACATATTTTTTTCTGTTTATCACATTGAAGATTTCCTGCCATTCCTTTCTGGCCTGCCAAGTTTCAGTAGATAGGTCTGCTACTATTATTATGTGTCTACCTTTGTAAGTTAGAGTCTGTTTATCCCTAGCTACTTTCAGAATTTTCTCTTTATCCTTGTATTTTGCCAGTTTTATTATGATATGTCATCAAAAGATTAATTCAAGTTATGTCTGAAGGGAGTTCTCTGTGCCTCTTGGATTTCAATGCCTTTTTCCTTCCCCAGATCAGGGAAGTTCTCAGCTATGATTTGTTCAAGTACACCTTCAGCCCCTTTCTCTCTCTCTTCTTCTGGAATTCCTATATGGATATTGTTCCGTTTGATTGCATCACTTAGTTCTCTAATTCTCCCCTCATACTCCTGGATTTTTTTAATCTATCTTTTTCTCAGCTTCCTCTTTTTCCATAATTTTATATTCTAATTCACCTATTCTCTCCCCTGCCTCTTCAATCCTTGCTATGGCTGCCTCCATTTTATTTTGCACCTCATTTATAGCATTCTTTAGCTCCTCATGACTATTTCTTAGTTCCTTGATCTCTGTAGCAATAGACTCTCTATACTTTTTTCAAGTCCAGCTATTTTATGACTATTATTGTAAATTCTTGTTCCATTATATTACTTAAATCGTTTTTGATCAATTCATTAGCTGTCGCTACTTGCTGGACTTTCTTTTGAGGAGAATTCTTCCGTTTTGCCATTTGGGGTATTCCCTGGGATGGTGCAGAACTGCAGGGCACTTCCTCTGTGCTGTCCAGAGTAACTTGTGTTGGTGGGCGGGGCCGCAGTCAGACCCGATGTCTGCCGCCAACCCACCTCTGGGGCCACAGTCAGAGTGGTGTGTACCTTATCTTCTCTCGAGAAGCAGGACTCACTGTGGAGAGGTGTGGCCCCTGTCTGGGCTACTTCCACACTGCCAGGCTTGTGGTGCTGCTTCCATGGGATCTGGCAAAGGACGTATTAGCCGGGGTGGATCCACAAGGTTCACAGGGGCGGGAGGGGAAGGCTTAACTAGCTTTGCCATTGGTGGTCCCCTGCGAGAGAGACCCTGCAGCACTGGGAGGGAGGCAGTCCCATTGGAGGGATGGATCCACAGAAGCCCAGCATTGGGCGTTTGCGCAGTGCAAGCAAGTTCGATGACAGGAACTGGTTCCCTTTGGAATTTCGGCTGGGGAATGGGAGAGGGAAATCGTGCTTGCCAGCGACTTTCTTCCCCCACTGAGCTGAGCTCTGTCTTCCAGAGCTGGACAACTCTCCCTCCTGGCGTCCTCTCACCCTCCCGCTCTCTGAGAGCAGAGCTGTTGACTTTTAACATTCCAGATGTTCAGTCCTGCTGGCTGTCAGAACTCACAGAGTCCGACCCCTCCACTTTTGCAAGCCAGACTTGGGGGGCGCTGCCTTGCCTGGCAGGTTGCCCCTCCACTGCTCCAGCTCCCTCTCACCAGTCTATGTAGCATGCACTGCCTCTCCTCCCTTCCTACACTCTTCTGTGGGCCTCTTGTCTACACTTGGCTCCAGAGAGTCCATTCTGTAGTCTTCTGGTGGTTTTCTGGGCTATAAAGGCAGATGTGGGTGGAATTTAAGCAATCAGCAGAACGAGGTGAGCCCAGCCTCCTCCTAGGCTGCCATCTTCTGTCAAAAATAGTTACTTTTCCAAAGCAGACATCCACATGGCTAAGAGACACATGAAAAAATGTTCAATCACTCATTATCAGGGAAATACATATCAAAACCACAATGAGATACCACCTCACACATGGCAGAATGGCTAACATTAAAAACTAAGGCAACAACAGATGTTGGCAAGGATGTGGAGAAAAAGGAATGTTTTGGCATTGCTGGTGGGAATGCAAACTGGTGCAACCACTACTGTAAACAGTATGGAGGTTCTTCAAAAAATTAAAAATAGAATTACCCTACAACCCAATGATTGCACTAGTAGGTATTTATCCAAAGGATACAAAAATGTTGATTCAAAGGGGCATGTGCACCCCAATGTTTATAGCAGGACTATCAACAATATCCAAAGGATAGAAAGAGCTCAATGTCCATCAACTGATGAATGGATAAAGATGTGGTGTGTGTGTGTGTGTGTGTGTGTGTGTGTGTGTACGTACACACATACAGGAATACTACTTGGCATTCAAAAGGAATGAAATCTTGCCATTTGCAACAACATGGATGGAACTAGAGTGTATTATGCTAAATGAAATAAGTCAGTCAGAGAAAGACAAATATCATATGATTTCACTAATATGTGGAATAGAAGATACAAAACAGATGAACATAAGGGAAGGGAAGCAAAAATAATATAAAAACAGAGAGAGACAAACCATAAAATAATTTTAGATACAGAGAACAAATTGAGGGTTGCTGGTGGGGTTTTGGGTGGCAGGAGGGCTTAAGTGGTGAGGGCCATTAAGGAGGACATTTGTTGGGATGAGCACTGGGTGTTATATGTAAGAGATAAATCACTAAATTCTATTCCTGAAATTATTATTGCACTACATGTTAACTAACTTGGGTTTAAATTAAAAACAAAATAAAGGCATTGATGTAGAAAAAGAAAAATAGATAATAAAACATAATAGATAACTGAGAAAGTAAACCTATGAGTATATGAGAAACTTTATGTGTAGCAGAAATGATAGGGTAGATAGTTAGGAAAAGAATATATTGGTTAGTAAATTTGGTAATGGTGCAAGTAAAATTGGATAATATGAAAAAAAATCCCTAGCACAAATAATACAAACAAGCAATTCCAGACAGATTACAAAATTAAAATTTGAAAAGAAAAAAATTAATACCATTAAAAAATATGTAGGCAGACATAATTTCCTCCCTTAACAAAAGTGCTTATTAAAACATAGCATGATTGGGGCTCCTGGGTGGCTCAGTTGGTTAAGCGTCTGACTTCGGCTCAGGTCTTGATCTCATGGTTTGCGAGTTCAAGCCCCACGTCAGGCTCTGTGCTGACAGCTCAGAGCCTGGAGCCTGCTTTGGATTCTGTGTCTCCTTCTCTCTCTTCCCCTCCCCCACTTGTGCTCTGTCTCTATCAAAAATAAATAAATGTAAAAAAAAAATTTTTTAAAGACAGCATGATTTATAAAAGAAAAAAATTGATAACCTCAACTATTAATTAAGGTTAATAATTTATAGTTAATAAATTAAGAATTTGTGTTCTTCTGGTGAACCTGGGCAGCTCATTTGGTTATGTGTCCAGTTCTTGATTTTGGCACAAGTTGTGATCCTATGGTTAGTGAGATTGAGCCTTGAATTGGGCTCTGTTCTGACAAAGTGGAGTCTTCTTGGGATTCTCTCTCTCTCTCTCTCTCTCTCTCTCTCTCTGCCCCTCCCCTTGTGCACATGCTCACTGGATGTTGTATACTCTCTCACAAAATAATCATTTAAAAACAAACAAACAAACAAATAAATAAAGTTTTATAAGGGAATATTCATCTATCTTATGTTTCAGAGGCTTATAGGTCATTCTAGGCCCTCTGTACTCTCACAGAAAATTGTCTTAATCATTTTGGCAATTGCCAAATAAAATCTATTTGAATTTGGATGGGGATTGTATTCTGTCTATTGATTAATCTGTAGAGAACTATCTTTAAATTATTGAGCCTTTCACCATGAATCTGGCATGCCTCTCCATTAATTTAGATATTGTAGTCTGTTTTTATTTTGCATCCTTATTGGGGAATAATTGACATACAATAAATTACACATGGCTAAAGTGTTTAGTGGATTGACAAATATGATCAGTGTATATACCATGAAACCATTACCACAAACAAAATAATGAACATATCCGTAATTCTCAAAAGTTTCCCCACATCCCTGTCTTTTCCTTCTTCACATCTTTTTTTTAATGTTTATTCTTAAGAGAGAGCTAGTGACATAGCATGTACAGGGGTGGGGAACAGAAAGAGGGAGACAGAGAATCTGAAGCAGGCTCCAGGCTCTGAGCTGTCAGCACAGAGCCCAACGTGGGGATGAAAACCACGAATGGTGAGATCATGACCTGAGCCGAAGTCAGATGCTTAACTGACTAATACTGTTTAATCTGAAAATATTTGTATTTTGTCCTTGTCCTTAAAGATAGTTTTTGATGAGTGTTCAATTCTTGTTTAATACCTATTTGTCTGTCCAATTTTATTGTACTATTCCATTATCTATGTTTTCCATGTTGCTATGTAGAAGTCTGCTCTTACTCCCCTGGTTTTCCATTTAGACAATGGGTTTTCTCTCTCTGTTTACTTTTATTTGTTATTAATAGATTATATTTTTTATCCAGATGTATATAGATGTGGATTTCTCTTTATTCTGCTTGAGATTGTTTAATTAATCTAATAATGAGTTTCTTTTAATAGATCTTGGAATATTTTCAGCTTTTGATTCAATGAATATCCATTCTGTGTTTTTTTTTCTATTTTTTTCTGGAATGCCACTTAATGTGTAGCTTTGTATTCTATGCTATATATACCATAGTGACTTTCAAAAAATAATTTTTCATCTCTGACTCCTTGAACTGCATTCTTTGTTTTTTCTAGTTTTCAGTTTGTTAACATTCTCTTCAGCTGTGTTTAATATACTTTTTAATCACCTTCATATCTTAAAATTCAACTTGTATATGTATTTTTTGTAAGTTAGCCTATTTAATTTAATAGTCTACTATTTCTTTTGAGTCCATATTTTATGTTTAAATATTTTATCAATGGTTATTTTCTGTGTTTGATATTTCTGATATCTAAATTCCTCAGAGTCTAAACATACTGCTTAGTGTTTCCACTCATAGTTGTTTACAGGAGCTCTTTTTTTTCTCACATATTTGGTAATTTAATATTTTGAGCTCATCGCCAATTGAATCTAGTATATACAAACCCTGAGTGTTCTCAAATTAGATTTCTTCAAAGAGATTTTGTGTTAGTTTTTGCTATGATGCATAAATTATAACTCCTTAGGAACACTACTACTTAATTTCCTCACTTGGTCTTTCTCAGACCATTAAGCTGTTACAAATCCTACCCCAAAACCTGTGCACAGTTAAGAATATAGATGCAACTTTCAGAGGACACTGCTAATGTGGGTGTGGTAGTGGTTATTTTCTATTTTGCACTAAGAAATAGCAGACAGCTTTTGGCTCCCTGTATTATCCACAATAGCTTTCCCCCTCCTAGCATATTATTTTGCTAAAGGTAAGACTTTTATGGGTCTCTGATTTATGTGGGAGTGGGGGGTAGGATATGGATTTATACCCCTTTCCTCACTGCCACCTTAAAATGCTCAGGGGCCTAGTCTTTCACTTCTAGTGTGGCATTTATTCATGAAAGCTCTAATGTTCTGGTATTGACATATGACTTGGGATGGCCTGTGCTGCCGAATTTGCTTACTCTGTTGCTTTCAGCTCCTGCTTCTCCTCCTCCCTCTCCTCATTCCGTCCTCTTACATTCCTGTCTCTCTCTCTTTCTCTCTCTCTCTCTCTCTCTCTCTCTCCCCACCCTCACTTGCTCGCTCAGGCTTGGAGCCTTTTCTTTTTTTCCTGTAAGTTCAGTAATATGATTAAAAGTCTTTTTAATTATCTAACATCTAGGTGTTCTGAAACGAAAGGATTTTTCAAAAATATTTTATCCTCAGTACTGCCGAGATCTACATTCTCTAATTGAAATTATTAGACCATTAAAGTACTACCTTTTATAACTGCTGTATTTAATAGCTTCAAAATTATATTTGATTGACCAAATTATTTTCAAATGTCTATTAATAAATTTAATATCTATTCTTTGTGCAATAAAATGGCTATTATTGATGCAGTTTACATTTTATCACAATTACATCTGGTATGTCCTATGTTATCCTATTTCATCCTCTTTTTTTACACTTCCCAGTATAAGAACACTAATTTCTGGCAGTTTTACGAATATGTGATTCATGTTAACATGTCTCATTTGTGTTCATAGTGTTTAATTCATCCCCAAGCAATGTTCTTAGTCTTTGGACTTACTTAGTAATTAGTGAGGTGGAAGGGTGAGGAAGTATTCATCTAATAGCTCCGTGATGTTATTTTATGAAATTGCTTCTTGGATTCTGTTTTATCAAAGACAGTTTTCACTCTATTATGTCTTTGTCATTTAAGAATTTCTTACATATTCTATAAAATACACTTCGTTTTGTTTAATTCAGCCATCATTGCCACTGAGCAATTATCAGTAAGCTAAATGGGTACCTTCATAGTCACCACCTGGTTTCCATTGATATTCAGGATAAATTCCACAGCCAATCACAGTAGGGATCAAGGAACAGGCTTTATTTGGGACACTGGAAACAAAAACAAAAACCAACAAGGTTCATCAAGAAGATAAGACATAGATTCCTAAATCTGTCTTTATCCTCATGAAAAGGAACACTGAGACCATAAGTCTCTGCTAGACATGTCACATGTACACCTTCTAAGAGAGGGGCCTGGATCCCCTCTAACTACTCCTTCCTATACTCAAAATAGGAGAAAGCAACCTTATCAGCCGGGTGAACAAAAATAATGGGCACCAAGCAGTATGAGTTAATCTATCACCTCTTTGAAGACTTGTCTGGGAATGCCAACTGCCAGTTCTGGGAATATTACAGAGCCTTCTACCAAAGAAGAAAGCCGCTGGTTTTTCATTTATTTATGTTATATACTTGGAATGTGATAGTTCACCATAGTTCTTTTTAGTGGTACATGGTGAAATATCACATACTATGTATATAATATAAATCTTACTGGGAAATTTGAACTAATACTTGTTAACACTTATCAAAAACAGGCATTTAAAATATTCCATCTCATTACTATTCATAACAATCTATGAAAGATTAGTAGCTCCCTTATATTAAGGTAATACACATTTTCTAAATGAGTTTCTGAATTTCCAAAAAGTGTCATTTAGAAAATGCATACTAGCTTAATATAACTCACCCTGAACAACATTTTGTTTCGGAGAATTTCATATGAATCATCTCATTTGATTTTCACCATAACCATATAAAAGGTACTAGTGTTTCTTCCATTATGTAGAAATGAAAAATAAAGCTAAGGAAGCAATATATTTGCAAGCTAAGAGAGCAAGGACTAAACTAGCTATAGGGACCCCAATTAATAGGAGTTACTTCCATTTTCAGTGTTTGATCGAAACTAATTGACAGTCATGAAGTAGAGAATAGCTTTATCATGTATACATCATGGTGGATAGGACATGCTTTGGCATCATTTCCTTCTCCCAAAGTTTGATGAAGTTTCCCTTTGTATTTCTCCAAATTCTCACCAAATTCCAGGAAAAATATGTGCCATATCTCACAAAAACAACCTAATTCCCATCATAATGTCTTTGTAAACTGTTCATTCTCTTGGAATTTTAAATAAGTATACATCAAAACTGTGTACTCTCTGCCATGCTATAATCCAAAGCCCAACTATAAAGATTGTACTAAAAATGGATATTTTGTAAGAATTCATTCCTCTAGAGGCTCCCAATTTTAACCTTGAATAAAGTCAGACCATGAGAAGGTTACGTGTCTGGGCCATATCATACTCTCCATCCCCACAAAATTGCCTTAAATAACTTCATTTTCCACTATACCCTTGGGTTTTGCTACGAGCCTGTGATTTAAGAACCAGTGATATAGGAAAGCCTTCACCTTTCTTGTAAAACTGTCATCCAGGATATTAGTTGTTACTTTACTGAGTGCTATTCATGCAACAGACTTCATGGCCAATGCTTCTTAGGGTTCCAAGTCAGGAAAAGATTTGTCTTTTCTGATAGGTCTCCCCATTTTGATTAGACAATTAAAATCATGCATGATAGGAAAAAATATATTGACTTGGGAATTGATGTGTCTGTGTTTTCATCCCAGCTCAGCATGACCTTAACCAAATCACTATCCCTTTGTAAGCCTCAGGTTCCTCTTTTGTAAAAATGCACGTTATGAGCCTTAAATTGTAGGATTATCCTGAGGAATAAACATCACAGTAGGCCAACCACAGAGTTTTACAACAATTGCTAGCTTTATCAAGTCTCTGATATGTGTCAGACACTGCCAGTTCCCTTGTATATATGATCTCTAAATTTTTCAGTAACGCAAAATAGTTTATTCATCTGTATTTTATAGATGACTGAATTGAGGTTCAGAGAATAGAAGTAACCTGTCTGAAGTCACACAGCTGGTTGGTGGCTGAGGTAGAATTCAAAGTCAGGATTAATTGATCCCTAAACCTGTCACTTACCATTTCCCTGGACCTTTCTGCATGTTTTCCTTTGTCCTAGCCGCTATGAATTTTATAGCTACATTTTATATTTAGATACTAAAATTCTCCTTATTCACATTTTTAAAACACAACCCCATTCCTTTCCCTTGTCCTCTCACATCTTATTTTCCTTGGGAAGTATGTGTCATGGTAATGGCTTTCAGAGAAAAAAAAATACCATAGTGCTTACAAAGTTTTAGGAATAGGAAGTGAGATGGACCTGGGTTCAAATCCTGCCTTTACCATATTTTATTTGGGTGGGCAAGATATTTCAGTTCTTTAAATCTCAGTTTCTCATGTGTAAACATCATCTGCCTCATAGATGAGGACAAATGTGAAATGTGTGTAAAGGGCCAGAGTAATAAGCATTCAATAAATACCTGTGATGATTATTATTATTTTATTATGTTAAATATCTTTGGTCTTTTTCCATCGTGCTTTTACAATAAACCAACTCAAATTTTATCTGGAAACAAATAAGGCAAATTTTAGATTACCTAAATTAAACAATTATAAAATGAGTCATTTGATTTGCACATGGTTTTAACTGGGGAAATAGGGAATGCAGCAGGAACATTTTGAGGTTCTTCTGGGAACTAGAAGACTACACAGGTAATTCTTTGCTTGAAATGGCAGATTTAAAGAGAGGTCAAGCAGATTTTCCCAGATGTGCCATCTGGGTAGATGGACAACACTCTTTTTTTTAATGTTTATTTATTTATGAGAGAGAGGGAGAGAGAGACACAGAGAGAGAGAGGGAGACACAGTGTGAGCAGGGGAGGGGCAGAGAGAGAGGGAGACACAGAATCCGAAGCAGGCTCCAGGCTCTGAGCTGTCAGCACAGAGCCTGATGTGAGACTCGAACCCACCAACTGTAAGATCATGACCTGAGATGAAGTTGGATGCTTAACCAAGTGAGCCACCCAGGCACCCCAGATGGACAACATTTTTTAAACAGTGGCCACCTCGGAATTGATGCAATCCATTCAGAACTTTCTTGTGGGTCTGGCAGCCTAAAATTCACCCCCAAAGCACCCATGTGTTTTCAAAACTTTGGGGCTCAGCAAAGGCCACATTCAATTAATGACAGCTAATTCCTTTTTTTTTAATGTTTATTATTTTTGAGAGACAGAGAGAGAGCATGAGAGTGGGAAGGGCAGAGAGAGAGGGAGACCACAGAATCCCAAGCAGGCTCCAGGCTCTGAGCTGTCAGCACAGAGCCAATTCCAGGCTCGAACCCATGAACTGTAAGATCATGACCTGAGCCAAAGTTGGACGCTTAACTGACTGAGCCACCCAGGTGCCCCGAGAGCTAATTTCTTTCTTGTTAGCAATCTATAGGTTATATATCTGTTTCCAAATGATTCATGCCTACTTCATGCCAACAACCAGTAGCAAGACCCAACATAAGAACACAGTCTAGTGTTTAAGAGGCCTGGGCCCCAGTTTTGATTTTCTCTTAACGAGCAATAAGTCTTTGATAAAGATACTTCTTCCTGTGCTTCAGATCCTCCATAGTAAAATGGAGGTCATTTCTTACCTAGAGATCAAATTAGGTAATGGATGTGCTATTAAATCAAGTTGATCAGTAGGCATTAAGAGTGATAATTACCCCATGGAATTGACAAATTGCTTTTTACCACGGACATAAGGCAACATATTTCATGCCTATGCCTTAAAAGTTAGACCATGTGATGACTATTTGAGATATCTTCATATTAAATAAAAGTTGATATTTATTGCAATTCAAACAAACAATAAAACAAACATAAATAATAAAAGGGGTTCTAATACTGAAAGCTATAGAAGGAATCTCATGAGAGCTGTCTGACGTTGACATGGGCTTTTTTAATGCAAGGGGCATTATAAGGGGTGTGGGAAGGACTTGGTAAATTTTCCTAAATTTTTAATTTTACTCAAATATTTAAGTATGAGTAATTTAAGATTAAAACAAGAAAATATATATCATGAAGTATAAAGCTATATTTGTAGGGATTTTTGAGAGGTAACATGAACCTGCAAAGTAACAAGATTGTGGTGAGCTGCTTAGTGCTATACTCCAGAGTTCTCCTGGGGTTCTGGATTCAACCTTCTTTGCCCTGAGGACTATCATTAAGAAGGCAATGAAGTTGTGGTTTGGTAAAGAAGATCAGATTTGGGGACAGCCTGGCCATTTTCAGGTGTTGGTCTCACCACTTGCTAGTTTTGACTTTAAGTAAATGATAAAACCTCTTCTGTGCCTATTACCTCATATGTAAAATTAGGATAATAATACCTGCTTCTTAGGTAGTTGTGAAGATTTAACTAAATAAAAGTTATAAAGTGCTTGCCACCAGGCCTGCTATACAATAAGTATAAATGGTTATTAAGTACTATATTTATTATCATTATCAATAGGGAGAAACTTTGTGAGTAGAAACTCTAGGTGATTATTGTTCTTTCCCTTCCAGTGTTCTTAAAATTAAAGATAAAAGTTGTCTGATTGTTAGGAATTATCAAGTCTCAGATACAAACTGATGGTTCATCTGTTAGTGGAAGTGTTACTGGAAGAGTTAGTGGAAGAGATTTGAGTGAAAAGCCTATTTTATAACTAGGCAAATAAGGTAAAGGAGACCAACTGGGGGTGATGAAGTACCCACAGAATAAGGATGAGAGGCTGTTGCTACCCTTAGACTAAACAGGAGGAAAGGCTATTTCCAGAAACCAGTAATCTTTGCAGCCATAGAAGAAGACCATCTTATAAAAACTGATCACAGTAGCAATGATAGGAATAAATGCTGTGACCTATTCTCCCTAAACCCTATGATCTCCTGCAAGTGTTTCCCATTGGCCAAGCCCAATGGGAAAGCAGGAGGAAGAGGATCAAAGGAAGCTGGAGAATATAATCAAAAGAAGTCAGTGTCCTGGGATACCCAGGGGACAAAGATCAGAGTGACAAAAAGAGAGGAATCAATACAAATATCAAAAACACCAATTATTGAAGATGGAAAAGTACTTATTTAAAAGTGAAATTTATATTGAATCCATTCCCAACCAATTAACTAATTAAGCAAGATTAGATAATTCACTTAAACATTATATGTCTCTGTTTCCATATCAACAAAAAGGGATAATAAAACATTCCTCTCAGAATATAGAAGTTTGATGGGGCGCCTGGGTGGCTCAGTTGGTTAAGCGGCCGACTTCGGCTCAGGTCACAATCTCACGGTATGTGAGTTCGAGCCCCGCGTCGGGCTCTGTGCTGACTGCTCAGAGCCTGGAGCCTGTTTCAGATTCTGTGTCTCCCTCTCTCTGACCCTCCCCCATTCATGCTCTGTCTCTCTCTGTCTCAAAAACAAATAAACATTAAAAAAAATTAAAAAAAAAGAATATAGAAGTTTGATAAAAATTGGCTATGGTGATATTTGTTACTGAGGTTCTAGAGGCTTTTATAGTGCTAGCACTGATTTAAAGAGGTCTCCAATCTAGGGTATTCATTGGTTAAACAAATAAATACTGAGTGCCTATTAAGAGCAAGGTGCTTCTTTATACCTGGTATATAGCAGTGAATGAAAGAAATTTGGACTCCACCATGAGAAGTTTCTGGTCTAATAGACATAAACACACAAATCATTCAAATTATGAAATGTACAATGAAGGGATCATTTTATACCAAAGTCTATCAGGAAGGCTGTACTTTGCACAGGACAATCAGAAAAGGCTTCTCTACAGAGGGACCATTAGGCCAAGCCCCACAGAATGTTGAATTTGACAGATTGGAATAAGTAGGGAGGAAGCTGGGATTGGAGAGAGTTCAAAGCAAAGATAAACATGAGGGCTGGGATGAGTTCGGTTAGTGTGAAGACCAGTGTGAACAGCAAAAGGACCATAAGCATGGGTGGGGAAGAGAAGAGGTTGAAGTGATAGGCAAGGACCCCATCATGCAGTTCTACACTGTGGACCACTGAAAGAGAGTTATGAATTTGGTCATTGTGAAAAGAGAAATCATTGAAGCATTGCAAGCAGGGATGTAGTATGGTCACATTTTTCTTATTAAGAGCTTACCTTGTCTTTCTGGTACAAGTATAGGTTGAAAAGAGGCAAAACAAACAAAAAACAAAACAAAACAAAAAAAAAACAGACCCATTAGGAAGCTATTTAAGTGGACAAGATCAGAGGTTTTGGTGGCTTTGACCAGGTTGGCAGTTATGAAGTTATCTTACATCTGATGAAAACCTATTTTCTAAAAAAGAGGATAACGTAACTGTATCATGGATTATTGTGAAAATTGCATGTCTGCAAATATATGCCAAAGCTCTAAGTGTATAGTAAGCACTTAAAAAATGCCAGATCCCCGTGTTCACATATACCAGACTGTCACCTCCTTGAGGGTAGATATTTGTATTGTTCTTATTTGCATCCTGGATGTCTAGTACAGTGCTTTTAGAACTACTGCATATTGCACGGTGGCAAAATATTAAGCCTTTTAGAAAGAACATTAGAAGTCAGAAAAAACCTAGCAAATACTCTTAACTTCCAGGATCTCAATTTGAATTTCTCCTGTTTCCTCTTTAAACTTAGATAACATAACTCCAACTGGTCCTTAGAGGCTGCTTTGTGGATTGCTAAAGGCCATCCAAAATCCAATTTTGTTGTTGTTGTTGTTGGAATGCAACATCATCCTGCACTTACAGAATTATCCTTTAAGAACTGCAAAGTGCTTTTCAAATGAAGATGCATCCTCCTGATGAAGTAGAAGGGAAAATGAAGGAACTGGATGATTTATAGGTCTGCTTGCTGTAGGAGAGTGAATTGGCAAGATGCAACAGGATGAAATGCCACAGTCTCCGCCCCATCCTACCAGCATTCTGTATTGTAAAACTTAACTTTCTTTTTCTTGAGAATTTCTTAGAATTATATCAGGCCAAAAAAGAATGCAGCTGCATCCTTGGCTTTGGGGTACTTCATAACAAGGCTATAAAGCAGCCTTGTATCTGGGAATCTAAACTAGGTGATGTCCTTTTGAAAGGCACTGACATTGAAGGGCCTCAGAGGTGTTTTCTTTAATGAGGAACTTGGATCTTCCCTATAAATTATTTCATCAAACTGTGAATTTTAAAGCAATTGACAATCCTAAGGAAACATTGCCATAAGCAGCATGTTTTAACAATTGCTTGCATGTCAGGGAAGAAAATAAATACCATGGTGAATCAGACCAATAACAAGTCAGAAAAATACTGTCTCTGAGAGGGAGATGAAAGGATTTTTCTGATTGGATATAATACATTGGAATTATGTGTTATACTGTGATATGATACTAAACTCAGTATGTTAGGTCCAATTTGGGTATAATCAAGACTCGTTTTGAAAACACTTCTCCATGAAGCACTGTATGCATGGTTTAGGTATGAACCCTGAGCAGAACACATGGAAGGCTGCATGCCTATTTCTGGTGTTGTGCCTTTAAGCTAAATGAATAGAAGACCAGTGGAGAATTCTTCAGTAGGCCATGATTGCCTGCAGGTTTTGTGTACTCCTTGATAATGTAAGGCTGTATAAAAATCACAGTGTTCACAGCAGTTTTTTTTTTCTTTTTATTGTGAAGCTTAAATAAGAGTGGAAAACAATCTTGTTCTGGGGTACAGTTCAAAGGCAGCACAGGGTATACAAGCCAGAACTAGTTTTTCTCTATCCCATCACTCACAAGATTAGAGCTATGCCACATAAGTCAATTAATCAATCAACAAATAATGATTTATTTCATGTCATTTTTATGCTTATTCCCTTCTTAGATGCAATAAAGTTGACAGGAAAGTAAGAACAAAACCAAAATATAGTGGTTGGCCCATGATATGTATTTACTAAATTTGATGAATTTATGAATGAATAAGTGAATGAAAGACATGATTTCATTGCCTCCCTGGAAAATTTTTATGCCTTTACAAACACTTCCATTTATACTTCCCTTTCTCTATGAAGTTTTGCTGGTCTACTACCATCTCAGACATACTAGACTTGCTTCACTATAGGACTCTACTAACTGATACCTACTTAAAAAGAAATTTCTAGGGAGGAGCCAAGATGGTGGAACTGCATGGAACCTTTTTGTGTGTCTCATGTCCATAAAATACAGCCAGACCAACACTAAACCATCCCACACACGTAGAAAACTGATTGGAGGATTTACCCAACAATCTGCACAACCTGAACCACAAAATTCAGCAGGTACGTGGTATGGAGAGCTGAACTTGGGGAGCAAAAAGCCCCAAAAGGAATTCACCCCAAAAGAAAGAGCACGAAGAAATGACAGCCAGGGATTTAACCAACACACATACAAGCAAGATGTCTGAAACAGAATTTAGAATCACGATAATAAGAATACTAGCTGGAGTCGAAAATCGATTAGAATCCCTTTCTGCAGAGAAAAAAGAAGTAAAAAATAGCCAGAATGAAATTAAAAATGCTATAACTGAGCTGCAATCATGGGTGGATGCAGCGGCGGCAAGCATGGACGAGGCAGAACAGAGAATCAGCGATATAGAGGACAAACTTATAGAGAATAATGAAGCAAAAAAAGGGGGAGATTAAGGCAAAAGAGCACAATTTAAGAATTAGAGAAATCAGTGACTCATTAAAAAGGAACAACATCAGAATCATAGGGGTCCCAGAAGAGGAAGAGAGAGAAATTGGGGTAGAAGGGTTATGTGAGCAAATCATAGCAGAAAACGTTCCTCACCTGGGGAAAGACACAGACATCAAAATCCAGGAAGCACAGAGGACCCCCTTAGATTCAACAAAAACCGACCATCAACAAGGCATAACATAGTCAAATTCACAAAATAGTCAGGCAAGGAGAGAATCATGAAGCAGCAAGGGAAAAAATTCCCTAACCTACAAGGGAAAACAGATGAGATTTGCAGCAGACCTATCCACAGAAACTTGGCAGGCCAGAATGGAGTGGTGGGATATATTCAGTGTGCTGAATCAGAAAAATATGCAGCCAAGAATTCTTTATCCAGCAAGTTTGTTATTCAAAATAGAAGGAGAGGTAAAACGTTTCCCAGACAAAAATTAAAGGAGTTTGTGACCAGTAAACCACCCCTGCAAGAAATTTTAAAGGGGACTTTCTGAGGGGAGAAAGGATAAATATATATATCAAAAGCAAGAGAAGATTAGAAAGGACCAGAGAACAACACCAGAATCTCCAACTCTACAAGCATCATAATGGCAATAAATTCATATCTTTCAGTACTCACTTTAAATGTCAATGGACTCAATGCTCCAATCAAAAGACATAGGGTAACAGAATGGATAAGAAAACAAGATCCATCTATATGCTGTTTACAAGAGACCCACTCTAGACCAAAAGACACTTTCAGATTGAAAATAAGGGGATGGAGAACCATCTATCGTGCTACTGGAAGTCAAAAGAAAGCCGGAGTAGCCATACTTATATCAGACAATCTAGACTTTAAAATAAAGACTGTATCAAGGTATGCAGGAAGGCATTATATCATAATCAAGGGGTCTATAGACCAAGAAGACCTAACAATGGTAAACTTTTATTTATTTATTTTTATTTTTTTAAAAAAAGTTTTTTAATGTTTATTTTTGAGACAGAGAGAGACACAGCATGAATGGGGGAGGGGCAGAGAGAGAGGGAGACACAGAATCGGAAGCAGGCTCCAGGCTCTGAGCCATCAGCCCAGAGCCTGACACGGGGCTCGAACTCACGAACTGTGAGATCATGACCTGAGCTGAAGTCGGACGCTCAACCGACTGAGCCATCCAGGTGCCCCACAATGGTAAACTTTTATATGCCAAATGTGGTAGCACGCAAATATATAAATCAGTTAATCAGAAACATAAACTCATCGATAGTAATACCATAACAGTAGGAGACTTCAACACCTCACTCACAGCAATGGACACATCATCTAATCAAAAAATCAACAAGGAAACAATGGCTTTGAATGACACACTGGACCAGATGGACTTAACAGATATATCCAGAACATTTCAACCTAAAGCAGCAGAATATACATTCTTCTCCAGTGCACATGGAACATTCCCCAGAATAGACCATACACTGGGACACAAATCAGCCCTAAGTAAGGACAAAAAGATTGAGATCATACCATGCATATTTTCAGACCACAATGCTATGAAACTTGAAATCAACCACAAGAAAAAATTTGGAAAGGTAACAAATATTTGGAGACTGGAGAACATGCTACTAAAGAATGAATGGGCTAACCAAGGAGTTAAAGGGGAAATTAAAAAGTATACGGAAGTCAATGAAAATGATAACACCACAACCCAAAACCTCTGGGATGCAGCAAAGGTGGTCGGTCCTAAGAGGAAAGTATATAGCAATCCAGGCCTTCCTAAAGAAGGAAGAAAGATCTCAGATACACAACCTAACCTTATGCCTTAAGGAATTGGAAAAAGAATAGCAAATAAAACCCAAAACCAGCAGAAGACAGGAAATAATAAAGATTAGAGCAGAAATTAATGCTATCGAAACCAAAAAAAGAGAACAGATTAATGAAACCAGAAGCTGGTTCTTTGAAAGAATTAACAAAATTGATAAGCCACTAGGCAGTTTGATCAAAAAGAAAAAAGAAAGGACCCAAAT
Source organism: Panthera tigris (assembly GCF_018350195.1). Lineage (NCBI taxonomy): Eukaryota > Metazoa > Chordata > Mammalia > Carnivora > Felidae > Panthera > Panthera tigris. Next base: position 51,377,018 of record NC_056669.1, read on the forward strand.
AAATAAAATCAAGAATGAAAGAAGAGAGATCACAACCTACACAGCAAAAATAAAAACAATAAAAAGAGAATATGAGCAATTTTATGCCAATAAAATGGGCAATCTGGAAGAAATGGACAAATTCCTAGAAACATATAGACGGCCAAAACTGAAAAAGGAAGAAATAGAAAATTTGAACAGACCCATAACCAGTAAGGAAATCGAATTAGTAATCAAAAATATGCCAAAAAACAAGAGTCCAGGGCCAGATGGCTTTCCAGGGGAATTCTACCAAACATTTAAGGAAGAGTTAATACCTATTCTCTTGAAACTGTTCCAGAAAATAGAAATGGAAGGAAAACTTCCAAACTGTTTCTATGAGGCCAGCATTACCTTGATTCCAAAACCAGACAGAGACCCCACGAAAAAGGAGAACTATAGACCAATTTCTCTGATGAACATGGATGCAAAAATCCTCAACAAGATATTAGCCAACCGGCTCCAACAATACATTAAAAAAATTATTCACCACGACCAAGTGGGATTTATACCTGGGATGCAGGGCTGGGTCAATATCCACAAAACAATTAACGTGATTCATCACATCAGTAAAAGAAAGGACAAGAACCATATGATCCTCTCAATAGATGCAGAGAAAGCCTTTAACAAAACACAGCATCCTTTCTTGATAAAAACCCTCAAGAAAGTAGGGATAGAAGGAGCATACCTCAAGATCATAAAAGCCATATAGGAACGACTCAACACTAATATCATCCTCAATGGGGAAAAACTGAGAGCTTTCCCCCTAAGGTCAGGAACAAGACAGGGATGTCCACTCTTGCCACTGTTCTTCAACATTGTATTGGAAGTCTTAGCCTCTGCAATCAGACAACACAAAGAAATAAAAGGCATCCAAATCAGCCAGGAAGAGGTCAAACTTTCACTCTTCACAGATGACATGACACTCTATATGGAAAACCCAAAGATTCCACAAAAAAGCTGCTAGAACTGATTCATGAATTCAGCAAAATTTCAGGATATAAAATCAATGCACAGAAATCGGTTGCATTCCTATACACCAACCATGAAGCGACAGAAAGAGAAATCAAGGAATCTATCCCATTTACACTTGCACAAAAAAACATAAAATACCTAGGAATGAATATAACCAAAGAGGTGAAAAATCTATACGCTGAAAACTATAGAAAGCTTGTGAAAGAAATTGAAGGAGACACAAAAAAATGGAAAAAGATTCCATGCTCCTGGATAGGAAGAACAAATATTGTTAAAATGTCAATACTACCCAAAACAATCTACATATTCAATGCAGTCCCTATCAAAGTAACACCAGCATTCTTCACAGAGCTAGAATAAATAATCCTAAAATTTGTATGGAACCAGAAAAGACACTGAATAGCCAAAGTAATCTTGAAAAAGAAAACCAAAGCTGGAGGCATCACAATCCCAGACTTCAAGCTGTACTACAAAGCTATAATCTTCAAGACAGTATGGTACTGGCACAAGAACAGACACTTAGATCAATGGAACAGAATAGAGAACTCAGATATGGATCCACAAATGTACGGCCAACTAATCTTTGACAAAGCAGGAAAGAATATCCAATGGAATAAAGACAGTCTCTTCAGCAAGTGGTGCTGGGAAAACTGGACAGCGACATGCAGAAGAATGAACCTGGACCACTTTCTTATATCATACACAAAAATAAACTCAAAATGAATGAAAGACCTCAATGTAAGACAGGAAGCCATCAAAATCCTCGTGGAGAAAGTAGGCAAAAACCTCTTTGATCTTGGCCATAGCAACTTCTTACTCAACACATCTCCAGAGGCAAGGGAAACAAAAGCAAAAGTGAACTACTGGGACCTCATCAAAATGAAAAGCTTCTGCACAGCAAAGGAAACAATCAGCAAAACTAAAAGGCAACCAACAGAATGGGAGAAGAATTTTGCAAATGACATATCAGATAAAGGGTTAGCATCCAAAATCTGTAAAGAACTTACCAAACTCAACACCCAAAAAGCAAATAATCCAGTGAAGAAATGGGCAAAAGACATGAATGGACACTGTTCCAAAGAAGACATCCAGATGGCCAAGCGACACATGAAAAAATGCTCAACATCACTCATCATCAGGGAAATACAAATCAAAACCACAATGAGATACCACTTTACACCTGTCAGAATGGCTAACATTAACGACTCAGGCAACAACAGATGTTGGCAAGGATGCAGAGAAAGAGGATCTCTTTTGCATTTGTTGGTGGCAATGCAAGCTGGTGCAGCCCTTCTGGAAAACAGTATGGAAGTTCCTCAAAAAACTAAAAATAGAACTACCCTACGACCCAACAATTTCACTACTAGGTGTTTGTCCAAGGGATACAGCTGTGCTGTTTTGAAGGGACACATGCACCCCCTTGTTTATAGCAGCACCATCAACAATAGCCAAAGTATGGAAAGAGCCCAAATGTCCATTGGTGGATGAATGGATAAAGGAAATGTGGTATATATACAATGGAGTATTACTTGACAATCAAAAAGAGTGAAATCTTGCCGTTTGCAACTATGTGGATGGAACTGGAGGGTATTATGCTAAGTGAAATTAGTCAGAAAAAGACAAAAATCATATGACTTCACTCATATGAGGACTTTAAGAGACAAAACAGATGAACATAAAGGAAGGGAAACAAAAATAATATAAAAACAGAGAGGGGGACAAAACAGAAGAGACTCATAAATATGGAGAACAAACTGAGGGTTGCTGGAGTGGTTGTAGGAGGCGGGACGGGCTAAATGGGTAAGGGGCATTAAGAAATCTACTCCTGAAATCATTGCTTCACTATATACTAACTAATTTGGATGTAAATTTTAAAAAATAAAAAAATAAAATTAAAAAAGTAAAAAATAAAAAGAAATTTCTACATATCCCATTTTAGTCTAATTAACCATATTTCCTCCCCTTACAGATTATGAGATAATCACTGGCAGAAACTACACTTCTCATTCATATTGATTTCAGTTCTTAGCACAAAATTAGAATATAACAGGTGCTTCACCAACTTATTTATAAATTTATATACTAATGTATTAATTGAGAACCTATTATATAAGAACCGCCATGCTAGTTTTTAAGGGATTTATACTGTCCCCAACACTATAGCTACTTCATATAACTTGCCACTGTTAATTCACTGAAGAAATAATATGCACTTATTCTTTCAACCCACTGAGAGAAAAATAAATGAGAAGCGTGCAACTGGTAGCTTGCTGAGGCAGAAGTGAGATTTCTTAAGACAAGTGAAAAAGAACCACTGCTCATTTATTCTTGCCCTTTTGTTGCATTAAAATGTATGGGGCGCCTGTGTGGCTCAGTCGGTTAAGCGGCCGACTTCGGCTCAGGTCATGATCTCGCGGTCTGTGAGTTCGAGCCTCGCGTCCGGCTCTGTGCTGACAACTCAGAGCCTGGAGCCTGTTTCAGATTCTGTCTCCCTCTCTCTCTGCCCCTCCCCCGTTCGTGCTCTGTCTTTCCCTGTCTCAAAAATAAATAAACGTTAAAAAAAACTTTTTTTAAAAAAATCTTAATTCTGTTATTGAGGTATTCTATTAAGTCTGTATATCTGGCTAGCTAGATAATAATGGTCAAGTCACCCCTTTTATCTTGGAAATTCATGAAAAGGACCATAATACTGATTGAAAAACAGTCTAGTATGTTGCCTTCTTACTGGACAGCAGTATGCAAAGTTTCATAAAAATGGAATGATCACATACTTAGCCCTCAGTAAACTTGAGCTGTTATTACTAGCCATACCTTTTTACCAATGACATTTAAAGGACCCAGAAGATTCTGATATTCTATATAAATTGATAAAATCATATGATTTTCCTTCTTTAACTTATGGATATGGTGAGTTACATTGATTTTTAAATGCTCTACGAGTCTCGCATATATAGAATAAATCCTTTTTTTTATTTTTATACTTTGCTGGAGATTATTGGTTAGTATTGTGTTGAGAGATTTTACATCTCAATTTATAAAAGGTTTTTTTCTGTGACTTTCTTTTTCTGGTTTCAGTCAACGTAACAGTGGCATTATAAAATGAGAAGTGTTTTGCCTTTTCCATTTTCTTGAACAGATTGAATAGAATTTGATATTAATTTTTTTAGGTGGTAAACTTTTTCAGTGATTCTGTTTGGGCTTGGATATTTTTTTTTTTGATGGGGGATGCTTTTTAATTATAAATTCAATTACTTTGATTGTGATGGAACCGTTATGGAAAGGTTAACTGCTTCAATTTAATTTGGGTTTTTGATAGTTTGTGTTTTGAGAAATTGGTCAATTAAGTTGTTGAATTTACGAACATAAATTTGTTCATAATAGCTGCAGGATCAGTAACGTATCCCCTATTTCATTCCTGATATTAGTGATTTGTGTCTTCTCTTTTTCTGTCTTGCTAAAGGTTTATCAATTCCATTTATTTTTTCCAAAGAAAAATGTTTTTGTTTTATTGATGTTTTTCTATTGTTTTTCTATTTCCCTATTTGCTCTTATTGTGACTATTTCCATGCTTTTGTTTACTTTGGATGTATTTTGGTCTTCTTTTTCTATTTTCTTGAGATAACCAGGACATTTATGAGAGTGGAAAATGTTGCTATGAGTAATTTCACTCAGAGGGCAGGTGTAAACTGGGGTTTGCTGGGTGAGTTAAAAGTATTGTCATCCTAGTGATAACCTCTAATCAGTGAGGCTATAAGAATTATATCCATGACGTCTTCGTGTGCATCGCAAAGATTCCATCCTTTCATGTTTTGTCTGCATTGGGCCTCTCACATTTTGCTTTGGTCACTGATTACTAATCATAACAAGCACAGAATATTTCCTGTCAAATTGAGTAGCGTTGTCACTCTAATAGCATAAGCTAGTCTGCATTGTTTTCTCTGGCAACAGGAGACATTTGCTCACTCTTATAATGTTTCAGAGACAGTAGCTAACTTTTCTGGTACACTCTTTGTGCCAGAACCTACTATTGGGCATGTGCAAATCTGTCACTAACTCCTTGGAACAACATTCTGAAGTAAATATCAAAATGTACATTTTGTAGCAAAGGAAATTGAGGCTTACAGAGGTTAAACCACTTGACTGGGACACATGCAGTAAGTGGAAGAGACAGTAATTCAGATGAGAGATCCCTGATTCCCTCATATTACATAGTTCTCCAATGCAAACCATGTGTATCAACACCTGCTGGGTGTCTGTGGTACTAATGGGGGAGAGCACTCTGTTAACATAATCAAATCTGTATTTTTCAGGAGGCCCCTGCGTGTATTTGATTACGAATGAGATATGGTGATGTCAGAGTAATATATGTAGTTGTTTTGATGGAGGAAAATTATAAATACATTTAAATTATTTTAGGAAAATATGAGGTTTGTTAAATGTCTTTTGTGCAGTCACAAGATGAAGATTCGATGAAACAATATTCAAGCTACGTTACCCAGGAGAGGGCATTGACAGTATCCTAAACAATCGATTTCTTAAGTGGGAAATATCACCAGCATATATTTACTATCTTTAATCAAGTATTATACACACACAGGACAATAGATAATGGGCATGATCAATGAGATATATGGACAAAATTTGGGAGTTGAAATATGATGGAGAAAATCAGCAAAACTCACTAGAAAATGAAGTGAAAGCTTTTTTTAAATTTTTTAATGTTTATTTTATTTTTGAGAGACAGAGAAAGAGACAACATTAGAAGGAGAGGGGCAAAGAGAGAGGGAGACCCAGAACATGAAGCAGGCTCCAGACTCTGAGCTGTCAGCACAGAGCCTGACGTGGGGCTTGAACTCCCAAGCTGTGAGATCATGACATGAACTGAAGTCAGACACTTAACCAACTGAGCCACCCAGGCACCCCAAAGTGAAAGCTTTTCATATGTGATTATTACTCAGACTCCCACCAAGTCTATCCAGCTTCATTTCATCCGCCATAAAATAAAACAAGTTATTTATTTTCCTTTCTTGCATTCAAGCTAAAATATAGAAGAAACAAATTTACCCATTCATTCATTCTTTCTTTCTTTCATTCAAGAAAACATTATTCCAGTCTTGACTAAGAACTGAAATCTGTTGATCACTCTTTAAGTGCATAAAACATTTACAATTCATCAATAAAAAGGCCAATAACCTAATTTTTAAATGAACAAATGACTTAAATAAACATTTCTTCAAAGAAGATGTGTAGATAGTCAATAAGCACGTGAAAAGATGCTCAACGTCACTAATCATTAAAGAAATGCAAATCAAAATCACAATGAAATACCTCTTCACAATCATTAAGACTGCTTCCATTAAAACAAAACAAAACAAAAGCAGAAAATAACACATGCTGGTGAGATTGTAGAGAAACTGGGAATGTGTGCATTGTTAGTAGGATTGGAAAATGAGATAGCCACTGTGGGAAATAATATAGTTCCTCTAAAACATTAAAAATAGGAATACCATATGATACAATAATTCAACTATTGGCTGTATATCCAAAGGAATTGAAAGCAGTGGTTCAGACAGATATTTGTACCCTAAAGTTCATAGCAGTATTATTCACAAAAATCAAAGGTAGAAAAAATCTAAATGTCCATTGATGCATGAATGGATGAACAAAATATGAATTTGTATACACACATGTATACATACACAATACATATATATAGTGTATGTATAAATTGAATACATATAACACGTATACTATACATATGTATAATATATGTATACACTTATATTTATCTAGAGTAATCAAATTCGTAGATACAGAAAATAGAATGGTGGCTGTCAGGAACTGGAGAAAGCACAAAAAGGGAAAGTTACTGTTTAATATTTGGAAGTTTCAGTTTAAAAAGATGAAAAATTCTGGAGATGAATAGTGCTAACAGTTGCACAACAATATGAATGTTATTACTGCTACTGAACCATGCATCTAAAACTGGATAAAATGGTAAATTTTATGTATATTTTACCACAATAAAAAAAGTAACAGATTAATTTGAGTAGCATCTTCCCCTAATTCTGCACAGGACAAATTATGTGCCCATCACAGCAGCATAATATGCTATTTCATACATTTCCTGAAAATGGTCAAAAATTGTCTTTAATATTTTATTATGTTATTTTTTATATATTATGTTATATTGTATCATTACTTTAGCTCTTATGATTAAAGACTTGTTTCCCTCCATTAAAAATACTGTTGTTAAAAAATACTCCAGATTATTATTGAATGAGATAACATGAGATATTAAAAAGGGTGTACATGTATTGAACCCTTACCAAATTCCAGATACCACACTGTTTTACATAGATTACCTTATTTATTCCACACCACAATCCTGAGTACTTTCATTTTTTTTTTAATTTTTTTTTTCAACGTTTTTTATTTATTTTTGGGACAGAGAGAGACAGAGCATGAACGGGGGAGGGGCAGAGAGAGAGGGAGACACAGAATCGGAAACAAGCTCCAGGCTCCGAGCCATCAGCCCAGAGCCTGACGCGGGGCTCGAACTCACGGACCGCGAGATCGTGACCTGGCTGAAGTCGGACGCTTAACCGACTGCGCCACCCAGGCGCCCCGAGTACTTTCATTTTTATCATTGTACTAGTAAGCAAACTAAGGCACTAAATATTTTAACAAATTGTCTGAAGACACAAAACTAGACCTATGAGGTCTAGGATTTGAATCCAGGTAGTATAACTCCAGAAATAGGCCATTTATTAGTTATTCAGTTAGTTAGATCATCAGTCTTGTTGGGCTTTTGTGTTTTCATTGGTGACTTTGTAAAAATTTTTGGATCCTTAAGCATGTGCCACAGCCATATGATAAGCACTTTCATTTATTTTCTTAAGCTTCAGATGCACAAGTTCAGTAAAGTTGGAAATTTTGTCCTGTTTGCTTCTGTATCTGCAGTGTTTAATACTTGGTACATGAGATGTGTTCAATAACTTTAAACAAATGAGTAACACAGAGAGAATACAAATAAGAAATGGAATCATTTCTAATTCTGTGGCCAGAAACCATTCTTCCCTATCTCCCTTGTTTGTCAAGGAGCCATTGGAGCACAATTCCATCAAGTTGCTATTCAGACAAATAAATATTAACTCTAAGTTTCCTCAGGTTTCCTATTTCCTGATGGTTCTTTTTTTGATGTCAACACCGAAATAGGCCAGCCTCACTTTAGGATGGGGTATGGGGGTAATGGTGCACCAACCTAAGAGAGAAGGCTAATGAAAATATGATTCCTTTGAATTATGAGGGGAGATGCTGTATAAAACTCTATACACACAAGTGTCCCTATTAATGTGATTTGAATACCAAATTTTTAAACAGTGTTATACTTTTACCTCTAAAATAACACTTAGCAAAGACTGCATAGTTCTGAGGTAAAAAGAAAAAAAAAACGAAATTTTCATCCGATGAATTTCTCATTAACAGCATAACTTGAGGAGATGCTACTTAAAAAAATAACTCATTGATCACAGAGAAACATCTTGGATCTTGGCCTTTGTCTTGGTGTGGTTTATATGATGAGTTGAAGGAGGACCGTTTCCACATTGACTCAAGAAAAAGAGGGAGTTCTTCTATTCCTGATGGTAGAGCTAATGAAAGTTAAATGGAAAAATAAGGTGATTTTGCCTCCTTTCACACCAGAAAGGAAGAAAAGCACACACAGACAAGCCAAAATAAAAGCTTTGTTTTAAGTAACCAGATACTTGAGGCAAAAGCAATTCTTTATACCTTCCTCTGTGTGAAATTACCCATCTTATTCAGGTAGAATTGGTTTTGTTACCATTATCAAGATACTTAAGAAACAATGGTTTTTATTTTTGGGAGAAAAGTGTGTTTGTTCTTATTTATTTGTTGTTTAGTAGGTTGGTTGACTGCTATGAGGGCGCAGGTGTGAAGGCTGGCTAGATAATTGTCCCAATCAATTACTTTTCTCCGGTGTGTAGAGTTGTTCTAAATAAGGGTAGTAGAGTGGCAAGTGACCAGGGTTGCCTGCTTTCTAGGTAATAACAAACTTCAAATCTGACAAATAGCCTGGGGCATCTCATTCGTAATTCCACCAAAATGGATGATGTATCACTAGTTGACTGGCTGTTCTACATTTACAAATGGGACAGAATTTGAGCATAACTTTGAATTATTAAAACGGAGAAGATTTATTTTCATACCTTGTATAAACAGATTTACCAGCAGGATGCACTTGGAAATATAAGCAGACATGAACACAGCAAAGTGATCATGCTATTGGTCAAGGGCAATTTTGCTTTTATTTTATTTTGTATGGAAATGTAATATGTATGTTAGTCATATGATTAAAATAAATTTGAAGGGTTTAATGAAAAATATATATACATGTTATATGATTAGATGTTTAGGCATATGAACATACACACTTGCACATGTATGAGGGGAAAAGTAGAGGTAAAACATCTATATTAGCAGTGGTAATTTCTGTGTCATAATTATTTATGTAATTATGAGTATATTTTTCTTTTTATACTTCAAATTTTCATAATATTCTATAAGGAGAAATAATTAGTCCTATAATGAGTTATGACTGTACATTTTTTGAAGAGCAAGCTCACTTTCACCATATGGCAAATGAATGGGCCTTAACTCAACCAGAGCTAAGTGCTATTTTAGGTGTGAACATCAAAGTGTTTATTTCATATACGTGAAAAACACATGCTCTGCTCCAATTCTCAGAGTGGATGGGATCACTATCTTTCACATATCTTGCTCTTCATTCAGTAAACTAAAGAGAATAAGGATATTTGTTGCGAAAGCCATTGTTACTGACTTCACACATGTTTATTGGGAATCTGTTATGTATCAGAAATTATTCTAGGAACAATAGAGAATCCAACAGTGAGCCACACTGATGGAAACAAATTTTCCTTCAAGGAACTTATATTCTAATTGGAGGAGGGGACATAAGAACATTTACTACACAGTATGTTACAAAATCATAAGTGCTATTGAAATTACAAAAAAAAAATAGAGCTGGGTAAGAGGAATAAAAAGTGTTGGGAAAGGAGTGAAATTATAAAATGGCTAGTTAGTGTATCCTTGACTGAAATGGCATTTGAGCAAAGACTAATGAGGTGAAAGTAGGAAACATGTAGATACCTGAGGGAAGAGGGCCGCAAGCCGTTGGAACAGGCTGTGCAAAAATTGTGAGGTCAGAGTGTCTGGCATGAGCAAGCAAGAACAAGGAGTCCAGTGTTCATAAGGCAAAGTGAGAGAGGGAGAATAATAGATGATGAAGTCAGAAGTAATCGAAGACCAGGTGCCATGGCCTTGAAGGTTCTAGTAAGAACTTCAACTTTTATTTTTGTTGGAGTGATGTGATCTAACTTAACACTTTAAATTATCTTTCTGGTAGTTGTGTGGGGAATATATTGTAGCAGGACAAAGGTAGAAGCAGGGAGACCTCTAGAAATCTAATGTAATAATCCACATAAAAGATGAAGATGGTTTGAGCAAGAATGCTAGCCGTGGAAGCAAGGAGACGTGGTAAGATTCTGGATATATTTTGGAGATAGCGTCAAAAGAAATTCTGGTCTGTGGAGAAGGAGAGACCTGAAAGATGATCCCAAAGTTTTTGGCCTAAGAACCAGGAGGGATGCAATTTTTATTTCTTGAAATGGGATAACCATGTGTGGAACAAATTTTTATAGAGACTTCTGGCTTGGATATGTTCAAAATGAGATGAATTTTACGTATTCCATTGGAAATATTGAGTCTGCTATGCAAATCTGGATTTCAGAAAACAAGCTGGGACTGAAAACAGAATTGGGGGAATTATTGACATTGAACATGTTAAAACTTTGTAGTCAGTTCAGAAGAGTGAGTATGAGACTTAAAAAATTTTAGAGTTCAAGTTGATGCAGAAGAATCAAAAAAGGAACTAAGAAAGAGTACCCAGAAAGGTAGGAGGAAAAACTAGAAATAAAAACCTCTTAACGAGAAGGGCATTATCAAATGTGCCAAATCCTGGGCCAGGTAGACTTCTATGACTAAGAATTAACCACTGACTTGAGCAACATGGAGGTCATCCATGATCTTAGCAAGAGGAGTTTCAATATAATGACAGAAATGAAAACCTAACTGCAAACTCTTTAATAGAAAATAGAGGGAGGACAAATAGAGCAAGTAAAGGCAACTCCTTCCAAGAATTTTGTTTAAATAGAGTGAGAAATGTGCTAGAAAGTAGCCTAGTAAGTGTAAATAAAAGAATAGGGACTTTGTTTGTTTTGGAATGAGAGAAATGATAACATATTTATTTGTCTTGGGGATGATCCATTAGACAATGAAAATAAATGGTAAAGGTGAAAGAAGCAAGAAAACATAGGTGTTATCTTTAAGTGAATGCCCTAGTGCTCAGCCAAGGAAAGGCTACATGAGATTCATGTAGGGTTTTTTTTTGTTTGTTTGTTTTTTAAGTTTTTTAATGTTTATTTATTTTTGAGAGATAGAGTATGAGCAGGGGAGGGGCAGAGAGAGAGGGAGACACAGAATTGGGAGCAGGCTCGAGGCTCTGAGCTGTCAGCACAGAGCCTGATGTGGGGCTCAAACTCACGACCGTGAGATCATGACCTAAGCTCAAGTCAGACACTTAACCAACTGAGCCACCCCAGTGCCCCTCATGTAGGTTTTAAAGATGGTGTTGAAACAGGTGGAAATTCTCTTCTGAACGTTTCAACTTTCTCACTGAAGTAGGAGACTAGATATCAGACTGTATACACATTTTATATTTAACACACTGAACATATTTTGTGCCCCAAATACTGTGCTAGGCCATGAAGTAAACATGGCCTTCAATGAATTCCCTTGACTTCAATGAATTTGCACTCTAGTGGAGATAAACAACTGAGCCTAAAATATGTGTATATATACATGCAAATACAGACACATACATGCATACACACATATATGTATACATATGTATATATGTGTGTATACATAATCATGTATATAATGAATGTTTTGTTATGAGAAATACAGAATTTCTATGAAACTACACAAGAAGGGCCTATAGTCCATTTGGGGAAACCAAGGTGACTTCCCTCAGAAAGTAATTTCTACATTAAAATGGGAACATTAGTAGGGGATAGTGGTTTGGGGGCCTGCAAATAGTGCTTCAGGCAGAAGAAACGGTGTGTGAGAAGGCTGGAATATGAGAGTTAATACGGCAGTTCAAGGAAATGGCTATGATGGTCAAGCAGAGAGGATTGATATTGAAAGGGTTATCAGAGAGGCAAGATTATGTATTCTTATTGAAAAGTAAAAAAAGGAGAGAGAGAGACAGAGAGAAAGAACTCTTGAAAATCTGGAAGGGATCTAGAAAGAGAGATGATACTAACAGATTTACATTGGCTCTCAAGAAAGATCATGGCTCAAAGGTGAAGAACAGAATGAAGTGAATGGAAAAGTCAGAGACAGCAGGTTAGACAATTTCATTAGTGGAGTTGGGAGGTGATGGTTCAGACTCATGTAGCAGAAGTAGTGTTAGAGGGAAGCTCGATCCACATGAGAATATTCAGAAAGAAGAATCAATTGGATGTACACAGCTGGGCTGATGGAAATGAAATGATAGGGTATGGCTTGGAGATAACTAAATGGAAAAGATAAAAAACACTGCTGGAAAAGTTCGGTGCTGAGTTATATTTTCAACAATGCTATGTGGCACTCAAGTGGAGTTTAAAGGAGACAGGAATGAGTTTTGAGCTCAAGGAAAGTTGTTTGATTGAAACTATACATTTGAAAGTCATTGGCATAGTGATAATTCAACTTGCAAACAACTACAAAGGGAGAAAAAAACTTCAAAGAACAAACTAGGCCTACAGGTTGACATTAAGGTCACTGTTAATTCTTATCACTAAGCCTGAAGGCTGCTGTCCTTTTGTTCAGGTTTTTCTTTTGTTCTTTAGAGAGCGAATTACAATGTTCTTTTAATGTTTCCATATAGAATTTTCATGCGTTTTGATGGAAAAAGTGTGTAAGTGTCATATAATTGGCTTTGGCATTTTTATTTTCTTCAAATAGAGAGTATGGCACTATAGAGTGTTTATACCTAAACTGATTTTGTGAGTCATAGTCTCCAGCTACTAATTTTCCATAAAAACTTACTTAAAGGGAAAAAAAGAAATAAAAAAAAACCCAAAAACTTGTTTTATTAGAATTTGGGTTAAAGTGACAAGATTGTCCACAACACAATTCATTTACTATTGAAATGGCCTGTGTTGCTAATGGTCTTTCCCTTCAGATCTATCAAGTCCTGTGAAAGGTTAATGCCATGGATTAACAGCCAATGCATCCAAGGCTAATGTATCCACAATGCATTATTTTTTAGGTATCATACATGTGCTTCTCAAGAGGCTGTCTTTTTAAAGTCATGACTCCAAATAATCCAGCATAAAATAAATAAAAATATAATTTATTAATTTATTATGTGTCATGTATTATGCTAGAGTTTTATACTCCTAACCCCATTTAAGTTTCTCAATCATACTTTCCAATTGGTATTATTATCTCTAATATAATTTTAAAAACATGGGTGAAGTTAGGTCATTTCCCTGAAGTGGCAAATAAGAGAGCAGATTTAGCATCCATGTACTTTTGGTTATAGTGTACTATTTCCCCAAGTCCGAAAAGCAAACACAAAGGCAAGACATCATGGATAAGTAATCCTCTAGGGACATTTGGAATTCATTACCATGCAAGCAAGGGTCATTGAGAACTGGTTCCAAAGAAGCACTTGTCATTTTCATGAAGAATTCTTCTTGTTGTCCTTTTTTTTGCATTATTGTTGTATGCATTTCCCTGATGCTTTGGTAAGAATTTGGAGTCTTTACAATGAAAGATGAGACCTTTATTGTACAGAACAGCCATCTAATTCATCTCTGACCAGGTTCCCCCTTCAATGCTGCATAAATGGAGTACAGGGTAATGATGTCATTCCCTATAATGTAGAGTACAAATGCAAGGAAGAAGTCATCTGGGGCCTGCACTGGGGAAAACAATGAGCAATGTCTTTTAGTTGCCTGTGAGCACCACTGTGAAGGTTCCTAAATTTATCCCTGGAGTGTCCAAAAGGTAGAGATTGAATATTGCACAGAACTACTGAAACTAGCCTCACAGGATCATTCTAAAGATAAAATGAGATAATTTGAGTAATGAGATCTAGTATAGTGGCCAGCACTTAATACATTTTTGCTTTATTCTTTCTAAAGTTGATTACTTCAGAATTTTTCAAGAATATCTCTCTGTTTTTGCAATTTATTCTTAAAGTTTGGCTCTCTGAACAAGAAGGGAAAATATCATATAATTTTTCTAGTTTCAGTGTTCTGTATGCTAACATCTAATTTCATCTAAGCCTGTAGGGAATAAATAAACTGACAGATCTGCTGAGGTTAAAATATTGAAGTATTTATGTTAAAAATATATAAATAGCAGCACCAACAAACAGTGTATTCCAATAGAATGTTATGAATATAAAATAAGCTTATTTAGAGTAAAAAAGGAAAGAAGCTAGAAGCTAGAAGAAGCCAGGCTTTGTAATCGCGATACCTGTTTTGAAAGATTTTTGGAACTTTCAAGAATTATATCTAGAAAGAAATATTAACTTAGAAAAGGAAGAAAAGCATGGGAAGCTACACAAGGCACAGTAGTGTGGCATGTTTAGAGAACTACATGGAATTAGGCATCAATGAAATAAAAAGGCCAAAATACAGAGCTGGATTGGGTTCAGTCCACCTTGTGGTCTGCCTTTTGTGCTACAAACATACACTTTATCCTCAAAGCAAAGTGGAACCACTGGGGAGTTATAATCATAGGAATGCTAAGATCTGATTTGGGCTTAAGGAACAACTCTGGCACCAGTGTGGAATTTCTCAAATTAAAAGCCAAGTTTCATCCTCTACTCCTTCCTATGCCTTGCACTCTTTCATGTCAAATGAATATAAAAGCTCCTTCATTTTGCCCCAAACTTGTCCACTCTTCTCCATCCCTCCTGACACACCTCTTTTCTGAGCCACCATTACATCTCAACTAGATTTTGTAATGGGTTTCCTATTTTAGTATATGTGCTGCTGAAGCGAGCACTGTAATGGGTTTCCTAACTGGTCTTCCTACAAACCCTTTTTTCCTCAGGTCCAATCCATATAACAACCAGTTGTCCATTCGAATTACAAATCTGATCCTGTCTCACCTTTGTTGAAAATAGTTCATTGCTGGGGCGCCTGGGTGGCTCAGTCGGTTAAGCGGCCAACTTCGGCTCAGGTCATGATCTCGCGGTCCGTGAGTTCGAGCCCCGCGTTGGGCTCTGTGCTGACAGCTCAGAGCCTGGAGATTTCAGATTTTGTGTCTCCCTCTCTCTGACCCTCCCCTGTTCATGCTCTGTCTCTCCCTGTCTCAAAAATAAATAAAACATTAAAAAAATTTATTTAATAAAATAAGAAAATAGTTCATTGCCTTCTAATAATTTAAAACTATGCAAAGTAACACTCTAAGGCCCTAAAGAACCTGGACACGTTCCACCTCTCCAGGTCTATCCTGTAACACTGACCCCCTAGTTGTCCAAACCCCAGCCCTACAGCAGCTCAGTCCTTGGCTCAGAACATACTGATTCTGCCTCAGGCTTGCCCCAGTACTGTTCTTCTGACCTGGGACATGCCTCTCTGACATCATCTAGCAGTGACAGCCTTTCCTTCTTTTTGATTTCAGACTTCTCTTTCACTACCACTCATTATGCCTTCACTTGCCTGTTCAGTATTTGTCTTCTTGCCTAGGCTGGGAGGATGCAGAGTCCATATCTTCCCTTTTTACTGGTGAACCCCAAGTGCCTAATGTGACACCTGGTACATTGCAGATATTTAATGAATTTGTGCCAAATAAACTTGCTGAATAAGTTAATAGAACAGGTTCTCTCACTGTGCTGTGTCATTGCTATGATGATACATACACATGATCCCTTGTTCTCGGGGTACTCACAATGTATTAAGGAAGAGGGGGTAATGAACAAAATGTGATAGTCCATGATTCATTCTACTGCATAGGGATTACTAAGGTCTATGACAACAAAGAAGAAAAGAGTGAACAAAGAAAAGTCTCCATGGTAGAGGTGAAGGAGTAGAGAAGTAGTTTCTGAGAGGGTCAAAGATACTTTAGCCAGGCTATTAGAACCTCAGGGAAAGGGAGAAGGCAAGGATGCATGCTGTATAAAATAGAAAGTAGATCATTAGTGTCCATGGATCCAATAATCACAGGTTTGAGTATTTGGTAGTAACCTTTATGAATAGAGATAGAGAATAGTAATAGATTTAACTTTCCTGAGGCAGAAATGTGAATTGTTTGTACTATAAGGTGAGTATGCAAAGCTATTGCTAATTTGTGAACTCAGCGCCCACCCAACATTATCACTTAATAGCTCCATGGCTTTAAAATGTGTTGCCATATACACAGAAATAGTTCAATGTACCACCCTACATAGATTATAAATGCTTTAATAGGTACTCTTCAGGATTCATTAACATGCATTAACTTGAGACATAACCCTCCTAAGTTTGAAGAAGCCTAATATTATGAGCATTAAAGTATACATTATGTATACCTAGTTATGCATGTACTTATTCATATACTTACAGTCCTGTATACCTAGAATATATAATAATAAAATAAAAATAGGTATTATTTAGCAAATACTACACTCAGTTTAACTTTTTAAATTTTGGTACAATGCACATAGCCTAATATTTACCGTGTTAACCATTTTTAAATGTACATTTCATTGGTATTAAGTACATTGATAGTATTTTGCAACCATCACCATCATCCATCTACAGAATTCTTTCCATCTTCCCCAACTGAAACTCTATAGCAATTAAATGAAAATTCTATCTTTCCTTCCTCCCCCCAGAAATCATTGTACTACTTTCTGTCTATGATTTGAACGCTCTAGATAACTCATATAAGTGAAATATGGAGTATTTGTCTTTTTCTCCTTTATTCCACCTTAAAAAGATCTAAGGTCACCTCAGTACCTTTCAGAAATGCTTTATGCAGAAGACCACTCTATTGTTTTATGTTTATTTATTTATTTTGAGAGAGAGAGCGAGTGAGCGAGCACCAGTGGGGAAGGGCCAGAGAGGAGAGGCAGAATCCCAAGTAGGCTCTGCACCAGCAGCATAGAGCCTAATGGAGGGCTCGAACTCCTGAACCATGAGATCATGACCTGAGCTGAGATTGAAAGTCAGATACTTAACTGACTATGTCATCCAGATGTGCCACTCTATTCTTTTTGAAACATTCTTGCCCTGGTTTTTATAACACCAGACTCAACCGGGTTTCCTCTGGACACATTCTCTCTCCTCTGCCTAATTTGTATGTATATATGCACATATGTATTTGTAATTTAATTTTTTTTAATTTATTCATTTAGAGAGAGAGAGAGAGAATCCCAAGCAGACTCTGTGCTGGCACCATGAAGCCCCATGTGGAGCTCAGTCCTACAAACTGTGAGAACATTGTCCTGAGCTGAAACCAAGAGTAGGATTCTCCACCAACTGAGCCACCCAGGCACCCCTATTTATAGTTTTTAATTGAAGTACAGTTGAAATCCAGTATTTTATTAGTTTCAGGTGTACAATATAATGGATTGACAATTATATACATTACAAAATGCTCACCACAAGTGTACCTGCCATCTGTCACTATATAAAGTTGTAACAGTATCATTAACTATTCCCTATGTTGTACTTTCATGCTTGTGACTTATTTATTTTATAACTGGATGTTTATTCCTGTTAATTCCCTTAATCTGTTTCACTTATGTCCCCTCCCATTTTACCTCTGGCAAATACCACTTTATTCTTTGTATTTATGAGTCCATTTCTGTTTTTGTTTATTCACTTGTTTCTGGGTTCCACATATAAGTGAAATTGTATGATATTTGTCTTCCTTGGCCTGACTTATTTGACTTAGCATAATATCTTCTAGATACGTTCATGTTATCCTGAATGGCAAGATTGCATTTTTTTGTGTGTGGATGAATGACATCCCATTGTGTATATATACCATTTCTTTATCCATTCATCTATTGATGGACACTTAGGTTGCTTCCATATCTTGGCTATTGGAAATAATGCTGCAGTAAATATAAGGATGCATATATCTTTTCAAATTCGTGTTTTTGTTTTCGTTGGGTAAATACCCAGAAGTGGAATTACTTAGTCGTGTAATATTTCTATTTTTCCTTTTTTTGAGGAACCTCCATACTGTTTTTTACAGTAGCTACACCAATTTATATTTCTGCCAACAGTGTGTGACGGTTCCTTTTTTGCTATAAGAACCTCCATTTTGTTCTTTCTCAAGATTACTTCAGCTATTTAGGGTCTTCTGTGGTTCGATACAAATTTTAGAATTATGTGTTCTAGTTCTTTGAAAAATGCTATTGGTATTTTGATAGAGGTTATACCAGAAAGTAGATTCATTGACATTTTAACAATATTAATTCTTCCAATTCATGAACATGGGATAAGTTTCCATTTATTTGTTTTATTTTTTAATGTTTGTTTGTTTATTTATTTATTTATTTATTTATTTATTTATTTATTTATTTATTTTGAGATAAAGTGCAAGCAGGAAAGCAGCAGAGAAAGAGATGGAGAGAGAGAGAGAGAGAGAGAGAGAGAGAGAATGAATATATCCCAAGCAGTCTCCACACTGTCAGTGCAGAGCCTATTGTGGGGTTTGAACTCATGAACCACAGGATCATGACCTGAGCCAAAAATCAAGTGTCGGCTGCTTAACTGACTGAAGCTACCCAGGGACCCCACTATTTGTGTTATCTTTAATTTTTTATCAGTGCCTTACAGTTTTTAGAGTATAGTTCTTTCACCTCCTTGGTTTAATTTGTACCTGGATATTTCTTTATTCATGCATTTGTAAATAGGATAGTTTTCTTAATTTCTCTTTCTGCTAGTTTGTCATTAGTGTATAAAAATACAATAGATTTCTATATATTGATTTTGTATTTTGCAGATTTACTGAATTAATTTATTACTCCTAATAGTTTTTCATGGAGGTTTTAAGGTTTTCTATACATAGTTTCATGTCATCTACAAATAGTGACTCTTTTACTACTTCCTTACCAACTTGGATGCCTTTTGTTTCTTTTTCTTCTCTGATTGCTTCTGTTAGGACTTCGAGTACTGTGTTGAAGAAAAATAGTGAGAGTGGAAATCCTTATCTTGTTTTGTTTTTTTTTTTTATTTTAGAGGAAACGCTTTTAGCTTTTTATCCTTAAATATGTTAGCTGTGGGCTTTTCATATATGGCCTTTATTATGTTGAGATAAATTTCCTTTATATCTACTTTTTTGAGAATTGTTATCATGAATGGATGTTGAGTTTTATTAAATGCTTTTTTTGCATCTAATGAGATATAATATGATTTTATCAACAGCATAATGTAATGATTTTAATCCTCAGCATATGATTTTATCCTTCATTTTGTTAACATGTATTGCAATGATTGATTGGCATGTATTGAACCATCCTTGCCTCCCTAGAATAAATCCTACCTGATTGTGGTAAATGATCCTTTTATTGTATTTTTGAATTTAATTTGCTAATATTTTGTTGGGGATATTTGTGTCTATGTTTATGAGGGATATTGATTTGTAATTTTTTTTTTTTTGGTAGTGTCCTTGTCTGGTTTTGATATCAGAGTGATGCTGGCCTCATAGAATGAATATGTTTGAATATGTTGCTTTATTTTACTTTTGGAATAGGTTGAGAAGGACAGGTATTAACTCTTCTTTAAAATTAGTGCACCTGGGTGGCTCAGTCAGTTAAGTGTCTGACTTCAGCTCAGGTCATGATCACATTGTTCGTGAGTTTGAACCCATGTCATGCTCTGTGCTGATAGCTCGGAGCCTGGAGCCTGCTTCATATTCTGCATCTCCCCCTCTCTACGCATCCCCCACTCAGGCTGTGTCTCTCTCTTTCTCTCTCAAAAATAAATAAAAAAACGTTAAAAAATATATTTGTTAAAATTCACCTGTGAAGCCATTTGGCCTTGGACTTTCATTTATTGAGAGTTTTTTTCCCTTGTTATTATTTTTTTATGCTTATTTATTTTTGAGAGAGAGACAGAGCGCGAGTGAGGGAGGGGCAGAGAGAGAAGGAGACACAGTATCCAAAGCAGGCTCCAGGCTCTGAGCTGCCAGCACCAAAC
The DNA here is from genome assembly GCF_018350195.1 of Panthera tigris. NCBI lineage: Eukaryota > Metazoa > Chordata > Mammalia > Carnivora > Felidae > Panthera > Panthera tigris. The sequence goes on from NC_056669.1 coordinate 51,397,309, forward strand.
CCAATGCAGGGCTCAAACTCATGAACCATGAGATCATGACCTGAGCTGAATTGGAGGATTGACTGATTGAGCCACCCAGGTGCCCCTCCTTTTTTTGTTTTATTTTGTTTGATTACTGATTAAATTTAATTCCTACTAATTGGTCCATTCAGATATTCTATTTCTTCCTATTCCAGCTGTGGAAGATTGATTGTTCTAGGTATTTATCCTTTTTTTTTAGGTTGTCAAATTTGTTGTTTTTAGTAGTCTCTTATAATCCTTTGTATTTTTGTGGTTCCAGTTGTAACTTCTCTTTCATTTCTGATTTTTGTGTGTGGGGGCAGTTTCCCTCTTTTTCACAGGATGAATCTGGCTACATGTTTATCAATTTTATCTTTTCAGAAAAGCAGCTCTTGGTTTCATTTATCTTTTCTCTTGTTTTTTTAGCCTCTATTTCATTTGTTTTCACTCTGATCTTTATTATTTCTTTCCTTCTACTAACTTTGGGATTTGTTTGTTGTTCTTAGGTCTTTTAAATGTAACACTAGATTGAGATTTTTCTTGTTTTTTGAAGTAGGCCTGTATCACTGTAAACTTCCCTCTTAGAATTGCTTTTGTGTCCCAGTGATTTTGAACAGTTATGTTTTCATTTTCATTTGTCTCCAGATACTTTTTTGTTTGTTTTTTCTTTGATATCTTTGTTGAGTAATTGGTAGTTTAGTAGCATGTTGTTTAGCTTCCAAATGTGTTTTCCCCCATTTTTTTTTTGTTTTGTTTTGTTTTTGTAATTGCTTTCTAGTTTCATACTCTTGTGGTTGGAAAATATCCTTGATATTATTTCACTCTTATTAAATTTACTGAGACGTGTTTTGTGGCCTACATATGATCTGTCCTAGAAAATGTTCCATGTGCACTTGCAAAGAATGTATCTTCCGTTTTTGGATAGCATGCTCTGTATTTATTTGTTAAGTCCATGTGACCTACTTGTCATTTAGAGCTGCCATTCCTTACTGAATTTCTGTCTGAATGATTTATTCATTGATGTAAATGGGATGTTAAAGTCCCCTACTATTACCACAATTTCTCTCTTTAAGTCTGTTAATATTTGCTTTATATATTTAGGTGCTCATTTGTTGGGTACATAGACATTTACAATTGTTATATCCTCTTGTTGGCTTGATCCCTTTATTTTTGTGGAATGCTTTTCTTTGTCTCCTATTATAGATTTTATTTTAAAGTCTATTTTGTCTGATATAACTGTAGGTACCCCAGATTTCCTTTGGGTTTCCACTTACATGGAATATCTTTTCCCATTCCTTCACCTTCAGTCTGTGTTTGTCTTTTGATCTGAGGTGAATCTCTTGTAGGCATCATTTAGTTGGATCTAATTTTTTTAATCCATTCACTCACCCTGTGTGTTTTGATTGGGCCATTTAGTCCATTTACATTTATTTCTTTTAAATATTTATCTATTTAAGTAATTTCTATATCCAACATGGGACTCAAACTGGCAACCCCAAGCTCAAGAGTTGCATGATCTACTGACTGAGCCAGCCAGGTTCCCTATGTCCATTTTCAGTTAGGGAATTATTGACAAGTGTCATTTTGTCAATTAGTGTTTTTTGTAGTTCTTATCTGTTCCCTTTTTCTCTTGCTCTCTTCTCTTGAAGATTTGATGACTTTCTTTAGTGTTATTATTGTAATTCTTTATCTTGTTATGTTTTCTGTTACAAGTTTTAGGTTTGTGATTACCATTAAGTTCATATTTAACATTCTGTGTATATAGCAATCTATATTAAGTTGATGGTCACTTAGGTTTGAACACATTCTAAAAGCAATACATTTTTACTTTTGCCTTCTATGTTTTATATATATGTTGGTATATTTTATATCTTTTTTTTTAATTTTGTGAATCCCCTTCATTTTTATACATAATTGATTTTACTAGTTTTGTCTTTTAACTTTCATATAGTTTTATAAGTCATGGATCTTATAACTTTTGACTTATGATTGATATTTTTGCTTATATATATATATTCTTTTTCTTTCATAATTTTATCTTAATTATGGCCTTTTCTGCTTAACAAATTACCTTTAACATTGTTATAACACTGGTTTCATAGTGATAAACTCCTTTCAACTTTTCGTTGTCTGGAAAATTCTTTATCCTTCAATTCTGAATGATAGCCTTGCTAGGTGAGATATAGTTGGTAGTGTTTTTGTTGTTATTGTTGTTGTGTTGTTTTGTTTTCTTTTCAGAACTTTGAATATATCATGCCACTCCCACTGGCCTGCAAAGTTTCTGCAGATTTTTTTGTTGTTGTTAAGTTTGTTACAGACTTAGGAGGCTTCCTTTGTCTATAAATTATGTTCTCTTACTGTTTTTTTTTTAAGATTATGTCTTTGTCCTTAATTTTTGCCATTACAATTACTATGTGTCTTGAGGTGGACCTTTGGGGTTCAGCTTGTTTGAGGTTTTCTGTTCTTTCTGGACTTGGATGTTTGTTTATTCCCCACGTTGGGAACGATTTTAGCCCGTATTTCTTCAAGTTAGTTTTCTCCCCTTTCTCTTCTCCTTTTTGGGACCCTCCACCCCTGCCTCTGTAATATAAATGTTATTACACTTGAGTTTTTTAATTCTTTTTAAAAATTTTTTGCTGTACAGTTCTGGTGTTTTTCCATTGCATTATCTTCCAAGCTTGCTGATTTGTTCTGCATCCTCTAATCCTCTGTTGATACTCTCTAGTGTATTTTTCATTTCAGTTATTGCATTTTTTGGCTCTTTTTTATATTTTCTCTTTGTTGAAGATCCTACTGAGTTTATTCACTTTTCTCTCAAGCTTGGTATTGGCTTTATGACCAGTACTTTAAACTCTTTATTAGGTGGATTGTTTATCTCCATTATAGCTACCTCTTTCTTGGGTTTTGTCCTATTCTACTGTTTGGATCATATTCCTCTGCTTCAGATTTTGTATGAATCCCTTTGTGTTTGTGTTTTGTTGTGTTTTGCTTTACCATGTATTGGACCATCAATTACTCCTGATCTTGAAACTAATGGCCTCATGTAAAAGGCAACCTGTGGTGCCCAGTAGCATAATCCTACCTGGTCACCAGAACCAAGTGCTCCAGGGATATCTCCTGTGCAGGCTGTGGGATCCCTTCTGTTGTGTCTGGGATGCTTCTGCTGCAGAGAGGATGGTGGTCGGGGCTGTCCTTCAGCCTTGCTGTCAGCTATGATTTGCTACAACTACTGTAGGCATGCTGGAGGGTAGGGATTGTTTCTGGCACAGCTGGTTGAGAGGCCCTACTTGTGGATGTGCTTATGGGTGAGGCTAGCTCCCAATATAGCTGAGTAAGAGGCCAGTTTCTAGCTGGTGGGTGGGGCTACTTCCTGCCCTCTCTAGAGCAGCAGTTCCTCTGGAAGGACACTGGTCTTGCTTGGGCTGCCTGCTAGATATGGCAGGAAAGTAGTTGTTTGGGGGAGGGGGTGACAGCAGTTCCCACTGGGGATGGTGGGGCAGGAACCACTTTGGACTGCTTCCACAGTGGCAGCTCACCACTGGGGCAGGCAGATTGAGTGGGGCAGGGCCACAGGGGAATGCTCAGGGAAGGCAAGCAGTGCTAGCAAGGTAGATTGAGAGTGTAAGAACTGGTGCACTCACTCAAGCTTTAGGCTACCTAGGCTGAAGGAGGGCAAGAAAAATGGTGCCTGCCAGCACCTCCAATCCTAGAGAATCCTGTTGTAGATCCTTGCATCTCTGGCACACATTCTAAATTCAGTCAACAAATTTCCTTCCAGTATTCCCCAGGTGCTTTCCTTTTTTCTTCTTTTTTTTCTTCTTTTTTTAATGTTTTTATTTATTCATGAGAGAGAGAGAGATACAGAGCATGAGCGAGGGAGGGGCAGACAAAGAGACACAGAATCTAAAGCAGGCTCCAGGTTCTAAGCTGTCAGCATAGAGCCCAGTACAGGGCTCAAACTCGTGAACCACGAGATCATGACCTGAGCCGGAGTTGGATGCTTAACCAAGTCACCCAGGCGCCCCAAACCCAGGTGCTTTCCTAATTGCTGCTTCCATGCTGGGCTTCAGGCCAAGTGATACAGCATTTCATCCCTATGAGACTGGAGACTCCATTTCTCTCTGATCCTTGGGCTTTCCGGGAGTTAAGCCCTGCTGATTTACAAAGCCAGGCATTATGAGGGCTTGTCTTCCCAGTCCATGTCCCCTGGGCTACAGGTGCCTAATTTAAAGATTTATCCCATTGCTTTACAGGAAGGACCTCTATGCCTATGATATCTCCCCTGCTTGTGGGTTGATGCCATATTGAGGGATTTGATTCCCTCCTGTGTCTCTTCCCTTCCTTCTCTTCTCAATGTGACCTCTTCTTTAAGCTTTTAGCTGTGGAGGATCTGCTCTACCAGGCTCAAGTCATTGTCAGAGTGAGTTGTATTATATGTAGTAGTTACTCTGTTGTGACCATGGGACAGGGTAAGCTCAGGATACTACTACCCTATCTACTACACTAATGTATTTTCACACATTATCTAACTGTATCCTCAAAATATCCTCAAGATATTGATGTTAATATACTATCATACAGATTCCTCAAGATATTGATGTTAATATACTATCATACAGATTAGGAATCTGAAGGCTTCATAGGGTAAGCAATTTGCCCTTTATTTTACATAAGAACTAGGATTTGAGCTCAGGTATCTGGCGTCACAGCTCATTCCTAAAGTAATATGGTATATTGCCAAAATAGATGTAATCGATATCTAATTCATCCCTAGAAATGAGGAAAAATATTAAGGTTCTTTCAGGCAATACATGAGAGAGATGATACCATGGAATTATTATGGCAGACAGAGAAAATAGTCTTTAAGCTACAAAGGCAACCTCCTGCACGTGTATTGAGTTTGTTGGTTTTGCTTTCAGCAGGAAGTGCAGTCTGCATGACTAAGCTTTCCCACTGCTGTGGGATTAATTTCAGGTATCAGAGGTGTTCTGGTGTGTACTAATGGCTGGGTCTAATGCTCCTGGAAGCACACCCCATCCCTTTTGCCATGATAAGTCTTCTCTGTTGTCCTTCCATGTGTAAAATAGATTAAGCCTCCTTGGTTATGTCTTATAAAATATATTACAGAGGACTTAAAGTGGAATTGCTTTGTTTTACAATGGAAAGGCAAAGGGAAAAGGAGCCAGATAAATCTGAGTGTAGATTTTCATGTCCTTTCAGTGTGTGAGGGTTTATCTGTTTTACTAAAAAAAAAATTTTGAGGGGCACCTGGGTGGCTCAGTTGGTTGAGCATCCAACTTCAACTCAGGTCATGATCTCTTGGTCCGTGGGTTCGAGCCCTGCATCAGGCTCTGTGCTGCTGACAGCTCAGAGCCTGGAGCCTGCTTTGGATTCTGTGTCTCTCTCTTTGCCCCTTCCCCACTCGCATGCTCGCGCGCTCTCTCTCTCTCTCTCTCTCAAAAATAAATAATAAACATTAAAATTTTTTTAAAAAATTGAGTGTTCCCCACTGTAGGCCTTTGATATAAGTGGACTCATTCTTGTTGATCAGAAGGGCAGGTGATAGTAACATAAACACAGGGGGCTTACTTTAGGATTTATCCAATAAATTCCCTGATTATCATTCATTTTCTTCCTCTTTGTCTTCTTACTTCTTCCTCTTTCTCCCCCTCCTCCTCCTCCTCCTCCTTTTACTCCTCCTCTTTCTTATTGTTACTCTGCTGCTGCTGGTAGTACTTGTACTACTGCTACTAGTTCTTCTTTTAACTGAGGTATAATTGACATAAAATATTGTATTAGTTTCAATGTACAATATAACGATTCCATATTTGTATGTATTGTGAAGTGATCACCATAAGTCTAGTTAATATTCATCACCACTCATAATTACGGAATTTTTTGTGTGAGATGAGAACTTTTAATATTTACTATCTTAGTAACTTTCAAATATGCAATATAGTATTATTAACCATAGTTGGCATGCAGTATATTACCTCCTCATGACTGATTTAGTTTATAACTGGAAGTTGATACCTTTTAACTCCCCTCAGCCATTTTACCCATTCCTTACTACTGGCTCTGGGAATCACCAATCTCTTTTTTGTAGTTATGAGTTTGTTTTTTGTTGTTGCTTTGCTTGTTTGTTTTTAGATATCACATGTAAGTAAGATCATACAGTATTTGCCTCTTTCTGACTTATTGCACTTAGCATAATGTCCCAAAGGTCCATCTATGTTGTTGCAAATAGTAAGATTCCATTCTTTTTTTATGACTAAGTAATATTCCATTGTGTACATATACCACAGTTTCTTTATGTATTCATGTGTCAATGAATGCAAGTTGTTTCTGTATCTTGGCTATGTAAACAATACTATAATGAACATGGGGTGTATATATCCTTTTGAGTTTATATAGGTGTTTTCTGCAGATAAATACCCAGAAGTGAAAGAGCTGGATCATATGGTAGTTGTATTTTTAATTTTTAGAGGAATCTCTTTGCTGTTTTTCACATAGTGACTGAACCAATTTACCTTTCTACCAACAATGCCTAAGGATTCCCTTTTCTCCACACTCTCACCGATTCTTTAAAAAAAATTTTTTTAACATTTATTTATTTTTGAATGACAGAGAGAGACAGCATGAGCAGGGGAGGGGCAGAGAGAGAGAGGGAGACACAGACTCCGAAGTAGGCCCCAGGCTCCGAGCTGTACGTACAGAGCCTGACGCGGGGCTCAAACCCACAAACCGCAAGATCATGACCTGAGCCAAAGTTGGATGCTTAACTGACTGAGCCACCCAGGCGTGCCTCACCAATTCTTAATATTTCTTTTCTTTTTGATAAAAGCCATTTTAACAGATGTGAGGTGTATCATTATAGATTTTATTTTCATTTCCCTGATGATTAGTAATGGTGTACAATGTTTCATGTCCCTGTTAGTCATCTGTATGTCTTCCTTGGGAAAAAAAATGGCTATTCAGGTCTTTTGCCCAATTTTTAATTGGATTTTTTTTGGCTATTTGGTGTCTTTTTACATTTTCGATATTAACCACTTATCAGATACATAATTCGGAAATATTTTCTTCCATTCAATATGTTGCCCTTGAATTTGGGTGATAGCTTTCTTTGTGGTGCATAGATTTTCAAAATTTTGATTTATTTATTTTAGAGGGAGAGAGAGAGAGCAAGTGCACACATGTGGGGAAGAGGGGCAAAGGGAGAAACTGAGAATCTTAAGCAGGCTCCACAGTCATTATGGAGCCTGATGCAGGGCTCAGTCCCACAACCCTAGGATCATGACCTGTGCTGAAACCAAGGGTCAGGATGTTCAACCAACAGAGCCACCCAGGTGCCCCTTTAAAAAATAATAAATCTTTAACGGGGCACCTGGGTGGCTCTGTTTCTACAGAGAGAGCAAACAAGCAGGAGTAGAGGGACAGAGGAAGAGAGAAAATCTTAAGCAGGCTCCATGCTGAGCATGGATCCCATTTGTGCATAGCTTTTTAGTTCTGTATAGCCCCACTTACTTATTTGTGCTTTTGTGTCTTTACTTTTGGTGTGAAATCCAAAAAATCATTGCCATGGCCGATGTCATGGAGCTTACTACTTATGGTTTTTTCTAAGAGTTTTGTGGTTTCATGTCTTACATTCAAGTCTTTAATCTATTTTGAATTATTTTTTTGTTTATGGTATAAGTTACTAGTCCTGTTTCATTCCTTTGCATGTAACTGCCCAGTTTTTCCAACACTATTTATTAAAAAGACTGTCCTTTCCACATTATGTATTCTTGGCTTTGTTGTTGTAAATTAATTAACCATGTATGTGTGTGTTTATTTCTGGGCTCTCTATTCTATCCCACTAGTCTATGTGTCTGTTTTTATGGCAATACCATACTGTTTTGACTACTATACGTTTGTAACATAGTTTGAAATCACAGAGAGTGATGTTTCCAACTTTGTTGTTCTTTCTCAAGATTTCTATGGTTATTTGGTGTCTTTTGTGGTTTTATACAAATTTTTAAATTGTTTGTTCTTGTTTTCTGAAAAATGCCATTGGGATTTTAATAGGGATTGCAATGAATCTGTAGATTGCTTTAGGTAGTATGGACATTTTAACAGTATCAATTCTTCCAGTTCATGAACATATCTTCCCATTTATTATGTCATCTTCAACTTACTTCAGCCATGTCTTACAGTATTCAGTGTACAGGTTTTTCAGCTCCTTGGATAATTTTTCCTATTATTTTATTCTTTTTGATTCCATTGTAAATGGAGGGAGTTTTTAAATTGTTGATTTAATCTCCTTACTAGTAATTGATCTATTTGTATTTTCTATTTCTTTGTGATTCAGTGTTGGAGTTTGTATGTTTTTAAGAATTAATTCATTTCTTTTAGGTTGTACACTATGTTAGAGTCTTCTGTCTTTAAACTTTCATACCAGCTTTACACGTGATAAATCCTCTATCTTTACCTTTACCTTTGAGATTTTTACTTTCATAGGTTTTCTTGTTAACAATTTGTCCCCTTTTCAGCTTAAAGAAATCCCTTTAACATTTCTTTAAGGCCAATTTAGTGGTAATACATTCTTTTAGCTTCTGCTTGTCTGGAAAACTCTTGATCTCACTTTGATTCTGAGTGACGACTTTGCCAGGTAGAATATTCCTGGTTGGATATATATTTTTTTTTCTTTCATCACATTGAATATATTGTACCACTACTTTCTGGTTTGCCACATTTCTGCTGAAAACCTGATAGTCTTATGGAGTCCCTTTGTATGTAACAAGTTGCTTTCTCTTGTTGCTTTTATGACTCTTTCATTGTCTTTATTTTATTTTATTTTATTTTATTTTATTTTATTTTATTTTATTTATTTTTGTTTTGTTTTACTTTACCTTCCTTCCCTTCCCTCCCTTCCATTTTCCTTTCCTTTTATTTTAATTCTAGTATAGTTAACATACAGTGTAATATTAATTTCAGGTGTATAATATAGTGATTCAGCAATTCCATACATTACCTAGTTCTCATTACAATAAGTACACTACTTAATCCTCATCACCTATTTAACCCAACCCCCCATCCACCTCTCCTCTGGTAACCATCAGTTCTCAATACTTAAGAGACTGTGTTTTGTTTTGCCTCTCCCTGTCTCTTTTTCTTTTTCCCTTGCTATTTTTTTTAATTCTACATATGAGTGACATCATTTGATATTTGTCTTTAGCTGACTTTTTTCACTTAATGTAACACTTTGCAGTTCCATATTCTATTGTGTGTGTGTGTATGTGTGTGTATATGTATATATATATGTGTATATATACATATATATGTATATATATGTATATATACATATATATGTATATATGTATGTTTATGTATACACACATACACACACACACACACACACACACACACACCACTTCTTCTTTATCCACTCATCTATTGATAGACATTTGGGCTGCTTACATAATTTGGCTATTGTCGATAATGTTGCTATAAACAGGGGTTCATATGTCCTTTTGAATTAGCGTTTTTGTGTATTAGAGGTAAATACCCAGTAGTGCAATTACTGGATTGTAGATTAGTTATTTTTAACTTTTTGAGAAATCTCCGTACTATTTTCTACAGTGGCTGCACCAGTTTGCATTCCCACCAACAGCACAGAAAAGATTCCTTTATCCCTACATCCCTGCCAATACTTGTTATTTCTTGTGTTTTTTATTTTAGCTATTCTTGTAGGTGTTAGGTTAAACTCTCATAGTTTCAGTTTTTATTTCCTTGATGATGAGTGATGTTGAGCACTGTTTCATATGCCTGTTGGCCATCTGGATGTCCCCTTGTTTTTTGACATTTAATTATAATGTGTTCTTTTATGGGTCTCTTGTGTTTATCTTATTTTGAACTGTCTGGATTTTCTGTATCTGGATATTTTTCCTTCCCCAGGCTAGGGAAGTTTTCAGACATTACTTCTTTAAATAAGTTGTGCCGTTTTCTCCCTCTTTTTCCTCTGGGACCCCCAAAATGTGAATATTAATTCACTTTGTATTGTTTCTTAAGTATCTTAAGCTATCATCAACTTTTTTTTTAATTGTGCTGCTCTGATCGGATGTGTTCCTCTGCTCTGTCTTCAAGTTCAATGATTATTTCTTCCATGTCATCTAGTCTGTGATTGAACCCCTGTAGTGTATTTTTAATTATCATATTGTTGAGTTCTGTGACATCTGTCTGGAAATTTCTTATATTGTTTTTTGTCTCTTTGTTGAAGATCTCACTGAGTTCATTCTTCTGAGTTTATGTGAGTACCTTTATGACCATTATTTTGAACCGTCAGCAGGCAAATTGCTTATCTCCAATTCATTAACATTTCCTCCACCCTGAGATTTTGTCTTATTCTTTTATTTGTAACATATTTCTCTGTTTCTTCATTTTGCTTGAATTTCTGTGTTTGTTTCTGTGCATTAAATGAAACAAACACCTCTACCAGTCTTGAAGTGTTGGCCTTGTGTGGGAGATGGACCTTCAAATCTGCCCTAGTTCTTGGTTGTCTCTCAAACCTTTGTGATTGTCCAAGCAGCTTATTTTTTTAATAGGTCCCAGTAGTTGAGGTGTGCCAAGACCAGTCAGTGTCCATAGGGAAGGATCTCAGCACTTAGCTTCAAGCTTATTGGAAACTAGAACTTAAGGCAACAGCTTTTGAAAATGCAATTATATAGAATCCTTTGGGAGTTTAAATGTAAGCACTGCTGGAGCCCAGAGTCAGGCAATGTGGAAGTGTCCTCTGAGTAGCAGTTGCAAAAAACTTGGAGTTCCAAATGAGTGTACAAGCTTCTTTCTGGGAAATTCTAGTAAACTCTCATGATTGCAGAGGGAAAGTAATAAGATAGTGTTCCCTGGCCTACATTTCCTGAGAGCATCTCCACAGCCTCTACTTGTGTGCCAAACCTGCAGGTTTCCCCAAAGCTGAACTTCTAAGACTAACAAGTCAGCCTCTTTCACAGAAAGTCTGGAGCTGTTTTTCAGTCTGCTGTCTGTACAATGTTCTGAGGGTGGTAGCTTCCTAATAACTGTCTTTCTGATTGTTATAGTCCTGTGGGACTTTGGGATGCAAGTTCTCCTGGCCACCGGAGTCAGGTCATCAATGGGTATGCCCTGAGCATCAGCTGTACAAACCAGGGAATCAGGCATAAATACAGTGTTAACTGACATGAATAAGAGCTCTTGTCTGATAGGTTTGGTGCTCTGGAGTATGGCAAAGGGAGGGCACAAAGATAGTACCTGTCCTCCAAGGTCTCAAGAAAGGTTTTATAGCCAGCCCTTGGATGTGTGTTTAATTAGAAGTCTGCTCCCTCAGGCTGAGGCTACGATGATAAGCTAATGGGCCTCTTATACAGAAAGATTGAACTCCTGGATCTGTTGCTTCTTTCTGTCCTGGGAATGGTAGCAATTTAAGAACACTTTCTGTGTTGCTTACAGTCTTGTGGGACCCAAGAGTGTAAGCTCTACTGGTCACCAAGGCCAGGTGATATAGAGGTGTCCTCTGGAATTAGCAACACAAATCAGTACCAGACAAAAGTATAAGCTGCTTTCTAGAAGATACTGGTGATCTGGAATAAGGCAGAGGGAGAGCAGAGAGACTGTCTGCCCACTGGCTTATATTCCCTAAGATTATCTCCATAGATTACTCTAAGTGTGCCAAAACAGAAAACTGACTTCAGTCCAGAACTCCTGGACAAATAGGTTTTTGTTTCCAGAAAGATTTTGTTTCAGTTTTTATCCTTTCAGTGCCCTGGGAGGGCTATTCTTCCCAGAAACATGGGAACAAAGAATTAAAGTCCTTTTCACCTCCAGAGACAGGTGAGCTAGGGGTATCTCCTGGGTGGCAGCAATAAAGACTAGATCACCGGACATAAAAACTGGGACACCAGACATGTGTAGAAGCTTTCCTCTAGGAAATACTGGTGCTGTAGAACACAGAAGGGGGAGAGAAAGCAAAAATGGCACTTGCTGGTTAGAACATGGCAAACAGGAAGTGCAAAGATAGCACCTGCTGGAAAAGGAGAGAATATAGAAAAAAGAAAAAGGAAATAGAAAGAAGAATAAAAGGAAATGGGGGTGGGAGATGGTGCCCACCAGCTATAGCAGGGCAGAGGGAGAGTGTGCAAGATGGCATCCATGGTAAAGAAAGAAAAAGGATGGCACCTTCTGGCTTTCACAAGGCAGAAGGGGAACGGGTAGATGCTACCCACTGGCCTCTGACCCCAGACAGTATCATAAACAGGACTCTGTTCCTCAGAAAAAACTTTTACATTAGGAAATAAGTCTCATTCATATAAAGTCTGGGTGTTATTAAAAGGGCTACTTCTGATTTGGAAGTGGGGGAGTTTACACGTAGGCCACTTAAGAACCATTACTCAATTTGCCACAACCTGCAGGTCTCATGGGCAGAGGCCCTGTTGGTCTTCAAAGCCAAGTGTTTTCGGGGCTTCTCTCTCAGGTGTCAGTTTTATAATTCAAGATGCCTACAGTGGGGTATGAAGACTTTGCTCCTCAGGGAAGATTTCTGGCTTTTGAGTTTCCTCCTGATTATGAGTGGCCACACCAGGGGTGGTTTATAGTAACAGTGTGTTTCAGCCTTTCCTACCCACATCCATGTGGTTTACCTTTCATGTACCCGATGTGAAGGTGTTGCTGCACACCAGTTTTTACTTTTTTTTTTCATTCTGGAGGAAATTGTTATTGAGATAGCTGTAGATTCAGTGTGTCTGTCAGAAGAGTTGAGTTCAGGATCTTCTTTGCCATCCTTTCAGCTCTGTTCTTTATACTCCTCATGTCTTGTTTTTCTTCATGTACATTTCCATGGGGCCATTTCGTGTGTGTGTGTGTGTGTGTGTGTGTGTGTGTGTGTGTGTGTGTGTGATTTTTAATGTTAATTTATTTTTGAGAGAGCACAAGCAGGGGAGGGGCAGAGAGAGAGACACACACAGAGGATCTGAAGTGGGCTTGGTGCTGACAGCAGGGAGCCTGATGTGGGGCTTGAACTAACAAACTGTGAGATCATGGCCTGAGCTAAAGTCACATGTTTAACCAACTGAGCCACCCAAGAGCCCCTCCAGGGGCCCACTTATATTTAGCTTATGAGAGCTGGAATTATGATCTGATTAGTCCCTTTATTTAGGTACCTTGAAAGCTTTAGGTAAGGGCATCCCAACAGAGCTTTTCCAGATTCAGCCAGACTATCCATTTGACACATCCCCATCAGGGGAGGCAAATCAAAATAGTATTTCAGCTTTAATAATGCTTAGCGCTAGGGATTGTAGAAATACATGAAGAAAGACCACTCAAGTTAGAACAAACGTTGTTTATGTTTAGTCACTTCTGTATTTAGAGCTTTCTATAGCAAGGGATTCAGCCACCATCACTTGTATTTGGCAGAAACTCAAAGGCAGGTGATGAAGTGGGAAAACTTTATAGTGGAAAAAAAAAAGTAGGCTTCAGTTCTGCTCTGATTGGAGGTTTTTCGACATGGGAAAGCTAGAGTCAGGCTAACTCGAAACAGAGCATCCTATATGATTAATTTGGAGAGCATATTTGGCTTTTTTCTGGTTCGTCTGAGGTGGAAGTAAAGATAAGGGAAATTGGAAGTCATTGACCAAATCCCTCTGTTTTGGTCCCGTTGCTGTCAAGGCTGTGATTTGGCTTCCTCAGCTAATTGTTGCAGAGGCTATGGGTCAGAGGTCTGGCAATTTTCCAGTAGTATATTAAGTCTTTGAGGATGCACACCTGGGTAAATATTCTCCTTGCCTTCAGTGAACTGAATCTAGCAAGGGAAACTGAATTGATCACAGGTATGTTGAAGTAAAAGTTAAAAAATACAGTAAGATATATGTATGCCAGCTATAGAGGTGGTCTTGGTTGAGGGAGGGGGATTTTTTTTATGGAGAAAGTCAGGAAAGGATGAACCCTATGCCAAGTTTTAAGGATTAGTAGAATTTTGCCAAATAGAAGAAGGAAAGAAAAGCACAAGAGTAGGAAACACCATGTGTAAAGACAGAGAAATATGAAACAACAAAGTGTTCTAAGGGGCATGACTATTTATTTTGGAATTTTGAAATAATATACTACACTTAATTTTGAGAATATGATTACACTCAAATCCCAAAGGGCCGATATGCAGGGCTTAAAAGTTTAATTACTCTTACAGGAATGGGTATCAAAAAGGGTATTCTGATCCTCAAGAGTGGTGATGTCCAGTTTGCTAAGTGACAAAATATATGGTCCAGGGGGCAGATATTTATATAAAAAAACCTCGGGATATTCTGGACTCAAGGACTTTGTCTGAAAGGGTGGGGCCAAGGCTAGTAACAATATTTTGGGAGGAAAAGCTCTGAGTGGGTGAAGATAGAATAGGAGTATTAGAAACAGGGTCCAAATTCAGGACATGGTCAAGGCAGGTAGAGAGGTAGCAGCCTGTAGGGACAAGAGCAGGAGGGCAAGGTGGTTGGGTTCTTCTAGGAGCCAGTATCTTGCCCACTTGAGACTGTCTTAAAAGGACCAGGTATGAACCTCCTATTGTATAATGGTCAGCATCTTAAAATGCCGCCTAACATGTGACACAGAAAGGCTGACATGGATGCACATTTTGAACATACAATATGTTGGTAAATATGATTATGATTGCTCCCTTTTCATTGTTAGTGTTTGTAATAATAACTCAAATAATCAGGAATAAATGATAAAGAAAACAATAAAAAATGTTTGCCTTTCAGATAAAGACTTGTAGTGTCATGCTTTAGAACAGGGGTTAGCAAATGATGGCCCATGGCCCAAATCCAGCATGCACCATTTTTGTAAAAGTATTATTGGAACACAGCCATACCCATTCTTTACATATTGTCTATGGTTACTTCACACCACAATGGCAGAGTTAAATAGTTACAACATATGGTCCCCAAAGCCTAAAATATTTATTGTCTGGACCTTTACAAAAAAAAAAATCCCAGGCCCTGCTTTAGAACCTAGGGACAAATGAAAAAAAAGTACATTTTAATTACTTGACATGAAAACAAACATAATGAATTAACCATATCTTATGTGCCTAATTCTTCATAGGAAGTATTCTCCATCCTGTGATACAGATGAGGAAGGCAAGGCTCAGAGAACTTAAGTGTTGTTTTGAATAGTATATAACTAGCAAACATCCATACTATGATTTTGACTCCTGCCTACTTGGTTGCAAAGCCCATTTTCTTTCCACTCTATCATATTTCCTGAGTCCTAATACAGTCTTCAATTCAGTAAGCATTGAATGTTGCTCTCCAGTACCTAGCATCACACTGCACTAGATTCTGTAGTGTTACAAAAATGACATGCTAACTTGCTTTTGAGGAATTAAAATCCAGTGAAAACAGCAAGCATATAAATATGGCAAAACACGAAAAAAGGCATGCCTTATATGTTCACTAAGGTATGTGAAGTGGTATTTTATATCGTCTAGTGTTAAAGTTGCAAACACGACTTCCAAATCCAGAATGCCAGGGTTGGACTCCTGGCTCCACTGCAGGTGAGCTGTGCCACCAAGAGCTAGTTATGGAATCTTTCTGTCACCCATTTTCTCTATCTGTAAAGTGAAGATAGTAGTCACTTACCTTATAGGGGTGTGAGGATTAGTGCTTGTCTTACACAAAGCACTCAAGGAATATAGTTGTAATTATTATTGCTATTAATATGGTGCATCAGGGAATGAGGGAAAACTCATTGTCTATGAAGGAGGTTAGTGATATAAAACTGGGAAATTAAATTGTTACCAGCCTGAAATTGGTGTCACACTGAAAAGTTTGTACATTATTAGGTACTGAACCAATTTGAAAATTATAGTCCCAGAAGGACTATGAGATCAATCTTGAGCTAACCCAATTTTATCAATTAGTATTATACCATGGATTCAGATAAGTCATTTGCCATTATTACACCACACAGACAATAAAAATAGCTAATATTAATAGGTGCTTACTCAAAGACCCAGAAAGATTAAGTGTTTTACCCAAGAGTATACAGTATCTTAGTTTGGATTCTTTAAAAATCAAGGGAATGCTTGCAAGGAAAGGTGTGTGCCACATGCTGTCTCAGGACAACAAAACAGTAGAGTCATGAGACAAGAAAAGAAAACATAAGGTGGTGTATTAACAGCCTGACCACAATTTTGGAAGACAGCACAGCCAACTGCTCAGGTACACTGGACAGCTTTCAGAGAGAACTCATAGATCTACTATGCCTCGGAGGGGAGGAAAGGAAGGAGATTTGTCTGATGGCTCCTTCTTGTCTTCCTTTCTCTGGTTGATCCCAGTTAGCCCACAGGATGTTAACTTCTTTGTATCTCTGGGTGTGCTAACTGGCAGACCCTCTGGAAGCCAGATCTTTCACTTTTAGGAATGGTGCTTTATATGGGCCCTGATGTCCTTCACATGGTGCTTTACATGGGAGAGCCAGAGTCTTCATGGGTCTTATGAGCTTCAACCTGGATACCAGAGCTACTGGGCTCTATGTAACACAAATGTGGCACCCTGCCAAAGACTGACCTTCCTTTCTGGGAGGCGAAGATAACCAATGTTACAAAAGGAGGCACTATGGCATCGTAGCAGTTGCTCTCCTTTGATCAAGTGGGGCTTACTGGACATTTGGGATTAATAGATTCCCGACAATTGCATATACTGGGTCAGGTAGACAAAGCTAGGAAATAGATTTTCCAGCAAGAATAGACTGATTTCTATCATATATGTATATCTTCTAAAGACCTCTGGAATCTTTCTTCTACACCACTCTTCAAAGCCATTATTATCTCTTACCTGGAACAGTATAACAGACTCATGGTTAATATTCTTGGCTCTTCTCTGCTGTCCTTTGAATCTGACCATGTAGTATTCCAATTTAACTGTTTGATTCCTTATTGGTCTTTTAGGATATCTACATGGCTCAACATGGTCTAGAAGCTCCTAAAAGACCTGACCCATATTTCCCATCTAGCCTTATCTCTCATCAGTCCTCCATGCTTCCTCAATCCTTCCCCAATCATAGTGTGCACTCCACGATCCAATCTATATATAATAGCGTCACTTTACCTCTGTCTCTTATTATAGGCTTACTATTCTGCCTGGAACAATCCTGCTCTCTCCCAAACTATGCCCTGTTTTGTATCATTTATTAACTTGGTTGATTCCTATACATCTTTTAGGTCTCTGCTTAGATGTTAAATTCATTGAGTCTTCTTGAGGACAGTCCATTCCCCAATTCTGGTTGGATAACTTCCTCTGATTTTCCTCGACATCTTATACCATCCCAACTGTATCATGTGTCCCTTTCAAATATCTCACTCAACTCTAGGATTTGAGAAGACAAACTATCCTTCTCGGTGTCCATCCAAGTGCTTTTCACATAGGAAATAAGTCTATGTGAAAGTAATGAACTAATCCATCATTTTCAATTCCCTACAATATACGAGGCATATACGTTCTATTTTTTTATAAGTGACCAAGGTACATAATGTTGTTTCTATATAGAGAAGAGGAACATGAGATCAGTGATATTCCTGTGTTCTTTTAGGTGAAAACAGCTGCATAGACCATGGTGCCTTCTAATTTCTACCAATATGCTTAATATTTTACAGCCTAAATGTAAGAGTTGCAGTTCTCCCTGATAATAATTAAATCCCATGGATTTCAGTTTGATTTTCTGATTACAGAGAATTTTTAAATCCTGATTGTTATATTCCATAGCTTTGTATAAAGCACATCCTTTTTTTTTTAACTTGTTTTTTTAAAATTTTTGTTTAAATTTACATCCAAATTAGTTAGCATATAGTGCAACAGTCATTTCAGGAGTAGATTCCTTAGTGCCCCTTACCCATTTAGCCCATCCCCCCCTCTTACAACCACTCCAGCAACCCTGTTTGTTCTCCATATTTTTAAGTCTCTTCTGTTTTGTCCCCCTCTCTGTTTTTATATTATTTTTGTTTCCCTTCCCTTACATTCATCTGTTTTGTCTCTTAAAGTCCTCATATGAGTGAAGTCATATGATTTTTGTCTTTCTCTGACTAATTTCACTTAGCATAATACCCTCCAGTTCCATCCACGTAGTTGCAAATGGCAAGATTTCATTCTTTTTGATGAATGAATGAATGAATGAATGAAAGAATGAATTTCATTCTTTTTGCTGAGTAATACTCCATTGTGTGTGTGTGTGTGTGTGTGTGTGTGTGTCTGTATACCACATCTTCTTTATCAGTTCATCTGTCGATGGACATTTAGGCTCTTTCCATAGTTTGGCTATTGTTGATGGTGCTGCTATAAACATGGGGGTGCATGTGTCCCTTCGAGACAGCACACCTGTATCCCTTGGACAAATGCCTAGTAGTGCAATTGCTGGGTCGTAGGGTAATTCTATTTTTAGTTTTTTGAGGAACCTCCATACTGTTTTCCAGAGTGGCTGCACCAGCTTGCATTGCCACCAACAATGCAAAAGAGATCCTCTTTCTCTGCATCCTTGCCAACATCTGTTGTTGCCTGAGTCGTTAATGTTAGCCATTCTGACAGGTGTCAGGTGGTATCTCATTGTGGTTTTGATTTGTATTTCCCTGATGATGAGTGGAGCATTTTTCCATGTGTCGGTAGGCCATCTGGATGTCTTCTTTGGAGAAGTGTCTATTCATGTCTTTTGCCCATTTTTTCACTGGATTATTTGTTTTTTGGGTGTTGAGTTTGAGAAGTTCTTTATACATTTTGGATACTAACCCTTTATCTGATATGTCATTTACAAAAATCTTCTCCCATTCTGTTGGTTGTGTTTTAGTTTTGCTGATTGTTTCCTTCACTGTGCAGAAGCTTTTCATTTTGATGAGGTCCTAGTAGTTCATTTTTGCTTTTGTTTCCCTTGCCTCTGGAGACATGTTGAATAAGAAGTTCCTGCAGCAAAGATCAAAGAGGTTTTTGCCTGCTTTCTCCTCGAGGATTTTAATGGCTTCCTGTCTTACATTAGCTCTTTCATCCATTTTGAGTTTATTTTTGTGTATGGTGTAAGAAAGTGGTCCAGGTTCATTCTTCTGCATGTCGCTGTCCAGTTTTCCCAGCACCACTTGCGAAGAGACTGTCTTTATTCCATTGGATATTCTTTCCTGCTTTGTCAAAGATTAGTTGGCCATACATTTGTGGATCCATATCTGGGTTCTCTATTCTGTTCCATTGATCTGAGTGTCTGTTCTTGTGCCAGTACCATACTGTCTTGATGATTACAACTTTGTAGTACAGCTTGAAGTCTGGGATTGTGATGCCTCCTGCTTTGGTTTCCTTTTTCAGGATCGCTTTGGCTATTCGGGGTCTTTTCTGGTTCCATAAAAATTTTAGGATTATTTGTTCTAGCTCTGTGAAGAATGCTGGTGTTACTTTGATAGAGATTGCATTGAATATGTAGATTGTTTTGGGTAGTATTGACATTTTAACAATATTTGTTCTTCCTATCCTGGAGCATGGAATCTTTTTCCCTTTTTTTGTGTCTTCTTCAATTTCTTTCATAAGCTTTCTGTAGTTTTCAGTGTATAGATTTCACCTCTTTGGTTATATTCATTCCTAGGTATTTTATGTTTTTTTGTGCAAGTGTAAATGGGATAGATTCCTTGATTTCTCTTTCTATCACTTCATTGTTGGTGTATAGGAATGCAACCGATTTCTGTGTTTTGATTTTATATCCTGAAACTTTGCTGAATTCATGAATCAGTTCTAGCAGGTTTTTTTTGGAATCTTTTGGGTTTTCCATATAGAGTATCATGTCATCTGCGAAGAGTGAAAATTTGACCTCCTCCTGGAGGATGCCTTTTATTCCTTTGTGTTGTCTGATTGCTGAGGTTAGGACTTCCTATACTATGTTGAATAATAGTGGTGAGAGTGGACATCCGTGTCATGTTCCTGACGTCAGGGCAACAGCCCTCAGTTTTTCCCCTTTGAGGATGATATTAGTAGTGGATCTTTCATATATGGCTTCTATGATTGCAAGGTGTGTTCCTTATATCCCTACTTTCTTGAGGGTTTTTATCAAATAAGGATGCTGTGTTTTGTTAAATGCTTTCTCTGCATCTATTGAGCGGATCATATGGTTCTTGTCCTTTCTTTTATTGATGTGATGAATCACGTTAATTGTTTTGTGGATATTGACCCAGCCCTGCATCCCAGGTATAAATCCCACTTGGTCGTGGTGAATAATTTTTTTAATGTATTGTTGGAGCCGGTTGGCTAATATCTTGTTGAGGATTTTTACATCCATGTTCATCAGAGAAATTGGTCTATAGTTCTCCTTTTTCGTGGGGTCTCTGTCTGGTTTTGGAATCAAGGTAATGCTGGCTTCATAGAGTTTGGAAGTTTTCCTTCCATTTTTATTTTCTGGAATAGTTTCAAGAGAATAGGTATTAACTCTTCCTTAAATGTTTGGTAGAATTCCCCTGGAAAGCCATCTGGCCCTGGACTCTTGTTTTTTGGCATATTTTTGATTACTAATTCGATTTCCTTACTGGTTATGGGTCTGTTCAAATTTTCTATTTCTTCCTGTTTCAGTTTTGGCAGTCTATATGTGTCTAGGAATTGGTCCATTTCTTCCAGATTGCCCATTTTATTGGCATAAAATTGCTCATAATATTCTCTTATTATTTTTATTTCTGTTTGTTGGTTGTGATCTCTCCTCTTTCATTTTTGATTTTATTTATTTGGGTCCTTTCTTTTTTCTTTTTGATCAAACTGCCTAGTGGCTTATCAATTTTGTTAATTCTTTCAAAGAACCAGCTTCTGGTTTCATTAATCTGTTCTCTTTTTTTGGTTTCGATAGCATTAATTTCTGCTCTAATCTTTATTATTTCCTGTCTTCTGCTGGTTTTGGGTTTTATTTGCTATTCTTTTTCCAATTCCTTAAGGCATAAGGTTAGGTTGTGTATCTGAGATCTTTCTTCCTTCTTTAGGAAGGCCTGGATTGCTATATACTTTCCTCTTAGGACCGACCACCTTTGCTGCATCCCAGAGGCTTTGGGTTGTGGTGTTATCATTTTCACTGACTTCCGTATACTTTTTAATTTCCCCTTTAACTCCTTGGTTAGCCCATTCATTCTTTAGTAGCATGTTTTTCAGTCTCCAAGTATTTGTTACCTTTCCAAATTTTTTCTTGTGGTTGATTTCAAGTTTCATAGTGTTGTGGTCTGAAAATATGCCCGGTATGATCTCCATCGTTTTGTACTTACTTAGGGCTGATTTGTATCCCAGTGTATGGTCTATTCTGGAGAACGTTCCATGTGCACTGGAGAAGAATGTATATTTTGCTGCTTTAGGTTGAAATGTTCTGAATATATCTGTTAAGTCCATCTGGTCCAGTGTGTGATTCAAAGCCATTGTTTCCTTGTTGATTTTTTTATTATATTATCTTTCTATTGCTGTGAGTGAGGTGTTGAAGTCTCCTACTATTAAGGTATTACTATCGATGAGTTTCTTTATGTTTGTAATTAATTGATTTATATATTTGTGTGCTACCATATTTGGTACATAAAAGTTTACCATTGTTAGGTCTTCTTGGTGGATAGACCCCTTGATTATGATATAATGTCCTTCTGAATATCTTGATACAGTCTTTACTTTAAAGTCTAGATTGTCTGAAATAAGTATGGCTACTCCGGCTTTCTTTTGACTTCCAGTAGCATGATAGATGGTTCTCCATCCCCTTATTTTCAATCTGAAGGTGTCTTTAAGTCTAAAGTGGGTCACTTGTAAACAGCATATAGATGGATCTTGTTTTCTTATCCATTCTGTTACCCTATGTCTTTTGATTGGAGCATTGAGTCCATTGACATTTAAAATGAGTACTGACAGATATGAATTTATTGCCATTATTATGCTTGTAGTTTCTGGAGTTTCTGGTGTTGTTTTCCAGTCCTTTCTAATCTTTTGTTGCCTTTGGTATGTATTTATATATATATTTTCATCTTTTCTCCCCTCAGAAAGTCCCCTTTAAAATTTCTTGCAGGGCTGGTTTACTGGTCACAAACTCCTTTAATTTTTGTTTGTCTGGGAAACGTTTTATCTCTCCTTCTATTTTGAATGGCAACCTTGCTGGATAAAGAATTCTTGGCTGCATGTTTTTCTGATTCAGTACACTGAATATATCCCACCACTCCATTCTGGCCTGCCAAGTTTCTGTGGATAGGTCTGCTGCAAACCTCATCTGTCTTCCCTTGTAGGTTAGGGAATTTTTTCCCTTGCTGCTTTCATGATTCTCTCCTTGCCTGACTATTTTGTGAATATGACTATGATATGCCTTGTTGATGGTCGGTTTTTGTTGAATCTAAGGGGGTCCTCTGTGCTTCCTGGATTTTGATGTCTGTGTCTTTCCCCAGGTGAGGAACGTTTTCCACTATGATTTGCTCACATAACCCTTCTACCCCAATTTCTCTCTCTTCCTCTTCTGGGACCCCTATGATTCTGATGTTGTTCCTTTTTAATGAGTCACTGATTTCTCTAATTCTTAAGTTGTGCTCTTTTGCCTTAATCTCCCTCTTTTTTTCTTCTTCATTATTCTCTATAAGTTTTTTCCTCTATATTGCTGATTCTCTGTTCTGCCTCATCCATCCTTGCCGCTGCTGCATCCATCCGTGATTGCAGCTCACTTATAGCATTTTTAATTTCATTCTGGCTATTTTACTTCTTTTATCTCTGCAGAAAGGGATTCTAATTGATTTTCGACTCCAGCTAGTATTCTTATTATTGTGATTCTAAATTCTGTTTCAGACATCTTGCTTGTATGTGTGTTGGTTAAATCCCTGGCTGGCATTTCTTCGTGCTCTTTCTTTTGGGGTGAATTCCTTTGTTTTGTCATTTTGAAGGGAGAAAAGGAATTAATGAGGTAGAAAAATTAAAATTAAAAAATTAAAATTAAAAAGTTAAAATTAAAAAATTAAGTACACACGAACACACACACACACGCACACACACACACACACACACAAATCTAATAAATGATGTTAGATCCTAGGTGTGTTTTGGTCTGGGTATTTAAAGTTGTTTGACAGGTTAGAGAAAAACAAGGCTGGGGGGGGCAGGAATCATTTGAGAATTTGAAAAAATGAATACACTGAAGTAGACTAAATTGAGATGATGGGAGTAAAATAGGATTTGAAAAAAATTACACAAAAGTAAATAATACAGTAGAAAAAAATAATATTTTTAATAAAAATTAAAAATAAAAATGAAGTTTTTCTTTTTATTCAAGAAGAAGAAAAGAAACTCAAAAGAGAAAAAAGAGAAAAGAAAAATCATTTGAAAATTTGAAAAAGTGAATACACTGTAGTAGACTGAAATAAAATGATGGAAGTAAAATAGAATTTGAAAAAAAATTACATAAAAGCAGAAATATAGTAAAAAAATTAAAGAAAAATATTTTTAATAGAAATTGAAAGTAAAAATGAAGTTTTTTTCTTTCTGCATTCAAGAAAAAGAAAAGAACAAAAAAGAAGAAAAGGAAATCATTTGAAAATTTGAAAAGGTGAATACACTGAAGTAGACTAAAATAAAATGATGGCAGTAAGGTAGAATTTGAAAATATTATAGAAACATAAAAAATATACCAAATAATTAAAGAAAATAATTTTAATAAAGATTGAAAATAAATTTTTTCTCTTTCTGTATTCAAGAAAAAGAAAAGTAGTGTAAAAGAGAAAGAAAAAAAGAAAGAAAATTGAAAAGATGGACCTGCTAACAGTTTGAAATAGGACAGAAATTACTTGGTTTTCCCCTGGAAGTCAGACTATGTAGCACTTTATAGCCTATAAACTAAGTAGGCGGTGAGACTTGTGTTCTTGAAGGGTGAGGTTGGCCCAGTTGGGCGTGGCTCAGTGTAACGGCTCCATTCTCCACTAGATGGCGCTGCTAGCCTACTGGGGTGGAGTGTGTGGCGTTTGTAGGTGCATATGCGCATGCTTGGGAGCGGTGACCCTGTCTTCACCCATCTACCCAATCTCTAGTATTGAAACTCTGTCTCCCGCATCAGCAATCATGCACCTGTTCTCTGTCTTCAGCATTTGTCCGTTCCCCGCTTTTTCACTCTCCGTGACCAGGCCCCAGGCAGTACCTCTCTCCCAAGTTTTGTCTCAGATGCGGCTGTTTTCCCTGGCCCCTTACTTCTGAAGGACTGTGGCTTTGACCTGTTCCGCCCCTCTGTGGGAGGGTCTCACCAAGCAGTGGCCGAATGTCAGCTGCACCCAGGAACGCTTGTGGGACCCTGCTGCTGTCGGTGCCCCGAGTACGACCAGGTGCCAGCCCGCCCCAGAAAAAGTTCGCGAGATAGTGTAGCAGCAGCTTTTCAGGGATTATGGAAAATCACAACACACATGCGGCACCAGGCTTCACCCTTAACGACCTTGTTCCAGCACCTGCGAATGTGGCTGTTTTCTGGGGTCTGCTGGGACCAGGTAGCTTCAACAGTCTCTACCAAATGTCCTTCCAGCAGTGGAACCACTTTTCCCCGTGTGGCCTGAGAACCTCCTGGACCCCACTCTGCTCCTGGGGATTCACTCTTCCCACCAGAGCACCGCCAGGTATCGAGCTGCAGAGTTGCAGCCTTTGCACTCCCCTTGTTTACAGTCTTAATGGAATTTAAACCCTCTCCTTTCTCACTTCTCCCTTTTTAGTTCAGTCCCTGCGGCTATTTCCAGCTTTCCACTTTCTCTCCAGCTGCTTTTGGGGAGGGGTGCTTTTCCCGTATTCTCCACCCCCCACCCCCAGTCTCCATTCTCTCTCTGCCTGAAAAAGCAGCTCCCTGCCTGAAGCCAGCTTCTCTCTCCCCAAGTTCACCTCTCCGCCCCACTTACCTGTTGAGTCCTGTGGTTCAGGTTGTGCAGATTGTTGTTAATCCTCAGATCAGTTTTCTAGGTGTTCAGGATGGTTTAGTGTTGGTCTGGCTGTCTTTCATGGATGTGAGACACACAAAAAACTTCCATGCTGTCCCGCCATCTTGGCTCCTCCAGTCAAGCACATACTTTTTAATTAAAAAAAATAATAGTGTTTATTTATTTTTGAGAGAGAGAGAGACAGACAGAGCATGAGCAGGAGAGGGGCAGAGAAAGAGAGACAGAATCCAAAGCAGGCTCCAGGCTCTGAGCTGTCAGCACAGAGCCCAACACAGGGCTCAAACCCACTAACCATGAGATCATGACCTTAGCTGAAATTGGACACTTAACCAACTGAGACATCCAGGTGCCCTAAAGCACATACTTAATATCTCAGTGAGTAAATCCGAGGAAATTATCGATTTTTTAAAAAGATAAAAATATTGATGACTAAAGGGAAGTCTTTAGAGAGCTAGCTATGTATGAGAAATATTAGTGGTTTAATAAATTCAGGACAATGATTATTTTACAAACTAGCAACCCCAACTGATAATTTCTTCTTTTTCACTTAGATGTCATGAGAAATATTATGGTAGAAATCAAATATTATGGTGATAAAATTCTACTTATCTGAAAATTTATTACCTTTAGTAGCAAAACCTAAGTTTTAATGTCACAAAATTTTGTTTGGTTGTTTGTTAAAAACATGCTGGTGCTCATGATCACCTTCTCCTTATGATTAAGAAGCAGACCTTTGAATCAAACAATACTTTCTTGTTTCTTCTCTGTCTTGTAATAATTTACAGTGGTTTAAGAGAGGCTATCAAAATTTACAATTTCATCCAAACAAAAAAGTATGCACTATTGTGCTGTCTTAAAATGGTCTTTCTTTTCCTTTACCACCATTTTTGTTCCCTTCCGCATGGTATTTATCTGTAGCAGATCTGTTGTTGGTATGTCCACATCCCTAGTACTCACTTTTGTTACATGTGATAAAAACATAGTGCAGCGAGCAGCACATCTCTTTCCCCAAGGGCTGTCTCTGGCCATGAGCACGTGCTCTACTTGTTGGTTCCTGGGAGCAGGTCTCAACCCAGATTAACAGAGGTTTGTGGGCCAATATCCATCTTCCCTGCCCTTCAGGTGAAACCACTCTGCAGCATGCTCTGTTTTCTCCTTGAAGTCCTCAATGTGATTGAGCCCCAGTTGCCCACAGTAATTATTGGTTTCCTTCCCTTCCCTTCTGTATTTGTCTTCCTTGGGGTGACTTATCAGACTTTTAGTTTCAGGGTTGGCTTCTGGAGCAATCCAGTCTAAGACTTTATCAGTCACATCAGATGAAGGCTAAAATTCCAAGCTTGTGCTCTGTAAGTTTTACTCCTGTCAATGTCCTCTGCTTGTTGCGAAGCAGGGAGGTGGAGACAGAGACAGAGACCATGTGCAGGCTCGCTCTATGCAGTCCCCCAACCCCACCCCAATTTTATCCTGAGGGATAAAACATCTGATTAACCTATCATGTATAAAGAAAATGTACTAGGCTTCTAGTTTCTACATGTATTTGATTGTTGATATACACTGAGTTCTAGGAAAGCTATAAGGTTTGTGGAACCTCCGCATGGGGTAAAGTAACCTGCAAGCATTACAATAAAATACATAAAAGGTCCCAAGAAAGTGTTTACAGCGTTCTGAAGTAATTTACCTGGCAAAGTCCCTTTTCTGTGCCTGAGTCTTTCTTAACTCAGGGTGCTAGTAACAAAGATAAATGATGCCATGACAATTGGCAATACAGGCAGGCTGACATGTCACAGAAAAAAGGCCATCAGTTCTGATTGTTTGCCAGCAGTTTTTTCTCTCTGCCTCATCAGACTAAGCATGGCAGCAATGGTGAGTGTGTGTGATTTATACTACTCAGTAGTGCATCTTGCACACGTCCTTCTTTTGAAGGAAAATGATAAACAACACCTGTGACAGGTCCCTTCCACATAAACATCCGAATCCTCTGATGGCTTAAAGAACAGGATAAAAGGAAGTAGCTGGTCTTTGCTTGTCAGACAAATAAAACAAGAGGAAACATTTTATTGGAAATGTTATGTGCTCTACAGTGGTGGTAATGAACTGTGTTCAAGATTTTTAGAGAATGGAAGGATCCTCACTGATACTGCGACATGTGAGAGATAGGTTCACAGTTTCTTGTTTCTGTTGAGCACTGTGGGAAGTAGATTGATGGGATGAAGAGAACACGGTTTGGGTAGTTCGACCTGGGGTAGAAAACTGCCATTGCCACTTTCTGGATGTGACAAATTTGGCAAAATGTCTTCACCTCTATAAGCCTCAGTTTTTCTTTTCTTTTTTTTTTCTTTTTGTTAATTTTTTTTTTTTTTTTTTTTTTTTTTGAGAGAAGGAGAGCTAGACAGAGCATGACCGGGGAAAGGGCAGAGAGGGAGACACAGAATCCAAAGCAGGCTCTAGGCTCTGAGCTGTCAGCACAGAGCCCGTTGTGGGGCTCAAACCCACAAACCATGAGATCATGACCTGAGCTGAAGTTGGACACTTAACCAACTGAGCCAGCCAGGCACCCCTAAGCCTCAGTTTTCTTAGTGTAAAGAGTAATATTAGTACCTATTATACAAAGTGTATGAATTAACCTTAGAATTATAGAACATTTACAGGCACATAGATGCATGTGGGCTACTTGTTGTAAGAACACAGGGATTTTTCACTGAATTAGTTTTGCATGAGCCTTCATTACTGGTTGAAAACCCTCCACATGTCAGGGCTGTGTTGACAGTGGAAAGTTAAAAGTGAGTAGAACACGATCCCTGAACAAGAAGAGCTCACAGCCAAGTTTGGGAGGAGAAACCAATTTAGTGCTGGAGTGCATATATCTGTTTGCTAAACATTTGTCCTTTTTTTCCCTTTGTCTTTTAACTGAGAATTATTACTCGGCTTTTATCCCCAAACAATTGAGAGTCTTTTGTTTTGCCTTCTATGCCACATAATGGAACATGTGTGGATGTAAATGGAATAATGTATTCTATAATAATGTATTATGTGTATATATGTTTGTATAGTGTAACTAATTACATTAATATATTAACCAAAAATCTGTCTCAATGATGATGATAAGGAAAGGTAATCATTTTACCCTGGTGTAGGATAAAATAAATGCATGTTCTTGGAGTAAAAACTTAGCCAAATAAGGCATTACCTGTAATATATTCTCATCCAGTCTTACCTGATACCTTAATTTTGTCTTTGGTAACTCAAGCAGAAATTGCTCTCAGGCATACTGGGGAGCCCAGTGCAACAAACAGAAAAGAAACTATGATGTAGAAAAATCAAAGGCAAAGGGGAGTGGTTCAGCATGGGACTGGTTCCTTAGGGGAAATCAATGGGCTTGGTTCATTTGGGCTTGATTCATATCAGGGCCAGTAATCAAAGGGTGTGATGCCATAGGCAAGGCAGGGTGATATCGTCCTACATGAAGGGTGGGGCTCACAGTCAGCATGGTAGCAGCTTTGTGTTTATAAAAGGTTTGTCAAATTTAGAGAAGAATTCTTACTTCCTTTTTTTACGTTTATTTTTTCTGTGAGAGAGAGACAGTGTGGGTGAATGGGGGAGGGGCAGAGAGCGAGAGGAAGAGCAAGAATCCCAAACAGCTTCTCGCTGTCAGTGTGGAGCCCAGTGCAAAGCTTGAATTCACAAACCTTGAGATGGAGACTTGAGCCGATATTAAGAGTTGGACGCTTAACCAACTGAGCCACCTAGGTGCCCCAGAGAAGAATCCTTACTTTTGAATAAATACAGTTGCTCCTTGAGCAGTGTGGGGGTTAGTCAAATATGCATGTATCTTTTGATTCCTCTGAAAACTTAACTACTCATATCCTGCTGTTGCCTGGAGGCCTCATCAATAACATGGTCAATTAACACATATTTTGTATATATATGGTATACTATATTCTTACAGTAAAGTAATTTAGGGAAAATAAAATGTTACCAAGGAAATCGTAAGGAAAAGAAAATACATTTACAGTACTCTACTGTAAAAATTTATTATATAAGTGGATCCATGCACTTCAAACCCATGTTGTTCAGGAGTCAGCTGTATATGCAGGTAATGGTCCAGATTCCCTGGGTGGAGTTGGAAAATATTGGTGCAGTTACTCTTGAATCTGACTGTACATTAGAATAACCTGAAAGCCTTTTCCAAAACAAAAAAAAAAAAAAACAAAGTATCTAGATCCTACTCCCAAAGTAATTAACTCATAGTCATTTTATTATAAAAATAATTAAACATACGGAAAAATTGAAAAAAAATTACAATGAACATCCATGTATTTCCCATCTAGATTCTACATTTAAAAGTTTGCTCTACTTGCTTTATCAAACCCCTATCTGTGTACTACCCCTCTATCCATCCAGTAACCCATTCTATTTCTGGTGTATCTGAAAGTAAATTATGTCAGCTTGCATATCATTAACAAGAATATAATCTTGTTTACAACTTTTTTATTTGATTTAAAATTTACATATCATGTAATGCATATCTCTTAAGTGTCCATTTGCTGAGCTTTAACAAATGCATACACCACTAAAACCCAGACTTTTATCAACATGTAAAATATTACTATCACATTAGAAAGTTTCCTCACGCCCTTCTCCTGTCATTTTCTTGCCCCTATTCCCCAGAGGTAAATCATCATTCTGACATTTTCCCCCAACTTAAGATTAGTTGTTGCCTTTTTAAGAATTTCATACAAATGTATTTATATCCTGTGCACCCTTCTGGGTAAGGCATTGCTTACTTTGCATAATGTTTTGGAAGTTTACCCAGGCCAATGCCTCTGATAGTTTTTTTTTTTCTTTTTATTGCTGAATAGTACTGTTAGACATAAATATACCATATTTTTTCATATATTCTCCTTTTGATGGGCACTTTGACAGCTTCTAGGCTTAGTTGTGATGACTGATCCTATTATGGGCATTTTTACACAAATTCTTTGGAACGTTTTCATTCCTCTTGGAGTGAAATCACTAGGTCATAGGGCACGTTTGGTTCAGTTTTGCAAGAAAATGCCTGAACTTTTCTTCAAGGTGATCAAAACATTTTGTATTCCCAACAGTAATTCATTGGAGAATTCTAGTTGCTTCACAACCTCACCAACACTTGATATCATCAATCATTTTAATCATAGTTATTTTGGCAGATATATATTGAGATCACATTGTAATGGGAAATGATATTAACCACTTTCTCATATGCATATTGGTGATTTTTCTATCTTCTCTCTCTTTTTTTTTTTGACGTTTTATTTATTTTTGAGACAGGGAGAGACAGAGCATGAACAGGGAAGGGTCAGAGAGAGGGAGACACAGAATCCAAAACAGATTCCAGGCTCTGAGCTATCACCACAGAGCCCGACGCAGGGCTCAAACTCACGGACTGTGAGATATTGACCTGAGCCAAAGTCGGCTGCTTAACCTACTGAGCCACCCAGGTGCCCCTCCATCTCCTCTTAAGAGAGGACTTTTAAATGTTTGCCCACTTTTTTATTGGATTTTTATCTTTTTACTATTAAGGTGTAAGAGTTTTTTGTTTTGTTTTGTTTGTTTTTGTTTGTCTTTTTATTTACATATCCTGGACAAGAGTTGTCAGATATATGTTTTTGTGAAAACTTTTCTCTCATACTGTGGCATGATAATTCATCTTCTTCATGGTATTCTATTTCAGTTAAGGAAGTTTTACATTTTGCTGCAGTCTAATTTATCTTTTTTTTTTCTTTTAGAATCACTGCTTTTTTAGGCTAAGACAAATTTATTTTTCAAATCCTTACAGATGACTCTAACTTGTGGCCAAAATTGAGACCAACTGGATTATCAGGATGGGTGAAGTTCTCTGGCAAGCTATAGAACTAACCAGGGCACAAAAACATTGAATTTTGAAGAAATTAGTATATTTGAAAGAAAGGTGGCCTTGAGAGACTCAAGTACCCAGGCTTCATCCCAGGCCATAGAGCTTACGGTGACTAGTTAATTCAGACCCTCTCACAATTCCTAACATGCTTTATGTCTGGATTGTGATAATTTTAGATTATGGATAAAATAGAACTTGTACGAATAGGAGGATCAGTGACTATAGTTGATCAGGAAAAAGGAGAATGGGGATTAAAATCCTTAACACCTAAATCTTCAATGTCCTATCTCTACCAGGAAAAGATTCAATATATAATTTCCCTGAATTACTTTTATGGAAGAAGTTATGGGAAAAACAAAAACCTACAAAATATTTTTGGAAAATGTTGGATTAATTTAAGCTTAATTTAGATCAGGACCACAAAATCACAATAGTGAGGCTAGACAAATTAGCTCATCATAGTACCAATCGAGATTTATTAAATGCTTAATGTGTATTAGGCGTTGGCAAACTGTGGTCAAAATGCCAAACATGTCCCACTGTCCATTTTTATAAATAAAACTGTATTGTAACATAGTTACCTCCTTCATTTACTTATTGTCTATGGCTAATCTTACACTGCAATGGCTGTTGAGTAGTTTTGACTCACCACGTCCACAAAATCAAAAATATGTACTATTTGTCCCTTTACAGAAAAGTTTGCTGACAATTGATATCCATTATTTTTCAGCTTTATAACATGTATATAGGAAAATTTTTCATTCCATTTCAAAGTTGGAGAACTAAGCTGAATGAGATAGATGACTTGTCCAAGGATGTAAAAGCAAGAAAGACCTAGAATTTAAACTCATGTTTGAACGGCTTCAGTGCGTATACTCATTTTATTATACTGTTTTCTCCCAATCAATTGTATAAAAGAACTTAAAATATAAATTTAGTTATTAGGTATCATTGAAAGAGCTTGTCATGCTTTAGATATTGGAAAACAAAATAGTTGATAGGATGAATGATTAATGGTGAAATATTACAAGAAAATATGGACACTTAATTATCATATATAAGATAAATGGTATTTATATATTATTTACATAATCTGAAATACATTGGCAGTCCTATGTTTAACATCGATTCTTTCTTTGGGACAAAGAAGATGTATAAAAGACACTGTAATGCAAAGCAGAAATGGATCAGCATCAAAAGCCATATTCAGACTAGCAAGAACCTTTGGGTAGAAAGGCACATGTGGTGGTAAAATAAAATGTTAAGTAGTCCTTGACAAATAGGTAGAATTTAGACTTATAACACTGTAGGCAATGAAACCAACTCATGTGTAAAGAATAAGCTAAAGTTCAGTTTTTCTGGAAAGTAGACCACGGGAAGCATTGCTAAAAGTAAGAAAAGAAGGTCAGTGTTAGGTCATAGAAGGTCTTGAATGCCTGGTTAAGACACAAATAAATGTAGAAGATTAACATCCAAGATGAGCAGCCATCTTAATTTGCCTGGAACTAAATCACTTTCTGAGATATGAGAAGTTTAATGCTAAAACCAAAACAGTTTTAGGCAAATTGGGATGGTCGGGCACTGTATTTACACCTCCCCCCCCCAACACACAGACACACTGTCCTAGAGTAGCATACTGTATGTTCCTGCAAAAATAATACAGAACCATAATCCTTACTAACTTCTGTGTTAAATTTTAATAAAAATCATCTAAAAGATCATGGGAAAAGAAAGGATGAATTGAGTCAACTGGAATTCACTTGAGAATGATGTGAGAATTAGCTGCTGAATTCATTATCAATTATATTTCAATTTAGCAGATCCCAGCATTACTGATATGCAGTACAATAACTATAGAAAAGTGTTATAGACCAAAGAGGCTAATTAATAAAGCATCCTTTCCTAAGGAAAAAAAAAGGTGACAATCAAGCAATCTCCTTTGTGAATTGGTTTTCAGACACAGTCTTTTAATTAAAAATTATCTTATCTTATTTTTTGTTCTATGTTAATACAGAGTTTTAAATTATGACTAACATATTGGGCATTACAAACTCTGATTACTTAAGAGCACTTGATATAAAATAACATTTGATTTATTCTTTTTTTTTTTTTTTTTGCTCATTCAATCACTCAAGGGAGAGTTTTTGAGAGCCTCCTAAATGTGGGAGAAATCAAGATGATTAAGGCAAATGCCCTACCCTCAAGTAATTCAAGATCCCCCTTAGAAAGAGAGATGTATAAACAAATATTAACAAAGCAAGGAGGCTTGAAAAAAAATAGAAGTGAATGCATATCAGATTTTGTGGAAGAAAGGAATTATTTCCATTTTAGATAGGGTAGTCAAAGAAGACTTCAAAGAAGAGGTGATGTGTGAGAGGAGCCTCAACAGATGTTTAGGCATGCACTAATGTCCAAGTTTTGCTGATAGAGGGATGAATGAACAGAATGGAGGGATTAAATGTAAGAGTCTATACTGAACTAGCAGACAGGCAGCTGGGTCTCAGTGGTAATGATGGGATATTTATTGACAAAGTAGAGGAAGATGGTGGCAAAATCATTGTAACCATGGAATGGATGTGGATCAAGGAGAAGGGAATGTGAATGCCAGAGCTGAAGGGTTACCACGGTGGATTGAGTGTCAGGAGAAAGACAGTTGAAAGAATCACAAGTGCTCTGACATGATCAGAAGTCTAAGAAGAAATGGCAGAGAAAATATACACTAGATAGGTGAAATTTAGAATGCTGTGAATCTCAGGGCCAAGTAGAGAGGTGCTTACACGTTGTTTGGGAGATGGTAGATGAGCATATGTGTTCTTGAGAGCAAGCTCACGCTTTTCAGGCAAAGTAAAGGTTTGCTGACTCTATGACTGAGCTATTCTACTTCTGGATCTGTATTACAAAGAAAGTATTGTGAAGATGTAGCATGGGGGTTTTACAAGATAGCAAAATATTCATGTTATTTGTGGTAGCAAAAATTTGAAGATAACTGGGGTATGCGCCCACCCATGGGAGAATCGATGGGTAAAATGTGGAGGAGTAATATTTAAGTAATTAGAAAACATACATAACAACATTGGAGAATCTGAAAGAACAACAACAAAAATAGTAGAAAACAGAGTGACATTTCTAACACATTTTCATTTTTGTAAATTAATAATACGTGTGCTCCAAACAATGATACAGTTTTTGATAATGCAACATATTCTTTCCTAAAAATAATCTTGCTATACAAAATTTTGCAATAAAACTACAATGTTTGTGAAGGAAATGGTTTTGGGAATAGCACACAAAAACTTTGGCAGTGACATTAAAAAGACTGACATGTAATAAAAGCCGTAGCACAATTAGATGTTAAACGGTTGAAAGAAGTCCATATATACATACATATACATACATATACATACATACTTCATATATACATATGTCCATATATACATACATATACATACATACTTCAACTTTATGTTGAAAAAGACCAGGCTTTTTCTTGTGAAAATGGGCACAAGGATGATTGCAGCTTGTGAGCCACCATGAGATGGTAGAATGAGGCTTCCTGGAGATCACAGAAAGTTGTAATCCAGGTGCAAAGTGTGGACAGTTCATAACACGCATGGTGAATTGAGGTAGCTGGTAGATGTTTGTTGTGTGTGTGTGCATGTGAGTGAGTGTGTGTGTGTGTGTGTGGTACATTCCCACAGGGCTTCAGTCAGTGGTGTGCAGTTTTCTGCATTCACCTGGTGTGTCTCCTGGACAGAATTATGCATAAAGCGAAATTTGTGTTATGCTTAAATTTTAAATTGTTCTCTATGTCAGTGGCATTGGAACAAACTCATGATTTCAAAACAAGCATTATAGCAGAAATGGCTGTGTGAATACATGCACACAAACGAGAATAAGACATTATGAAAAGGAAAAGAAAAAACCTAAGTATATAAAATAAAAGAGGGGATTTTAGTAACTGATACCAGTGATAGTAACTGATAATGTTCTTGAATTGAAGGGTATGATTAATCAACTCCCTACTATTTAAATTCACAAGGCAAGAGGGAGGGAGGGGGAAGGGAGGAAGAGGTGGGGGGGGGGGAGACAGAGAGAAGTGGAGACCAGAGGGAGATGGTATATGGCCAAGGTGAATATTTCAGGGAGGAATCCCTAAGAAATTCCAGGATGCCTGAGCTTGTTTTCATATGTAGTGGGAACTGACGAAAAGAGTTTATAAAAAAAAAAAGAAGAGAGGGCTGCAGGGGATCTTAAATCCAGGTATTGACAGTGAAGAATGACATTAGAGATGGAAGAACAACATTGCAATGGCTCAGGAAGCTAAGCAGCATGATCACACAGAACTAGAGACAGACGAAGAGGATTGAAAAAAAAAAATCCACACAGATAATAGTTGATAATAAACAGGAAGTTGATCTCTAAATCAGCCAAAGACACTAGTCTGAGAAAGCTCCCTCGCATTTTGAGCTTTGTGAATGGTAATACCCATATATCCTCACCAATATATGGCTGACTGAAAAGAGCGAGCAGATTATATAGCCGAAAATCATCGATGCTGGGAAGTTGCAGAGAATACCCAGTAATTTAGTGACTGCCACTCAGCTTGATCACGGGACACAGAGGGATGGTTATGGGGGAAGACAGCAACTGTAAAAGGAGATGTGAAAAGTAGTCTGCAGAGGAAATAAAAATTGCAGATTCAAGGACAAAAATGAGAAACCAGCCTCTGGATGGTAATGAACAGTAAGACAGTTGATGGTAAAAATGAAAGGTGATAATGAATCACTTTTACACGGATGAATATTCACTGGGGTGATATGGCTTAAAAGGGGGAAAAAGTGCATTCTAGAGACTGAAAGATCCTGCAGTTGGAACAGACAAGCTAATATTTCCCCTTCGGAATGATGTGGGCTGGCCTACAGCATAGAAATATGTACTCCAAAGTAATACTAGAGCATTTTTTCAAAGGGTAGATATAATACCAACAAAATACAAATAATGGTGGGAGAGGATGAACGAGGGAGGACAACAACTAAGGGCCAGGTCATGTAATGCAGAGGTTAAGCCATTTACCTGCCAAATTAATATGATTATACTTGGGTAACAAGCTGTCAGTAGGGAAGCTCATTACTTCTCAAAATCCTCACCACATACCTGGACCTGTGGATGTACAGTGCTCCCTAAATCTATTAAAAGTTCTGTTTTCATGGCTACTAACATGTCTGGGTATTTCTCCTATCATGGGTCATCTTTGTTGAGCTACACTTGGAACCCAAGTTCTTTTGTTTCTCTAAAATCAACACTTCTAATAAATATGTCCAGTGTTTTTATTCTGTCCTTAAGACGTAGGGTAAAACGGAGAAGGGTTTATATCACACAGTGCTTATAGTAGAATAATAAGAAACCTTGGTTTTAGGATGCCCTTAGTTAACCCACTGTGGAGTTTCATGCATCTTTATCCCCGGTTGACTTCAGTGTCTCCGCTTTGGGGTTGTGGATGTTGCTCTTCTTCCTCTTCTATTCTAGGTTCTCTTTTCTCTTCCTCTGTTTCAAGTTTAGTTTACCCACATAGAGCATCTTGTCCCTCTTCCCTGAAGCTTT
Source organism: Panthera tigris (assembly GCF_018350195.1). Classification (NCBI taxonomy): domain Eukaryota; kingdom Metazoa; phylum Chordata; class Mammalia; order Carnivora; family Felidae; genus Panthera; species Panthera tigris. The sequence continues at coordinate 51,433,713 of NC_056669.1, forward strand.
GGTGCCAATCAGCTAACACCAGAGCTTATCAAGGTGGTTTTCTGTAAAACACAGTCTTATTCCTAATACAAATTCTGGTTGTCAGAATGATAAATTCTTTCACTTCTTTACACTCATTTTAATGGGTGACAGGGGAGGTTCAGCTAGGTGAAATGACATGCGCAAGATCACAAAACTAGTAAGGAGATGGACCAGTACTCAAAAGCTGCTCTTGCTAATAAAAAGGAGAAGCCTATTTTCAGTGTTCCTGATGACGTAGCATGGTACCGGGGGTGCCCATCAGTTAACTACAGAGCTGCCCATAAGGTCTGGTTGGTCCCCCATATTTTATAGACGAGGAGACCAAGACTTGAAGAGTGTGAGACACTTTTTTTAAGGTCAAACTAGTGTTTAACACATTTATGTTTTCTGGGCACTAGAGGCTAAAAAGAAAGGCAAAGATTAATATTTGAAAAGGAGAATCTGCTATAGATAACATTGGGTGATCAAAGGTCCGTGGGGATTTCATTTAAGTGTGATAGTTTGCTGATAACATGCAGAGCCCTGTCTGCATTTTTGATGTTTTCTAGTCCACGAAAGTGATGGATTTTTCTCTTTCCCACTCTGTTCTTTGAGTTTGCTGTTTATTGGGAGGTCCGGTAATTTTTTTGGATTATGGCTGGTAACAACAAAGAGGATATCCCCCCTCTGATTTGACCAACTGTTCTCTCATTTCCTTGTGAGGCCAGCAGTGAGGGCAGTTTTGGACTTGGCTGTCAGGAAAGCTGTCTTTATCATCAATCTCTCTCTGCATGTAGAGGAGAAGTGTGGTGAGAGAAAGTGCTATCTGCAAAAATTGCCTTTTAGGTGGGGAAAGATTATTTACATGTTCCTTTCTTTAGAGATTGGCACTTCCAGAAGTCTACAGTGGGCCTGGGTTAGACTGCAAAGTGAAATTCAGATCGGCTGTCGCAGTAAAGGAACCTCATTCAGGCCTTTCTACTGCCCGGCTGCTGACCACTTTTCTGGCGCCAGCAGTGTCCTTCTTTTCTTCCAAGCCAAGGCCATGGGATTAATATTTCTTCTCCCTCCTGTACTCCCTCAGAGCTGCAGCATATGGCACAGTCTTCCCAGATCTTCCCTTCCAGAGCCACCCCTGTAGACCAGCTCCTAGGATTTTTTCCTTTTAAGGGATTTACTGAAAGGTGCTTGTTTTAGCAGTAAGAACATATCCTCTGGATTCAAATTCCATCTCTGTCACTTACTAGTTGTGTGACCTTGGGCAAGTTACTCAAACTACCTCTGCCTCAGTTTCCTTGTACATCAAATAGGACTATTGACGGTTGTACTTATCTCATAGGGTTAATATGAAGAATAAAACAGTTAATGTTTATCAAGTATTTACAATGCTATGTATATAGTATATAGAAAATATTAAATAAGTGCCTGTTAGATTAAAAAATATAGAATCTCTGGGGGTGCCTGGGTGGCTCAGTCGGTTGAGCATCCGACTTCAGCTCAGGTTATGATCCTGTGGACCTTGAGCTCGAGCTCCGCATCAGGCTCTATGCTGACAGCTCAGAGCCTGGAGCCTGCTTCAGATTCTGTGTATACCTCTTTCACTGCCCCTCCCCCACTCATGCTCTGTCTCTCTGTCTCTCTCTGTCAAAAATAAACATTATTATTATTTTTTAATATAGAGTCTCTGAGGATGAGTAGACATAGGTGTTAAAAGTTAGAACTTTTCCCAGCCGTGTGGATCTGGGTTTGGTGCCTATCTCAGTTGTCCTGGGGTTTCTGTTCCTGATATGTATCCTACTTTATTGAAATGACCTCTATTCGTGACTAACTGCAGGCTTTGTGAGTAAAGAACTCTGTTGATGCTAAAATTATTGTTTTATCCCCACTCCTTACCACTGCTTAAATAGCTGAAGCCCTTACTGTTTCATTCTTTTGTCTATATTGCAAATTTACTTCTAGAAAAGTAAATGAAAGAGGGATTGGGAATCTGTCCCCTGCTTTTTCATATCTGATTTCTAATAGGAAACCACAGGGACACCTCTTCTCATCTGAAACCTCCTTGCCATCATGAGGAAAGAAGCCATCCAGAAGATGTGAGGCCTTCCATACTGGGCCTGCGTCACTTTCCAGAGGATCTGTCTGTTGGGGAATAATCCCCTCTCAGCATTTCCTTCTGTTACCTGTGGTGATTTAAAATTAGGGTAGATGAAGGTCATTCAGAAATCTCACACAACTCATCTAGGGACCAGTGAGGTGGAACTGAAGAGTTTGGAAATGCTCCAGGATATTTTGAGGAAACTTGGGTCTAAAAGATATGGAGCTTCTTAGAGCTACCTAATTTCCCCAGGGAAGCTTCCGGCAAGTGTTGCACCACTGGTAAGACCAAATAGCTAAGGCAATTTGGCATGGCCACAAAGAAATGTGCTTAAGGGGAGAGAAACTCATTGCCAGAACCATCCACATTGGGGGAAAAATTTTCCCATAAACCATTTTGCATGTAACAGCCCATATTGTAAATACAGAATTGAAAGTTTCAGAAAGGAAAGTGTAAAATAGTCTTCATTAACAGTAATTATGAATAATAGCTTGAAAAGACCAAGTGTAGAATTTCACAGATTAAGCACAGAATTTTACACTTAGAGATATTTGAGGAATGTGTATTTGTGTGTGTATGCATATACCTATGTGTATTTGTGTTTCAATTTATAGAAAATTGTGCTTTTTATAGTGTAAGTTTCATCCCTAACAAAGGCAAATTATTGAATTCAGTGATGGACTGACTCTTTCCAAGCTCCCCTTATCCATTTGTCCCAGGACTAGAGACACTCAGGGCCCTCACCATGCTTTGATCCCAGAGCATTTCGGAAGTACTGTGGAAAGAGCATACATAGGCTTTGCAGTCATGCAGACTTGCGTTCAAATTCTAGCTTCTCCATTTACTTGATGTACAACCTGAGACAGGTTCATCAGTATCTGTAAACCTCAGGTTTTCAGCTAGAACACCTAGGGAGTAATTAAAATATCAATCTCTCAGAGTAGTTGGGAGAACCAAATGAGAAAACATCACCTAATTCACATACCTCAATTCTTTTCAGTTAGTAAAATCCACTAAATAGCTACTATCTTCTAATTTATGGTAGAACAGATTCCCTAGAACAGTGACAGTAGCCTGTGTGTTCTTGTTAACAGTGAGAATCTGGAATGTTCTGCGCTCTTTAGGCTTTATGATACATTCCATTAGGCTCTTTGTAACCCAAAGAGCAGAATACTTCCTAGACAAATGGACTTCCTTAAGGGCTGCAGCCATCGCTCCTTTATATTTTATTTTACAGAGGACTTTTTGTATAGTAAAAAGCCAATAAATATTTGTGGAATAAATTAATTAAAAACTAACAAGGCTGAATCCTCAATTAACAAGGTGTTGTTATTGTATTTTCCAACACTCCACTGAGGAGGAAAAACACCCAAACAAACAAATAATGACAAGCTACTATTGGAATTTATGGGAATTTAATTGTGCGTGAGCATGTGTGTTAATTCTTTCGGCATATTCACGGGTAAAAACTCAGTAAGATACACATTTTCTATTTCTTCTGCATCTATATTCACCCTAGCTTATGAAAGTACATCTTCGGACAAAATATTTGATTACTATCAATAAACACATTCTTTGGTGTGGGAGGATACTGTCAAAGGGAGATGAGAAGCAACACTGAACTGGTACTTGGACATCCTTAGTTCTGATCCACAAGTGAGCTGTGTAAACTTGGATAAATTGCTTCCTCTCTCTGAGCTAGTTTTTTCATTGGTATAATGAGGAGATTGGATTTGATAATCTATACAGTAGTTTCCATATCTTAAACTTTTATAACTTTGTGGAGAGAAATTTGGTTGTGTTTCTTTAGAAACACTTGTGAGTGCCTCTGTTATATCACTTGACAACATATACAGAAATGGTATATTTATATATCTGCATGCTTCCTTGGACTGTAAACTCCTTTAGGACCTGGCTTAGAGGCCTAGAACAGAGTAAATTTTAAAGGACTAGCTGCTTTTCATTAATTATACTGCTCAACTGTATCAAGAAATTTCCAAATTTGAATTGTGATTCAGTGTATCTTTTAAAAAAATGACAGTTAATGATAATTTTCAAATGGCCTTGCATCCTATAACTTTAAATGGACTGCAGATCAATCTGGTGACCCAGGGTTAAAATTAAATGTTTAAAAAGATTTCAGTCTGCCATTTTTCAAAGGGCACGGGTGTACACGGCTGAAAGCAGCCCCTTTCCTCCTCACATTGGGGGATATGCAGTGCATATGCCTTGCCTTTGAAGTTGCTGCAGTCAACAGTTTTATCTGTGGCTTTGCTGAAGATTTAGTAGACAGCTCGTCAAATGCAAGAGTGACAGGAATCTGGAAAGAAGAGTGCATACAGTTTCTGACTGAATCATGATCCAAAGAGATTTTAACAGGCTGCAATCAGACCATTTAATTCTCACAAAATGCAGTTTAACAAAGATGAATGTTCTATCCAGAGATCGGGGGGAAAATGTGTTTGGACTGGATCAGGAGGCTATGGCTTAGTGGTTGCAAATATAAAATATCTTAATGGTTCTAAAATGATTATGGTGATAATTATTAACAATAGTAGCCATCATTTATTGAGTGCTTATCATGTGCCACTCACTATCCCAGATGCTTTAACTCTGAGTTGCAAGACCAACACCTTCCTAGTATGCCATGCTGGAAACAAATTTAAGACAACTAGTGATCGATCGGACTCCTAAAATGCTACCTGATTTGAGAATGAATTAAAACAGTTTGGCAGGTGCTACTCCAACCTGGCTGGAATTTATGTTCATGTTTAGATTTCACAATCGTATAGGTATATAGTGAGTCTGTTCCAGCAATTGAGTGCTCCTGTAACCTTATTTTCTGAGGGTTAGTTGGAAAAAAATGAGAAAAATCTGGATAAATGGAGAGGCGAGATGATAACTGTTACTAAATACTAGAAAGGGGGTACTATGTGAATGTTAGATTAAGCCACTTTTTTTAGATACTGAAGAAAGAAGTAGGTTGAAGAATGCAAAGGACAGAGAAATGGATTTTGGCTTAACAGAGAAAAAAATAAAGAGTAACAGTGAGTTCTGTTTTAATATGGAGGATTTGCTGCTAGATGAATGAGGGGCCTGTGGTTAAAGGTATAAAGGTAGAACCTGGACATTGACTGATGGGAAGTCTAGACTTGGATAGAGGATAGAGGCTTCAAGGTCAATTTCCAGCCAGTGATCTAATTATTCTATGATTATATATCAATAGAGAGTGCTTTGGACTTTGTAATCAAAGCTTTTATTATCTTTCTAAAGCTACTCCATATAAAACTCTGTAAGATACTGGTTGTATACAGCTGTGATATTGTGACTTATTATAAGAAATATATATTTTTGGTCTCTATTCCTCATTCTGGCTCACATCTCTGTAAACCCTTGGAATTTCCTAAGTGTTGAGAACAATAGAAGTGTCCCTTGTCGTGTTAATGAAGTGACCAGTGGACAGCACTTAAGGCTGGGGGCTAGGTACCAATGGGCCAAACTCTAATTACAGGAACTTTTAGTCCTACCCCCTGACCTCCAGGGAGGGAAGTGGGGCTGGAAGTTGAATCCATTGTCAATGAGCAATGATTTCATCAATCATGGCTATGTAATGAAGCCTCCATAAAACCCCACAAGGACAGGGTTCTGAGAGCTTCCAGGTTGGTGAACATGTGGAGACTGGGGAAAGTGGCATACCTGGAAAGGCCATGGAAGCCCTGCGCCCTTGGCCCATGCCTTGCCCTATTCTTTTCCATCCGGCTGCTCCTGAATTATATCCTTTTATAATAAACCAGTAATCTGGTACATAAAATGTTTCTCTGAGTTCTTTGAGCTGCTCCAGCAAACTAAACCAGAGGAGGACATACTGGGAATCTCTGATTATAGCCAGTTGGTCAGAAATGCAGGTAACACCTGGGCTTCTGACTGGTGTCTGAGGTAGGGTCAGTCCTGTGGGTCTGAACCCTTAACCTGTGGAATCAGATGCTATTTCCTGCTAGATAGTGTTAGAATTCAGTTGCATTTAGTCGAATTCTCACGACACCTTGCTGGTGTCAGAATTGCTTGGTCGTGTGTGTGTGTGTGTGTGTGTGTGTGTGTGTGTGTACCCCATATGTTTATGTTTGCCACACAAACATATTTAAGTTGGTCTCAGAACACCAATTTACCAGGTATAATCCCTGACCCCTAAAAGGGTATGATTCAGGTATTTCTGTAGATTTATTCCTTTCTATTTTTAAAATTTACTTTTCATATTAATTCTCCACATTATCAAATGATAAAATTGAGACTCTGAGAAGTTAAGCAACATGTACATCATACTTTTAATTAGTCATAGGTACATGATTCACACATGAATGATGAACAATTCGAAGTAATGCATCTTCCTCCACACTTTCCTATATATCTGCAAATTGGGGCAATTTTACATAGGCCTTCACTTTTGGATCTTTTCAATAATTAAAGTCATGCACATTGTGGGCATTTTGGGAAATAAAATAAAAAATAATGAAAAAGTAGAATAATATCATCCATACCACCACCATCCATAAAATTGCTCTTAATATTATACTGTATAATTTTGTGATATTTTCATACACACATTTTATGAACTACATACATATATAATTAAAAACAAATATTATATATAAATGTTACACACACATACAAACATGGATAATTTGTAAGAGGAAATGAGACCAAGTACCCTGTGGTGTTCTTAGTCTTTGCCTGTAAAGAAAATATTGTGAGCATAGTCTAATATTACTAAATATTTTTCTAAAATATATATTTTATTTGTTTCAGCCTAAAGAATTATTGAGAGGACCTGAAAATCCATTTTTATTGACATGCAAGGAGAATCATTCCCTTTCAAACTTGAGACTCACTGTCAGTCACTTTAGGGAGTAAAAGAACTTTGTGCTCTGTCTGCCCTGAGACCTGGAGCCATACAGGAAGAGTTTAGAGCAGTCCTTAGTTTCCCTTTATTCTTAGGCTTGCCTGATCTACCCCCTGTCCAACTAACCTCGCTTACTCTGCCCTAAGCATTTTGGCTTCATTTTTTCTCCTAAAATTGCCAAATGCATCCCAGCCTCAGATCCTGAGCACTTGACATTCACAAGGTCTAGAAAGCTTTCATTAGATACTTAGATCTCTGCTCCAAGAGCAACCCTTCAGGGGTCTTTCCTGACTGACTTAGCAGTGGCAGCTCTGATCTTCCTTTCTTCTTCCCATTGCCCAGCATTTACCCCACTTTGGTTTCTTGATCCTACTTTGCTACCTGCAGTTGAATCGCATTGTACATGTATTTTCCATTGCTATTTTCCTTCTCCTTCATTAAGTCTAGCAGAGATAGAGTACTTCCATCTTGTCAGTAGTAAGCTACAAGAGTGACTGGAATGGAGTGGGCACCCAAAATTTGCTTTTGTATGAATGAATGAGTGGTTCGTACCATAATGTTGGCAAGGAGATTCTATTTTATTTGGAGCTGTTTGGGAAACCAGGGAAGGGTTGCTTTCTAATGTTTCCGCATGCCTGACCTAAGAGAAATCATTGAAAAGGCCTGACACTTAGCACGAAGGTGGATTTGTATTTTCTTTGGAGTTTTTGAGGGAAGAACACAAAAACACAAACCAGAAGTTATCCTGAAAAAGGCCAGGAAAAACAGGCCAGTGTGCCAATATGAGGGGTCTAAATAGAGAATAGGAGAATGGGACAGAGTCAGATGGGGGAGGGGAGACAAGAAGAGTCACTTCACAGTGGCACCTACTAGGTTAACCTGGGAAAACTCACAAGCCCAAGTACAAGTGCTGACATAGTCTTTCTGTGCACTTTCACACTTTCAGGGTAGATCTATTTAAAGGGCCCAAAATAAGCAGAAGCAATTTTATTTTTATTAGAAGAATAGTGTTAAGTTTATTCATTGTCTATGTGGATAGGTATTTTAAGCCTCAGAAGTTTTCTATTTGCTTGCATTTTTAAGATCCCATGAAACAAAAATGCAATCAAGTTGTGATTTTTGAAAAGAGAGTTATCCATCAGCATTAGAGTCTTGATGAAGCTGTATAGATTTTCTAAGAAAGACACTTCTACAAAGGTGATAACATAGTTATCTCCCTGTCACGTAGTATAATTGATAGTGCTATTCAAAATTAATGGACTCTGGTGCATAGTAGATTAATGCACAGTGTGCTCAGAGCAGAAACCTACCACTTCTGGGATTTCGACCCAAATACGGAATTAAACTTAAGTGAAAGGGGAGACTTCATGGCTAAGGATACAGTAAAGACTAACAAGTTTTACAACATGACAGTGGTCATAAAATTAGGCTTATCAACCCCCACAGTCCTAAAAGTGAGACAGAAGGGTGTTCAAAGGAAGCCCACACTTCTTACTGGAGTCATTTTTCATATTTATTTCATTACTCTGAGCTTATTATTCCCATTAGTGGCTCTGTTTGAGCCCCTGTAAACCTGGAACATACAGCACTTAAGAAATATTACATTAATAGGGGATTCCTATTGGTCTTCTGTGACCTCGGTTAACTTTGGGACAGTTTAATAGAGACAGGGTGGGAAGCTAATAAGAACCAAGTCACTAGCATATGAAGTCAAGGGAATGATCCTTTTCTAGCTGGATTGTGGGGGAAGGGAGGGTAAAAGAGAGTCAAATCAGGGAGAAGCAGAAAAATGGAAGGAAGTAGGGCCTGCACAGGCTGCTACTCATCAAGAAGCTGATGTAGAAGCAGCAGGTTTTCTTGTTTCCCTGAAGTACTGGACTGAGAGAATAAAGTACCTTTCTGTAAGGCTGGCAGAGAGCTTGCCCAAGGAGTGAAATAGGATTTTTTAAATTATTATCATTCCTGATTCCTGAGCAGAAAGAGCAAGGATTTTGAAGCCGCTTTTGGGTTAAATCCTGGCTCTTTATTTGTCCTCTGTATCATTTGGGGACAGTTATTTAAACTCGTGGGGGATAAGCCTCCTTATCCATACAATGAAGGCGAGCAAACTGATCTGTAGAATCACTGTGAGGAATAAATCAGATGAAGTATGTCAGAGACACAGCACAGTGCCTGGAGCAGGACTGTCATTAACAGTGCTCAGGTTGTACCCTGCATCATCACTCAAAGGCACCATTTGCATCCATGTAGGCCAAACTTTTAGCACCCCTCCATGACACACATCTACATCTTCACTGAGCACCTTGGAGTAAGTCAAGTGGTCTGTTCAACATCATCTCTCAAGGTGTCCACTTTGAGAGTCCAGTATCAAGATGATCTGCCATGTTTCTCACACACATTCTGGGGAAGGTAGGAATGAGAAAGGTGCACCGGGCCAACTTCTCAGTCTATGGTACATGCCATTTCCTCCATCTGAGACAAGATTCTTCCCTCATAAAGGCACACTTTTTGTGACTTGTTAGAAAGTATTCAATGATGCCTTACATTCCTTTTCACCCCATGCTGAATTAGATACCTATCTCACAGGTTATCACAGCCCCCATCATTGTTACCACAGGTCAGATCTCTCAGGGAACCTGATACTTTGTATCTTCTGTGTTATTTTCCATGACTCTACAACAAGACTGTGGATTCCTTAAAGTTCTCATGTATCCTTACTTGTTTAGCTCCTACTACCATGTCTGGCACAGTTACTCAGTTACTGTTCAGCATGTGCTTGCTATATGAATGAGGAAACAGAATATTATATACAAATATATTACAACATGGCCTTGAGAAAACACTAAATCCTTTTGAGCCTCAGTGTCCTCATTTGTAAACTGGGAGACAATGAATGCTTACCATGTATATTGAGGCACGTAAAGGACCTAGCCAGAATATTCACTCAATAAGTGGAACAATGATTCATTATTATTATATTATTCTAATAATCATACAGATATAGTAAAATATACATAATTATTGAACGACTTTTAAACATTTAGTGTAAAAGAATGCATGTCATGGAGTCCCTTAATTCTTGGGATTTCTGTCTTTCCACAAGATGACATTTTCCCTTTTCTTACCACAGGAATCCATTTCTATTTCTTTTTTGTGCTCTATTATAACTTCTTACATTTATTCTGTCTGACACACACAAATCCATTAAGTCTAATGAATATCTATTCTGACATCATGCTGCTTAAATATGGCTATTGTGCCTAATGATTTTGCTTTTAACAATGACTCTGTATAATTATGTATTTCTAAAATTTAGCAGAGCCAAACATCATTTTAATATTCCTGAAGTCTGGATAGTAGCATTTAAATTTCTGCCAACACTTTTGAACATTGATCATATAAAAAATACAGTACTAGCCACTGCAGAAGTGGGTAAACACGAGCATGGCCCTGCTTGTACCCTTAAAGTTCAAGACTTTAGATCAAATGGTCTTCCATTAAATATGCTGAGAAGGGATACTCGGTGATATTCTCCATGGCAGTATATCCGATCTGTTAAGTTAAGGAAACATTGTGCCAAGTTTGGAGCTACATGCTTAGAAAATGGGACTGAAAAAGACCTATGCTTTGTTCTTACAGAGCAGGTAATTTACTAATTAAGAGAGGAGAATAAAAAACACATTATTTCAATATAGTAGGCTAAACATTTTAGCTGAAGTAAGCGCAAGGAATATTGGCAGTAATAAGAGGAGAAATAAATTGGACTAGAGATTAAGGAAAACCTTGAGAAAACACTGACCTGAACAAGGGTTTGTTAAAATGACTGCTAATGGTAGCTACCGCAGTTTGATCCTTATGAGAACCAAAAAGAATGTTTAACTCAATGCTTACCGTAAAGTAAGTACTTAGTGTTAGAAAATGTTATTATAAAATTTATAATAATTGTTATCATTATTAAGTAGTCATTTTCTAACTGGAAATAGTTGAGGTGTACGTTCCAGGCAGAAAGAAAATAGGAGATGAAACTTATGTAAGGGGGGTACCTGGGTGGCTCAGTCAATTAAGTGTCTGACTCTCAGTTTCAGTTCAGGTCATGATCTCACGTTTCATGAGATTGAGCACCGCCTCGGGCTCTGTGCTGACAGTGCAGAGTCTGCTTGGGATTCTCTATCTCCTTCTCCCTCTGCTCCTCCCCTGCTTGCTCTCTATCTCTCTCTTTCTCTCTCTCTCTCAAAATAATTTTTTTTAAAAACCCATTTTCTTAAAAAAAGATGCAAATTTGTGGAAAAGGCTGGTCTCAATGAGGTTACCATAAACTGTTGTATTAGAAGTATAGATTCAAGGTGAGGATTGGAGGAAATTGACTATGGGCAGGATGGAAAAGGGAAGGTGTGTCATGCCAGGCGACCTCCGTTTTATCCTGCGTGAAGAGGCGTGGTTTTAAGAAAGCAAGATGTGTTTTTAGAGACTACTCGGCAACCACATGGAAGATTGATTTTAAAAGTTCAAGAGAGAAGATGGGGTGAACAGTTAGAGGGCTGTTGCAGTGGAGCAAGTGACAAGCGGCAAAGGCTTGAACTTGGGCAAGGCTAGAAGAAAAGAAGAGGAGGGGCCACAGTGGAGACTAGAGAGAGAGGGCACAGGCAGTTTATTTGATGATTTACTTGATGAAAATAAAAGGGAGACGGAGGGATCAATGAGAATATCAGGAATTCTATCTGGATGGATGGTGGCATAGAGAAAAGCATAGTTCATTTCGGGTCGTACTGACTTTATTTTATTTTAATTTTTTTAATGTTTATTTATTTTTGAAAGAGACACACACACACACAGAGCATGAGCAGAGGATAGGCAGAGAGAGACAGAGACACAGAATCTGAAGCAGGCTCCAGGCTCTGAGATGTCAGCACAGAGGCTGATGCGGGGCTCGAACTCACGAGCCGTGAGATCATGACCTGAGCCGAAGTCAGATGCACAACCAACTGAGCCACTCAGGTGCCCCTTGGTCATGTTGACTTTAAATTGCCAAGTGGAGAAGTCAGCAGGCGTTTTCATACATGAATCTCTCAGGTAAACCCACCACTGTTGGAAATAGTATTTTGGAAGTTTTCTGTAAATGGAGAGAATAACAATCTTATCAGTGGATGTGATTGCCTGAGTAGGGCCTCTAGATAAGTAGAAGAGAGCTAAGTATAAAACTGGGTAGAGATTTGGGGCATATTTGGGTATGGAATGGCTCTGAGTAGGAAAGGGACAAGATCAGAGTAGTCCTGAGGAGCCTAAAGCTGATAGCCGTCTATGGCAATTAGCAACAACCGTGTGCATAATAAACAACTGGGGATCCCACAAAATCAAAGATTCCCTAAGGAAATCTGATTGAATTGTATATAGTATGGGGCCTAGGAAATTTCATTTATCACCAAGCACCAAAGGCTCAGAAGCGGGAGGTTCAGGGATCACACTTTGAGAAGCACGGGGCATATCACTGTATATGCAGGGGAAGACAGACTGGGGAACTTAATCATCAAGGTCTGTGCTAGAGGAACTAGATGTGAGCCTCCTCCAGATTTGCCTGGCAAGTAAGTGACAGAACATTCTTGTTGCCAATCTTCAGTTATTTCCTGAATCAAAAATATTGTCCAAACCCGTGTCAAAACTTCACATACCCACAGCAGAGTTTGCAGACACAAATAAAAGTCAGGCTGGGGAAAATGAAGGAAATCCAATGCAATATATTTGTATTCTGTCCCTGAGGCACTGTCTAATGTTGCTGTAACTATGATGTATAGGTCTATCAAAGCATGTGTTACCATGGTCTGAATTTCCTGACTGGAGAAAAATGATTAATGTAGAGATTTGCATTCAATGTGGGCTTGGACATCAATATTTCAGCTTAGGTAAACAGGAGCTTTACCTAATTTATTGGCTCTCATTATGGATGGCTTGTAGAAGCCAAACTCCCCCTCTGCCTCCAAAATGACCTTTCATGCTCTACAAATCAATCTAGAAGAAGTGAAGCAAGTTGGTTAATATTTTAGGGAGAAAAAAATGACTTCACATGTCAGAGACTTAATTGTTGTGATTTTGACCCATTTTGAAATTAGTTAACATTTGCTTCAGGCCTTTGACTTCATGCATTATTTATTTTCATCTTGGCCTCGCTTAAGTCTCTCCATGTGCAATATGCGTGTAACATGTGAGAAGCTTTTTCTAAATACTGCACTTGAATAATAGCATTATGAGGCGGAAAGTGTAAAGACCCACATTTGTCACCTCTACACACATGCAGGCACATGCACACACAGAGACAAGAGCGTGTGCGCACACACATGCATACACATTCATACAGACACACATCATTTTAGGCTAAACTGGTTTTGAGTGTATTTTAGCTCTCATTGGCAAAGTTTCTAGATGTTACAGCCAGCATTACAGAGCAATCTCCCTGTAAGAGTTTTATGTTGCAAAGTATGTCAGAAGTTAATCAAAGGGTAACAATGCGAGAGCCTATACTTATGCTTCCTGGATACTGGAGCCAGTCGGTGCTGTCAGTCACTGTCAAAACTATTGCACACATGGGCGTATCGTGCCTTTTTCTTTCCTGTGAGAAAATGTTCCTGCCCACAAAGGTCAGTGCCTTTATGGCATAAATCTATTAGCCTATTGTTGTGGTATGAATCCCAAGGAGAAGGCATCTTGTCAGCTGTCTGGCTCAGATGCAAGGTCTCCACAGCCTCTTCTAGCAGAAAGTCAAGCCCTATATCCTGCCTCTTGCTGTCCATATCAGCTTTAGCCTATCCTGTCATAGCCTCTGTGTCCCAGTGGGTAATCACTTATACCTGGCCTTGAAAGTGTCCCATTACTGGCTCTGTGTAATCATGGGAGAAGAGTGCTTTTGGAATCATTAAACAAGCTACACCCTCCAGCTAGTCTAGGTGCTCTAGAGCTTGGATGAGGAAAGGTAATCCATGAGAACATTCCATTATTCCAGCTCTTTGAGAGGAGGGCTATTTAGATCTCACAGAAAAAAAAGAATGCTCGGAAATTCCTGTGTATTTCCAAAATGTTTACCACCTTCTAATCACCTGCATTCCTTTTAGTCTTGACACTCATTTGAAGTTAAACAAAAACCAGCGTAAAGATGAGGCTCGACAGCTGTTTCCCAGATGTACTGAAATAACCGTTGCAGCTATGTGAAACTAGGGCATTTGCATTTGCATTGGTTTGGATTAAATCTTTCATTGATTTGGGTCATCATTTATGTACAAAGCCCAAAGAACAAAGGGTGTGCATGTCCAAAGCAGCCGTTTTAAATCTTGATGCAAGAATATAGAAACTCTGGAGATTACATTCACCTGGTGAAAATGCAGTCTTGGGGCTCCTGTGTGGCTCAGTCAGTTAAGTGTCTGACTTTGACTCAGGTCATGATCTCATAGTTTGTGAATTCAGCCCTGCATCGGGCTCTGTGCCGACAGCTCGGAGCCTGGAGCCTGCTTCAGATTCTGTGCCTTCCTCTCTCTCTGCCCCTTGACCACTCACACTCTGTCCCTCTCTCCTTCAAAAATAAATAAACATTAAAAAAAATTTAAAAGAAAAGAAAATGAAGAAAATGCAGTCTTATTCAAGATCATCTTCATTGCACAGGCTTTTACTGAGTGTCTACTGTGTTCATAGCACCTTTTCTCTGTATGCTGAAAGCCCAATCATCTTTCCAATTTCACTGCCACCTCCTGGAATCCAGATCCTGGAGTTAGAATTAATTAATTAATTAATTAATTAATCCCTCTGGGATTTGGACCTGAACTCATCAGATATGAATATGATGGTCCTGTTTCCTAGCAATGCTCATGGAATTAAATGCTCAGTAAATGCTTATGGTCTCCTGTGCCAGTAGGAAGTAAGGGAGGGAAGGAAGGAGGGAGGAAGGAAGGTACTATATTGCTATTAACTTAAAATATATAGTTTTATGGCAAATATTTATATGATAATTTATAATTCAGAAGTACTTTGACTTTATTAGCTCTGAAAATATCGTTTTAATATTCTCACATATTCTTTAGTGTGGAGCTTATCAATATCCCCTGATATTTATTTTTATTTTTTTAATGTTCTTATTTATTTTTGAAACAGAGAGAAACAGAGCATGAGCAAGGGAGGGGCAGAGAGAGGGGGAGACACAGAATCTGAAGCAGGCTCCAGGCTCTGAGCTGTCAGCACAGAGCCCGATGTGGGGCTCGAACCCATAGAGAGTGAGATCATGACCTGAGCCGAAGTCGGACGCTCAACCGACTGAGCCACCCAGGCACCCCAGTCCCTTGATATTTTTAAGATGAAGACCCTGAAGTCTTCTAAATCAAAATTATAAATTGACACCCTGATTTTATTTTATTTTATTTTTATTTTTGAGAGACAAAAAGTGCAAGCAGTAGAGGGAGAGAAAGAATCTTAAGCAAGCTCTATGCCCAGTGTGGAGCCTAATATAGGGCTCAATCTCACAATCCTGAAATCATGGCCTGAGCCAAAATCAAGTCAGATGCTTAGCCAACTGAGCCACCCAGGAGCTACCACACTTTGATTTTTTTTTATATGGATGACAAAAATCTTCACTTTTCTTGAATTTATTGTATCTTAAATTCAGACTCCCTGATCCCCAAAGTATCTTCATTGTCCTCTCACTTATAGGATCTGTTCCTAGTGATTATTCTCTTTCTTAAACACTGTTCCACTATTCACTCTAGATCAGGATTGTCGCATTGGCTTCTCTTTCCTTGTCTTATGTCCATAAATCTCATGCTCACCTATATCAACAAACCCAAGCTATCTTCTCTGTGCAAGAAATATTATTTATGGCTGAAATCTTTAGATATCTTACAAATACTTGAAATGCAACATGTTCAAGATAGAACGTATTCTCTTTCTTTACAGGACTTTTCTTCCTACACATCTCATCTTGGTTCATGAGGCAACCATCATCCACCCAGTCTCTGAAACCACAAATCTCTGTGTCTTTATCAATTTCTGTCTTGCCCTCACCTTTCACATCCTGTCAATCCTGATTCCAAAAATGTCTTTCAAATCCAACTTCTTCCTAGTGTCCTTGCCATTTTTCACCTGGTCTCTTGTACAGCACCCACACTGGATTCATTGTCATCAGTTTTGCCCGATGTGGGACCATCTTTCTGGAATACCACAGACATTCTCTCTCTTAAATAAACAAATGCCTGTTTGTGTGTGTGCATGTGTGTGTATGTGTTATCTCCCCTTCATCTTCAGAAGTAATTTTCTAATTAATCATAGTGTTCATTTATTCATGGCATTCCTCATCTGAGTCTGACCTTCATCTTCATTGTACTTTACCCCAGAACCCCCAACATCCATCCCAGACACTTAGCTCCACGTTTTCTAAACACATAGTCTTCTTGAAATTTTCAAACATGAGCATACCTATTCACTCCCCCTTGCTCTTGCATATGCCATTTTCTCTGCCAGGCATGCCTTCCTCTCTGCCTAATGAACTATTTCTCCTCCTTGAAGTGTGAGTTCCATAAAGACAGTCCTGACTCTTGGCACCCCAAGCAGAGTGACTACCCTTCCTTCTGTACTTCCATAGAACCTGGGCTTCTCTCTATTAAGAAAAGTATGGTTGATTTTTAGATTTTTTTTCTTTTACCTACCAATTTGTAAGCCTCCTTAAGGCACTGTCTCTTTTCATCGTTAGTACCTAACAATTTGCTTCCAACTTAATTTTTATTAAATAAAAAAACACTTCAATTTTGTCTAACTTAAATCTTGATATTTCATTCATTTTTTTGGCCTTCATTCTGGACTAAGACCTATATTTTATTTCCTTAATTATCTTTTTTAGCCCAGGTTTTATCCTTGATTAAAGAAAAATGAATGAGGTCATTATGCATGCAAGATGGGGTGTCAAATATTTAACATATATGTTAAATTCTCATATTTTAATATCTTCCCCTAGTGGAAAAATGAACCACATAATATTTTACGTATTCAGGTATTCTTTTAATGAACTATTATCAGAAATACAATTTGTACCAGACACTATGCAGGGCAATTAGGGTACATAAGTGATTATAATACCATTAAA
Source organism: Panthera tigris (assembly GCF_018350195.1). Lineage (NCBI taxonomy): Eukaryota > Metazoa > Chordata > Mammalia > Carnivora > Felidae > Panthera > Panthera tigris. Next base: position 51,450,813 of record NC_056669.1, read on the forward strand.
TATAAAGACTTGTTGATTTAGTCCAAGGTGTTTTGCTATTAAAGAAGTCAATTAATGCCCAGAGGAACTTAAGTTATTACTGATCTCTCTCAAAGACCAGTGAAGAAGACTGGAGGACGTGGTCCCTGAACTTCATAAAATTGTCTTCTATCCTGCTCTTTAGCTCCACTTACTTAATCCCTCACGTTTCTTACTGATTAAGAAACTAACCAAATATCAGTTAATTAGCTCTCTCCTCTCCTTTTCTCTCCCTCTCTTATTTACTCTTTTCTGACCTTGTGAGGCCACTGGCCCCTCATCAGTTTGTTGCATTGCCCCCATGCTGTGCATGATTTTTAACAGTGCATTTCCTCTTCTGTTTTCCTCCTGTGAATCAACTCTCCTGGCTCTGTTTTTCCAAACCCTATCTCCTTCCCTTCCTACTTTCTAGTCCTGTGTTCTCTATCACCTATCCGAATTCTGCATCACAGAAATATAAAAGTGAGAAGGACTATATTCATATGAAGTGGGGGGCATTATAGAAAAAAATGAGGAGTAATCTAAGTGAACAAAGCCCCATGTTTTGGGTTTTGGGTTTGGATTTTATCAGAGGAGGGGTAAGTTGTGAGCATACCTGTTAATAGTTTTTGTCTCGTCATTGAGTCAGATATGGTTGCCTCCTTCACACCCTGCGGTATGATGGGAAGGAAGAACATACTAAACCATCAACCACCATATGATATGGAAAATGTTATGACAGAATTATGTGCAGGGAATTCTGAGGGCATCTCAAAAAGTACCAATTTTAGCCCTAGTTTAGGAGAAAAAGGAACAAGGGTATGAGAGAATGATTAGTGGTTGTGATGAATACATTTGAAATGATATATTTTTAAGTTTGCTTGGTAACTACATGTCACTGTTAATTGGAACCTGAAAGGGAAATTAGATGACAAATTTAGTAAGCTCAGGACTCACCATAGAACACATTTGATTGGTGATCAGGCTTCTTACATTGGGGATATGGGCAAAATGCCAGCCTAGATGGATTATAACTAGCACAGTGTCCTTTGCAACTCCGAGCATCTTTCTTTTTCTAGTAGTTTTTATACAAATTTATCTTCTCATATGATCTTAATGAAGATTGACTTTTTAATCTTTTTTAATATTTATTTTTGAGGGAGAGGGACAGAGTATGAGTAGGGGAGGGGCAGAGATAGAGGGAGACACAGAATCGAAGCCGGCTCCAGGCTCTAAGCTGTCAGCACAGAGCCCGATGCGGGGATTGAACTCACAAACCGTGAGATCATAACCTGAGCCAAAGTCGTATGCTCAACAAACTGAGCCACCCAGGAGCCCCAGTGAAGACTGATTTTTAATACTGCCATTTAATGTGTCTTATAGCATATGAAACCAAAAATGTCTTCTATTGAAATGTTACATGAACATGGAAGAACAATGATATTGAAGACAGAAATGCAATGTTAGATTTGTGTGTATTTGAATAAAAAATGTTTACACTGATAGTTTAAACACAGATAAATGAGAAGATTTTCACCTTGACCTTTGTGAATGTGAATGTATATGTTATTGCTTGACATTTTGGGGATGTTAAAATAAAACAGTCATGATTTTAAGTCATCATAGTTAAAATGATTTGAAGATACAGAGTTCTCAAATGTTAGAAGAATCATAAGGTTTCTATTAAAAGTTGTACTCTGAATCCATTCGTAAGTTACGATAACAGAGTGCATCAATTATGATTAATTTGCATTTCTTTGAAAACTGACCAAACATAGTCCAAGGGAAGTCTTCTTTATTACATATATATATACATATATACATATACACACACACACACACATCTCATTGCATCAGAATGTTGTCACTATTCTTTCATGCTGAGGAAAATGCTCATTCCCAAGTGTGTGATTACAGATTTAGGATTAGACTCATCACTTCCATATCAGTGTGAATTAAATTTGCTTATTAACCTACGGATAACTTAGGAGAAGTCAGCTCATGGAAGAACATACACACGTTGCACTTATTATTTCAGAAGCACTTTGTAATTACGTTGAATTCCTTTGCCAGCCCCCTCCCTGAGCTAATGAGGTTGGGTACTGCTGTGGCTCTTTGCTTTCAGAAAATTAAGTTAGAGAGATTAAATGACTCTAAAATGACTCTTGTTTCATCTTGCCAGGTCATTTCTGAAGGCTGGACTCAATGTGGGTCTAAATTTTATAGGTGGTGTTTGGGTCACTTGATAAGACCATTATGTTTCTCTTACTGAATTTTTGTTCTTTTCCTGATTTATGGAGAGAGATTCTTGATTTGTGCTGAAAGAATTAAACTTACCTGATGCTTATGTTACACATTTTATTTTCACTGTTACATTCTATTCATTCTGCTCCTGTCTTTCCCTTTTCCTAGATAAATCAGCACTTTGATGGGACTGATTGGACTGAAAAGGCAAGGCTGAATGAGGTAAGCCCCTGGGGGAGCTGCCATGAACACCCACATGTTCTAGCCAACAATCTTGGGGAGAATCTAAATTTAATCCATCTGGTTTCAGTGTGCTCAGGTCCTATCCTGCCACCCTCCTTGGTCAGACTCCCAGAAACAATACAGATGGGTAAATCCATTGCCGTTTTGGTCTGTTGGGCTGAATTTGATCAGCAAAATGTGGTAGAGTGTGCATCTACAGAAAATACATAGTCGATTTATTTGGGATGTTTGGGAATTACCAAGAAAAGGTGAGATTGTAGGAAAACCTAGCTGGATTGTAATCCAGGACTTTGTCCACTGGCTGGAGGACAGAGAACCCAGGAGGCTACCAGGTCTCAGAACCATTTCCACCCATTTTGCGGGGAGATGGCATGACATCCTCTCCAGTTTTCAGAGTAGAAACAGTCTAGACACAACACATGCTTTGAAACCAGTTCTGGAACAGGAAAATAAAAAAGGGACTAGACAGGGCCAGAATAAGACATAGGTCCAGTGAGTGCTGGCTTCTCTGGTAGCATCTGGGTTCTGGGAAAAGCCTTTAAGTATATTGGCTTTCTGGACTTACTATCTCTGGTTTTAAATTGCTTTTCTAGAGTAAATTAAATATATTTTGCTTAAAATAATTGAGAAACATATAGGTAACGTTTTTAATATTTATGCTTGTTGATCTAATTCAGTTTGGGGTAATCTCTTGTAAGGGACTCATCAAAAAAGAGTATTGACATTTATATTTAAAAAATGTTTACTGTGGCACTATTTGTAATAATAAAACATTGGGGAAAAACTCTACTACCGAGTAATTAAGGCTTGTTACCTAAATTGTGGCATAGCCATCTAATGGAGTATCACGTACCTGTTAAATTATGATTTTGAAAATATTTCTAATCCTAATAGATAATATTGAAGCAAGAGAAAAAGCAGTATTAGAAATTATCTGTATTAGATATGACCTGTATTTATGCATAGAAATTAGATGGGAAGAAAATGCAGCCATTGGTCGATTCTCAGATGCAGATGTATTCCGATTTTATCATCTCTGATATCAGCATGTGTCTTCCAATTAATGGAACCTTCTAGTTATAATTGGAAGCATTTTGTTTTATATTTTAGGGGTACATAAAATAAGGTTGCATCTCTCTATCAATAACATCTTAGATTTGAAAACATAATCAGTATGCCAATAAAATAGGGTCAAATTTTACTAAGTGGTATTACTATGCACTTTTTCCCACAACGTGCACACACACACACACACACACACACACACACACGTTTAGAAAAGAGGTAACTCTATTTCAATCCACTAACATATGGTGTTTTGTATACTCTGACCCAGAGAAATTTTAGTTTTTCTAGGATCATTTATTCAACACCCTAAACAAATTTGTAGGGTCTACCTTGGTTGAAAATTCCTGTGGCATCAAATTATTTTTTCACCAGAATTCTGTTTGGAAATCAAAACTACTTAGATCTATCTGTGGACTTTTCCATCTTCCAACAACATGAGTCCCTTGCTCATCCCAACTCACTCAAAGAATTCTGGTGTGTGACCTCCCCATCAATTTCTCCTCAAATCTGAGTCCCTTTCTCTTTCCCTGTTCAGTCTATTGTTCCCCACTGCCATCGTTCACTTATGTACATAAAATATGCTAACAAATGTTCCTCATGGGGTCTGGGAGCTCAATGAGATGGATGTGGCTTAGAATTCACAAAGTCTTAGGTTTAAAATCTGCTTCTGTCTCTCACTGATTATGTGACCTTGGACAAAGAACTAACCTACCCTTACAGCCCAGTTTTTTTCTTCTGTACAGAGGAAATAATAGTACCAGTCTCATAGGAACGTTGTATGTGTTTCATGAGATAATGTATCTAAAGCAATGAACACACATTCCTATGTTCAATAAATATTCATTTTGCTCCTTCTTTTTATTGATATGTGTTTTTGCCAAATAGACATGACCCACAGTTTTCTAAAAGGGTGCTCATCAGTGTACATTTGATTCATCTCAAGTCCAAGACTTCTCCATGCGTTTGCTACTAGGAAACCTTTCTAACTACACTTCCATTTTCTTCTTTCATGAGAAGACCCAGACGTCTTTTCAGAGGTCTTCAAATTCCTGCTCATACCCCACAATACCCTTTCCTCAATTCTGTTATTCTTACAAGGCCAAATTAACTCCCTCAGATTCTTGGCTGACTTCACCTCTGCTGAATAATTATTTTCTCTGCACCAACGCTTACAGGATTGAGGCAAATGGAAAGGGTGAGGAGGTGGAGAAATGTGTGAGATTAGCAATACGATTCTCTAGTAAAAAGCAAAATCCCGGGGCAGACACCATGGACTAAAGAAAAGTGGGTTCTCCCTAAGTGGCTCCAGTACAGTATCTTGAACTTGGACATCTAATTTTCTTAGGACCTCTGCATCCTAACTACCAGTCAGTTGTCTTATCTGCTAACCATCATCTTACTTTATGTTCTTTCTTACCCATGTTGGCCTTAATGGTTTACGTTCTAACCCTGAGTTCTCTCTACCACACCTCTCTGATTCAGCCCTATATTTCCTCATAATATGCTCAAATGGTTTTCCTTATATCCGTCTTCTTAAAAAATTCAATTTAATCTCAATTTCTCCTTACATTGATATTGGGACTGACTTTATTCATTCCTTTTCTAAAACTTGCCTTATTCTGTTGTACCAGAGAGCTCAGATGGTATAGGTGAAAACAGGGAATCAGAAGAGCATACATCTACCTCTCTTTAGAAGGAATTGGAGAACTCAAATAATGTTGAGGGGGAAAAAATGCTGCTTTATAGTACATCTCTGCAGGAAGGCTAAATGGTCTTATACTGGGACTGTTATAGTGCTGTCCAGTAGGAAATTTTATTTTAAAATCTGGCTCCTTCCTGCCAACACTTTGGCATGTATAACTCTTTCCCATTACTGAAAAATGCTGACCTGAGAGGGTGAACTGTAACTAAATGAAAAGCATCACAAAGGACTTTACAATAGTTAAGGGTTAACAGTCTACGAAAACAGAAAAACATGAAAGCTTAGGAATAAGGCCCTCTAGGAAAAAGCAAACATCCTGGGGAGAGACAAGAGGGACAAAAGAAAATCGAGTTACAAAGGAATGGAATGCCATTTCTGGACATAGTGCATTTATTCCCACCACCACAGATGGTTCAGGATTATGGCTAAATTCTTTGATGAGGAGGAATTGGAATTTAGTAACAAAGTTTATAGGGTAGGCTTCAATGCAACCTCGTGTTTTACTTACAACCTGTTCTAGAGAGCCAACATTCGTCAAGTGAAGACAAGCAAATGAAAACAATATATGCAATTTATGCCATAAAAATGATAACATTCCCTACTATTTATTAATCATTGTCAGGCAGTCCTTTGAGCACATGCATTCTTTCATTCCATTCTACAACCATCTCTGTAGCAGCCCTGTTTCTCCTAGGTTTTTCAGTTGGGAAAGCCTGAGGCTCAGAAAGGTAATTTAGCTTGCCAAAAGTCCCTAAGTTAATAGCAAATAGGTTTTGGATTTGAATGAAGCACAGTTTAACAGTGTATACTGAGCTCTTAATCAGGAGGCCATATTGCTTTGCATATGGACTCAATGTGAAGAGTGGAGACAGGATTTACTTGGGGTAGTATGGAAGGGTCAGCTGGAAAGCCTGCAGGAGTGGTTAAGTGTCAAGTTGCTTAAGAAAGTGCAGAAAGCAGTAGCAATTCCTGCTACCCCACGCCCCTTCTCCCCGTTTCTGCCCATTACTACTCCCACCCAGTCTTGTCTCACTACACTCAGTATTTGTCCCAAGGAGGCCATGCCAATTTCCCCCTTTCTCCTGCTGAGTAGCATGTTTATATTTTTGTTATGGAGTAAATATGTCCCCTCCTGAAGCTTCCCCACACTCCTCCCCTGAAGAAAAGCAGCTATACTTTGTTTGCTGCTTGAAATGTGTGAAATGTGATTGTGTTTACTTTTTGAGACTGAAACCAATCACATACAAAAAATACCTTTTTAGAGGAGAAAGATGTCAGCTCTAGCTGCATTCAAATATCCAATCTTTTCTGACTCACATTGAACAACCTTGAGCAAATCATTCTCTGGTTTCTTTTCTCTGCTTGTGCTGTACAAGCAGTGAGAAAGGCTGCTCTGAACATGGTAAGATCGCTCAAATATTAAAGCTTTTTACGCTCTTTGCTTCTGTTCATTCTTTCTTTTCTTTTGATCTAACAAAACTTCTTAAATTATAAATTAGAGAGTTGAAGGGCTTTTTCCCCCTTTCCAAGATAAGGGAAAAATTTATGACTTTAAAAAACTGTTAGTGGCAGAGTGCAACAGACCACATTAATATTTTCATTCTGCATGTGGCACGTGATGCCCTGAGAAAGATGCCGCGTCTAGGATGATTTCTTAAGGATTTCTGGGGGTTTTCTAATACAGTGAAGCAAGCCAGTTGTTTTTACCTGGAAGATGAAATATCTCCAGTCCTCTTTTGATGGCTTTCAGATTATATAATCAGCCATTTTACGAAATCCAACTCTGTTTTGCCTCCTCAGATTTTCTAGTAGATCAGCTGGTAAATCATTACTTTTCACCCTTGACACAAATGAGAAGAAATGAATAGTAAGTCAACCAAGGTATAATACAGTGGGCGAGATGGAGATGGAGTTGTTTTCCGGAATATCATTTTCTGGACTACCACTGGCTAGTCATTTTGACAATTTGTCATATTTGTTTTTAAATTTTCTGATACATAAGATTGTAACCTTCTTCAGGATACATTTTTTGGCTGTTTTGCCTCCTCAGTCTAGGTGGCCATCTTCTGAGCTCTCCTTTCCTGATGTACACACCAATATCAAAGCATTCATCACATTGAAGTATAAATAAGCATTTGCCTCCACACTAGCCACTGAACTCCCTGAGAGCAGGAAGGCCATGCCATTTCCTATCTTTATCTACCATTACAGCATGAGGCAGAGTAGATACTCAGTACATGGTTTTGGAAATAAACTGAACTTGGCTGTGCTTTAATGGAAATATGATTAATGATGGGGATATTTGTCCAGGACGTTTTATCTCACTGCATGGAAAGAAAAAGTTTAGAGGCAAATTCCAACATACAAATAAAATGACAAACATGAAAATAGACCCAAGTATTTCTTCCCTTCCTTGAGCCAAGAAAGAGTGCCAAAATCTCATAAGAACAAGTTGGCCCAAACTATGCCTATGTTTGGACAAGTCAGAAAAATAGTGAGAATAGGATTTTTTTTCTCACTACACCATTCCTGAAACAGAATTAAAAATAAAGTATAAATATGGGGAGTTAACAGAGACACTTAACTTCCAGGAAGAAAAAAAATTAACAATAAATAACGACAAGCACAGAAACCCTTAGATGGTCTTGGCATGATGATCTCAACATTCTAATTTATCCTGCTATAAACAATATTGTTGTGCAGTCCACATTCCTGACCAAACAGTTGACGTATGGTATACTGAAACCCTCAGTCATCAGGACAAGATGTGACATTAACAAGAATGCTTCCCTATATTAGAATAGCACTTCGCAGTTTATAAATATTTCCACATATAACATCTGAGTTCTTCCTCATCAAAATTTTATATGGCAGAAAAACCACGTCCTGCTATCTTATGCCCATCTTAGAAATGGCAAGACAAATCCCAAGTGCCTCCCTCATGATCATAAAGCTTTAAATCCAGCTGTGGTGCTCAACAAGACGGCTGACAGTCAGCCATGCGATGCCATAGCAACAGGCTGGACCCTACCATCTCAGACACTCAGTCCATCACCAAGGATTGATACAGATAATCAAGATTTGTATTTGACTCAGATCGAATACAAATTTAAGAGAAACAGCTGAGTTCTTGCAATTCTGCAAATATTTTTTTTAAGCACCTTCTATGAGGTAGGGTAACATAGTAAATGTGTAAACCATTAAAATAGATATTATTTACTGACTTTTTTATATAGTTGCAAGCTTTAAAATAAAAGAATTTACTGGAACTTATAACACTACACAGAGCCAGCATTATTATGTCTATTTTCTACAACATGTCTGAAGAGGCACTGCTATAAAATGTTGAAGCTGGAGCTTCACATCAGTTCTGCCCGACTCTAAAGCCCATTTCAGGACATCATCCTGCCTTCCTGAAGATGCAGCAGAGGATGTTTCTCATTAACAAGACTCTTGGAAAGTCTCAGTAGGTCTTTGAGGCAAAATATGCTTGAAATAAAACATTATTTTCAAGTAGTAGTCATTATCAGCTCATAATTGAAAGCAAGCTTGAAGAAATGCTACAAACCAGTGTCTTCTGACACAGAGCTGTCTGCAGACATGTGGTTGTGGTTCCAATTCTCACTTTGTAAACAGTCAGGTTAAGCTGATTTGTTTCTTCCTTGCTTTTGTTTCTTTGAAATTGATGTCAGCTTCATTCGTGGTAGGAAATTGGTTGTTCCATGGTATAAAATCACATGTTTGTCTCACCTATCCAACTGAATTTAAAATGGGAAGACTTGCCTTGCGGCAATTGTGTATACGATTTAAATAAGTCACATGTATCTGAAGATAGATTAATTTGGTCTAAAGTTATTATGATGCAGGGTTCCTGCATGCCAAGTACAGGATATGATAATGGAAAGAATATGGGGCTTCAGGATCCAGCTGTGCTCTCTTTAAAGCTGAGTGACCTTGAGGAAGTCATTCTTTCACTTGGAACCTTGGTTTGTTTTCATGTCATTACAAAGATCAGATGAGATCTACAGGACTCTAAACCTGAAGTTGTTTTATTACCATCATCATCTCTGTCATTAACAAAACAGTATTAGGAAAAATATTTTGATAAAAGAGGAACAGTATTTTCACTTAACAATGTTTTTATGGACATTTAGATCAACTTACTTATGGGAAGAAATAGAAACAACAGTCAGCAAAATGGCAAAATCTACAAAAGATTTCTGCAGAATCATAAGTCTCCGCTTCCTCTCTCCTCCCTGTTGCTCATTGCCTAAGGAACGCCTCTTCCTTTCTTCATTCCTTTCCTCTCTAATCTCTTTACCCCAGCAGAAGAGCAAAGGATAAAATGATTAGTCTTTCGTGCTCACGGTTGCTTCATAGGGTTATGGTGTGGTGGAACAGGGGATGGTGGCAGAGTGAAGCTAGCACTTAACAAGCAGTTAGCCAAGCCTCTTAGGAAACGATTCGGAGATAAAAGGGAAGAAGGTGACACAGATGCACTGTGGTCAAATAACTTGAAGGTCAGGGAATGGCCGACAATGAAAGAAAGATGGTAGGACTTCAAGTGTGGCAGGAATCCTCTTTTCACAATTACAGAGAATGGAAGCTTTTCCACTGTCACAATCTTCATTTGAACAAGGAGTATAGCTTTTGTTTTATCTCATAGGGTAGACGTGAGAATTACATGAAATAGTATATCTAAAAATTGTGTTGAAAACTGTACAGTTCTGTACAAATATTATTATTTAATATCCCTATCCCTTTACCCTTATCCTTTCTTTTCCAAATATGGCTCCTTGAAGCTCATCATGGTTTGCCTGTCCTGAAGCCTCACTACTTTTCAGGTGTGGTGTGCAGTATTTCACAAGAATTAACTTAATAATCACTTCTTAGCAAACTGTTCTTATAGATCATTAACATGCTGATCTACACTTTTTTGTTAAGTATGATTTTTTTAACTTAACCTAAAAAAATCAGGTGCAGTGATATCAAAATAATTTTTCATCGATGTATTTGACTTTAATTTATGCAGATATATAGTGAAACCTTGGTGTTATATTGAGGTCTATAGAAAAAGTAATCAGCCTTTGGCAATAGACAGCAAGGATATCAGGGATTAGACTTCACATGATAGTGTTTTTACACATATGAAATTATGTTTCTTTGAACCATTCTTTTTCCTTGCTCTCTCTGCCTTTCTCTCTGTGTCCTTCTCTATCACAAAATTTTAGAATTTTAGAAATTCACAATTTTAAAAAGAGGCTAGGATCTGGATGCTGATGATAGTGATTGGAGGCTTTTGAGAACCACGGTTAATGACCATTGCTGCAAAGAAGACATTTCTAATATACAATGTGTGCTTTCTAACTCATAAATTTCATTAATTAATGAATAGCTGGAAAGACTTTTTTTTCCCCAATCTTGTTAAATTTTAGACTCTGAAATGTCACAGTAGCTCCTAGACCCCACATTTGCTTGTTCGCTGTTAAAAAGTATTCCCTCATTGAGGCTGATGGTGAGAGGTCTCGTTGTGAAGTCAGAAGTAGATCTCATCTGCATTTTGTCAGTGTATATTCGAGTCCATTTAACGGTCAAAGGCAAAGACTGATTTCTTCAGTCTGGGAGCCTTTCTGATTACAGTAAGAAAGCATGTCAGTCGAGTCTACTCACATATCTTTGTTCCACTACCTGAAACCCGGTCACGACCTAGTGACTTTGCCTATCTGAGCTTGTGTCCTTGTCAGTGTCTGAAAACTGGGACCAGAATATTGGTCTGAATAGTATTGTGAGTAATGAATGGAATGGTGTATGTGAACATGACCAGCACCTGGCTGGGGCTCAGGAAATGTTCAAACCAATGGAAATCCACTCAATATTGACATTATTTTCATAGTAAAGAAAAATTCCTTCACCTGTTCAACTCCTACTCATTAGTAGGATGAATTTGGAAATTGAAAGAAGTCACTTGGAAAGCTCAGGATTCTGGCCACCTTAATTTTATTTAATCTGCCTATGAAAGGGTCTTCAATAGCAGAGAAAATGGGAAGATAGCCAGCTCCAAAGGTTAATGTATTATTAAATATTTTCAAAAATATTACCTTTCTTCCATCTACTTCACTCTTCTTTGTCTTTGATACTTAAACCCTAGGAGAAAAGTAGGAAACACAAATATATTCCCTTTCATTATGTTTAAGTTCTAAAAATAAAGAGGCTTTTCTCATTAGAATAAACCATTCTCATATAGTAATAAAGGAATTTTGAATGTGAAATGATGAAATGTTAAGATTAGTAAAATAATGATTATAAACAATGTGATAGGTAATGCTATTGTTCCAATACAAATATATCAGCAGCAATACTATTTATTTTTATATTTGAACAGCATGTTACATCTCCAAAATATCTTCCCATGTATTATACCATGCAATGATCATAAGACATAAGAGAAGCAAGTATTATTGTACCCATTTTATTTTTTTAAAATGCTTATTTATTTTTGACAGAGAGAACACAAGCAGGGGAGAGGCAGAGAGAGAGAGAGAGAGAGAGAGAGAGAGAGAGAGAGAGAATCTGAAGCAGACTCTAGGCTCTGAGCTGTCAGCACAGAACCCAACGTTGGGCTCGAACTCACAAGCTGTGAGATCATGACTTGATCCGAAGTCGAGTGCTCAACCAATTAAGCCACTTAAGTGTCCCAATTGTACCCATTTTATAAATGAGGAAACAAAGGCTCAGAAACACAAAAATTATTAACTGCAGAGGTCAGAGCATGAATTCTGCTCAATAAACCTGTTGTTTTGTTAAAAAAAACACAATCATATAAATAATCCTAATATTTTAAGTCTACTACTCTTTTTTTTAAAGTATCTTTAAAAATTTTTTTTAAATGTTTATTTATTTTAGAGAGAGAGAGAAAACACGAGTGGGGAAGGGGCAGAGAGAGAAGGAGACACAAAATTGCAAGAAGGCTCCAGGCTCTGAGCTGTCACCCCAGAGCCCAATGTGGACCTCAAGCTCAATGTGGGGCTCAAACTCACTAACTATGAGATCATTACCTGAGCCAAAGCTGAACACTTAACCAAATGAGCCACCCAGGTACCCCGTTACGTCTACTACTCTTTTTTATTTCTCATATGAAAGGCAAAATAAACTCAAAACAAGAACTTTTCAAAAGAATATATCATAAAGCGGTTTTATTCAGAAATTATTATAGGCTTTTTTTTTTTTGTATTTTAAAAACAAAAGTGGATGTTATTCATGGTGCTGGTCCTCTACAAACCTGAAATAAAGACATAACAGGTTAGAAAAGTAAGTCGAAGAGTGCCTGTTCTGTGCTAGCTGCTGCAAACATAGGCTATTTTGTTTAATCTTCATACAGGGTTAATATCTCTTATCTTGACTTGACAGATGGGGAAACATGTACTGAGAGGAAAGTGCCTTGCCTAAGTAGACATGGGGTTAAGGGGAAACAAAACTTAAATTAGAAATTTGATTCATATGACTTGAAGAATAGCACCCTTTTCTCTCCAAAGCTTCCTGCCTCCCTAGAGAGAGACAAAGTGTTTGTCAGGTTGATAGCGCCCCTGCTGAATCCCTTTCCTTTCTGTGGTGAGGAGGTCCAGAGAATCTCAGGTGCACTGTAGCTTCTGTGATGTTTTTACAGTAAAGAAAGCAGGCCTCCCTGTACCCTTTGCTGTATGATGAGACAAACAGCGTATTGTTCCAAGTATATACCAGCCTGAGGATATTATGTGTAATAAGGAAAAGAGAGAGAAACTTGCGTCTAAAAAACAAAACAAAACAACGGCAACAACAACAGCAACAGATAGACTAGGGGCTGAGAGTATCTATACCTACAGATGCATTCAGTGAAAACTGGTTAAGTCTCATGCCTTCCATAAAGGCAGATGACTGGATCCAGTTGTAAATTGTTAAATCTAGGAGTGCTTTTCTAAGGAAAAAGCTATCACTTTTAAGGATCATTGATTCATGAATCCCCAAAAGAAGGGTATTCTCAATTTTACATCCTCCAGAGATCTTTGAGTCACTCTGCAAACCAATACCTGGATGGCATGGACAGAAACTAGATGGAAATTAATGGTAAGCAAGCTGACCACTGGGAACACTGGGTAGCCATTGCCTGAGCCACTAAAACTCCAACTAAGAAACCAGAACTCCTCTTCTTTGCACATGAATCACCAAGCCTTTCTTGTATTCTTTGGGATTGCTTTGGAATTAGCTCAACGTTTTATTTTGCCTCTTAAGTGTGGGATAGTGAGTCATACCTTTGAAGTCAGACACACAAAAATTCAAATCTTTCATTGCCACTTACCAGCCAGAAACCAAAACTGAAACCCACAGTTATGTGGCTCCAGAGTCTTTGCTGTTTCTTTGAATCACATTGTCTTGAACAGTAGACATGTCTCAGCAACTTGTTGTGATATCTGATATACCATCATTGGAAACAATTTATGGTTGAAGGAAAGGAAAACTAGTATTTATTGGATGCCTGTGTGCCCATCTCTCTGCTAGGCACTCTCATGTGTATGTAGGCATTTGTTTTATATTTGTGTCTAATGTATTGTATACACACACATAAACACATACTCATATATATACATGCATACACACACTTATATATAAATATCTTATATAATCGACATAATAACCCTGCAAGTGAGGATCAGATGAATTAAAATATACAATTGACAAGTTGTTGCTAGATTATGGTTTTAGAGAAGCTCGATTCCAAAGATAAAGTTTGTTGTACCATAATGTGCAGCTTTAGGATCAATATTCCTCTCAATTAAAAGAAAAAAACGGACAAGGTTTTTGTAGTATAGGAATACCTAGAACAATAAATTCATGATGGTCTCCAGTGATGTCTGTTAGCTCTTTGGAGGGTAAAGAGAATTCTTTGTTGTATGCTACACTATACTTGATATGCGGTGAATGCACAAGAAATGTCTAACACTGACAATCACTTAGAATCTATTAGCATCTGGGCTGTGTCAGAACTCTACATGTCTATAATTGATATTTTACAGTTAAAATATCATGAATATTTATTTATTTATTTATTTACTTACTTACTTACTTACTTACTTACTTACTTCCTCCCCCACCTCGGGAAGTTCATAAATTACAAATTAGAATGGTTGACTTCAGTTTTGTGGCTTCTCCTTAATTGCTTTCATTTTTTCTCCAGCAATGAGACTCTCTGTTGATTTTTAGTCAGGATTTTAGCAAAAATATGAGTCAATAATAATTAGAAATTTTCCACCCCTTTTATAAATCCTATACTCTCTTCCCTCTTGTACTTAGGGTACTCCTACAACCCAGAGCATACATGAAGAAGTAAAGCCAAAGGTGTGTAGAAAGGAATTCCTTTGAAATACAGATGGGATAGGGATACACCTGGGGCTAGAGACCAATCTTTTTGGCTTACTGATTGAATCAGTTGGTTCTTGATAATTATACAAGTTACACCTCTTTCTTCTTTCCTTTTCTTTTCTCTTCTCTTCTTTTCTTTTCTTTTCTTTTCTTTCCTTTTCTTTTCTTTTCCTTCTCTCTCTCTCTCTTTCTCCCTTTCTCCCTTCCTTCCCTGCCCTTTCCTTTCCTTCCCTTCTTTCTTTGCTAGCTTGCTTTCTTCCTTCCTTTCTTCCTTCCCCTCTCTTTCTCTTTCTTTCCCTCCACTCTCTCTCTCTCTTTCTCTCTCTTCCTTCCTGTGTACATATGGAAGGGGAAAGTCTACTGGCAATCTAGAGAGATAAGGCGAGGTTTAGAGACTCAAGGAGAATTAAGCAGTCTGCAAGGTGCAGAATGTAAAATGATGGATGCAGAATCTGAGATAATAGTGTTATGATCAATCTTTCCTTTGTTTTCAGTTCCAGTCATGACAATATTATATGTCTTTTTACTACCACACAGCAGAATCAAATCCCTAGCATATGTATTGCATATTGCACAGTTTAATATCTTGGGATATATAGGGATCTCTATATATTCTAGCATAGTTCTGATCATTATCATGTTGTTTAGCATTTCTGCTATATCAGGATATGTTGGATGAAACACTTGGGGAGAAGAAGAAAAGTTGCAAAGTGGAAGGCATATGATCACCCCAAGGTTATGATAAACAATGTATTTTAGATTAAAACATACAAATTCAAATTTTTAAAGTCTTTTACTTAAAAGACTAGATATGGGGTGCCTGGGTGACTCAGTAAGTTTAGTGTCCAACTTCAGCTCAGATCATGATTTCAGATCATGGGTTGTAGCCCTGTGTTGGGCTCTGTGCTGCCAGCTCAGAGCCTGGCACCTGCTTTGGATTCTGTGTCTCCCTCCCTCTCTGCCCTTCCCCCTCTCATATTCTCTCTCTCTCTCTCTCTCTCTCTCTCTCTCTCTCAAAAATAAATACACATTAAAAAATTTGAAAAATTATTTAAAAGACAAGATATAGAGTTCAACTAGTTATAGACTCTTTTAAAAAGAAATTTTGGTGGAATCCAGGGATTCCCTCGTAGAAAATAAAAACTGTTACTCAAATCACATCTATGTAGGATGAGAGAAAGGAAGTGAACAAGAAAAAGCTAAATAGGAAAATGAAGGGGAAAAAGCGGGAGGAAAGAATGAGGTGAATGGGAAGGGCCACTGGGAGGTGCTTTCCACTATGGTTGGAAATTTAAACTAGAAATCCCATTTTGGAAAGGAATGCCAAAGAAGTTAGTTGGTCCAAAGGTGTGTGTCAATCATGAGAAGGAGAAATGTAGGCCTTGCCTCACAAGGCATTAAGTGTGAGAGTTGCAGTTCAGATCATCTGTCACTTCTGGGGCCCTTGTCCTTTCTAGCTCACCGCCCTTCAAGGATTTCTCACTCATCTGTCTATGAGCTTGTCACTGGAAAGCCAATCAATCAGTACCTGTGGAAGAGAGAGGATGGAGGAAAGAAGAATGGAAAAGAGGGAGGGATGGGGGACAGAGCCAAACAGGAGAATCAAGGACCCAATAAGAAGTATATCCATGGAGAATTCATTATATACATTTTCCATTTTATAGACCATGGCACAACCATAAAGGTATTGCTGAATATGCATTATGGTTTGGCATGAAGACATGTTCATGATAGAATAAATGGAAAGAAAACAAGTTAAGCACAGTATTGTAGCATATTTGCTGCTTGTTTAAATATGTATAGAAAAAGTAGGGAAGTACATTTCACAGAATGTCAGCAATTATTTTTGTCACAGTATTCTTCCCACTTCTTAATATAATATCCTTCATAACTTTATGGTAACATAGTAGTAATAATGATATTGAATCTGAGAGAAAATAGGAGTGTCCTGGATAAGTTCTAGAGAGATGTTGCCATACCTTGGTCACATTGTTTCTAGATACCTCTAGCATCTTTACGTGTGCTGGATGTGTCTGTTCACATCTGGAAAACCTGCAGGGGGATACCCACAGATGTTCTTTCACCTTTCACCGTTCTCAGGTGGCATTTGGGTATTTTTCCCTTCCGATAGCTGGCACATGCTCTCCTATCTCAGTATTTCCACTGCATTTTAACCAAGGTTTTTCCGAAGGGGGAAGGAGAGGAATGTTGGTAAAAAAGAATTTGGTCCCCTTATAAAAAAGGGGGCCTAGTCCCTGCTCAATCCAGTCACTTCCTAATGCAAACTCCTTGTAAGTACATTTTCCCCTCTGGGATCTGCAATTACTCTTAGGAGTGCTGCTGTTAGCAGTAACCCAATCCCTAGTGTTAGGGAATCACACTGGCTATTTCAGGCCACTTAGGGACTATATCAAATGCATGCGAAGCACAAATAAGTTTTAATGAATAAGCAAGTGGATAGGTAAGTGAAAGAATGAATGAATGAATGAATGAATTATGATTTGAAATCAGAGGTCTTAAATGCAGTTCACCTACAAACCATCTTTAATACTTTACCATCTACCATCTTCAAAACTTAGCTTTTTCACAAAATAATTATAGTAATACATGTGACTCTCAGAACTATCAGGAGATTTAAATGCGATAACATGTAAAATGTTCTTTGTGCGCTTTATGCATCAAAACATGCCTCTTACTTGTCTGTAACATGGCTCTTTATACTTTTTTGCTATAATAATTTTCCTGTGTGCATCATTTTCCCCCAACAAGATTTATTTAAACTCCTTAAGCATCTGGTCACAGTCTGGTTGAAAACTGTCTCCCTTTTTTTTTTTTTTTTAAATCATATTATCTTGCTCTGTAACTGGTTGCCAATAAATATCTTATTTGTTTTATTTATAAAATGTTTATACAGCATCCAACACTACCATAAATATTCTCCAAAAGTAACTCATTTAATCCTCATTGCAACTCTGTGAGGCAGATACTATTATTATCTTCTCATTAGTGATGAAGAATCTAGGGTACAGAGGGGTTAAGTAACTGTCTACCACCACCCAGGTAATGAGTAAAGAAGTCAGAATTTGAACCCAGTCACTCTGACTCCAAAGTATATGAGACAGATTTTAAGTGTTATTAAATCACTAGAATGTTCATAAAAGGACTTCTTTGTGTGAATAAAATAAATACAATTTATTAAGCCACTTGTTTGTGTCAGGCACTATTCTCAGGGATTTATATCCATTATCTGATTTAATCCTTTGAAGAAAATATCAATATCCTCATTACCCTTCTTCTCCCACTTACATAGGGAAATATTTTGTAAATTTTGAGGAAAAAAAAAGCGTATCTCCATAATAAAGTTTTATTGAAGAACATTTAAAAAATCATAATTAGATTTGGGGTAGTAGCCTTATTTAGTTCAGACTAATTCACTTCATTCCCACTGGGGCAGGTGCCTGTGGAGGGACTCGAGATAGAAGAGGTAAGTTACAACCATATATTTGAAGTGTTAAGACTCACTCGTGCTGCCCTAAATATTTCCCAGAAAAGTTAAAAGCAAAGACAAGTGTATATGGGTCCCATATCTAGAGTAGCAATCTGAGCAGAAAAAGGACAGACTTGAAAATCAGACTTTCCTGGATTTGAATCTTGGGTTACTCTTCTAACTGTGTGTGTTCATAGGCAAACAACTCAACTACTCTTAATCTGTAAATGGAGATTAATAACACCTACATATTACAGCTATTGGATATACAAATGCAGTCATGCAAGTTAAAGGGCCAAGGAGAGTGCTAGGGAAGGGGATGAGCTCCTGCAAAGGGAAAGGTGAGAAGAGTAGCCTGTAAGAGACTGAAAGAAAGTCCAGAGCAGGGCGAGAGTGCGGCAAGTGACAAAGTCAGCAGGGATCCTATTGTGCAGAACCTGGTGGGCCAAGGTAAAGATTCCTATTCAAAGCAGTGGTACACTTTGAAGGGCTTCTAAAGAAAGAAGTGGCATGTTCAAGTGTATTTATTTATTTTTTGAAGTTTACTTATTATTTTGAGAAAGAGTGCACACAGGGGAGGGGCAAAGAGAGAGGGAGAGAGAATCCCATGCAGGCTCTGTGCTAATAGCATGGAGCCCAATGTGGGCTCACAAACCATGAGATCATGACCTGAGCCAAAATCAAGAGTCGGACGCTTTACCAACTGATCCACTCAGGCACCTCCTCAAATGTGTTGATTTTTTAAATAACTCTTTGGTTCAAACTATGCATGCATAAATTATACAGTTTTAATCTTTGCCCATTTTGACTTTTTACTAAGTGTCAAATACTATACCAACTTTTTTTCTCTTACATTACCTAGTTTAATTTTCATATATCCTGAAAAAGGAGAACACTTAACCTAAAATATTTTACACTTTACAAGTGAGGAACCCAAGTGATAGTGAGGAAAACTGGGGTTTAAGTGTAGGCTTACCTGACTCTAAGTGCTCTCGACACCATCTGTCAAGTATAGTCGCTGAACACTCACTGCCCTTAGAGAAGACGTGAGTGGTAGTGGTAGGGGGGTAGACAGGGAATACCAGGGTCTCTGTTGCTCTGTAGGGTCTCTGACAGATATACCTTATTATAAGCACCCCCCAGTGGGTCACGTCTGCATAATCCCCTCTCCTTGCACACAGCTGGAACCTGGAACTTGCTCCAAGGCAATTTGGCAAAAGTAAAGGGGGTGTTCATTCCTATGAGAGCATTATGTTATGTAAGACTCTGCGTTAGCAGACGGGAGCACCAGCTTCTCCTGCTGGCTTTGAGGAAATAAGATGCCATGATGTGAGAAAGCTATGTGGCAAGGAACTGGGCGCAGACTCCAGGAGTTGAGACTGGATACTTGGCTGACAGCAAGAAAATGGTGGCTCAGTATTACAACCACAAGAAACTGAATTCTGTGAACAGTTACCTTTGAGGACTTCAGAAGAGGACGCAGATATTTGTGCCTGGACTCCTGACCTGCTCAGGATTCAGTGGCTGTAAACTCTTACAGCTTCTGGTGTATCAAAGTGAAAAAAGAAATTTTGGCCACTAGAAGAGTAATATCTAATTCAAGGATGTCCAATACGTGGAAAGAGAGAAGAAAAGAAGAGATTTTCCAGAAAGGAGTCACACTTCAAGCCACCGATAGGGTACAGATTAGAATGTAAGAGGAGACAAGATGGGTCACCTGTAAGTTGACTCAAGAAGCTATAATTCTTTTTTATAAAATAATTTTATAAAGGTATAAGGCTTTATAAAATTCTTTTCTGTTTTTTTTCCCTTTCCCAGACATTCTGTGCTTACCTTTAAGAGTAATTTTGGATTCGGGGCATCTGGGTGGCTCAGTTGGTTGAACATTCGACTTCCGCTCAGGTCATGATCTCACAGTTTGTGAGTTCGAGCCCTGCATCGGGCTCTGTGCTGGCAGCTCAGAGCCTGGAGCCTGCTTCTGATTCTGTGTCTCGCTCTCTCTCTGCCCCTAACCCACTCACATTCTGTCTCTGTCTCTCTCAAAAATAAATAAAAACATTAAAAAATTTTTTTTAAAAATTTTGGATTTTACCTTACATATTACAGGAAGATAGAATTCCAGATATTTATTTTTTGTCCCATCTGACTTTTCTTTAGCTGCGTTCAACTGTTTATTTTTTATCTGCTGAATAGTCAGCCTGAGAACATATGGGATAGACGTATGTTCTATATAGCATGTTCACAAATAAAATAGAAATCTTGAGCCATTAGCTAAACATCTTCATCCACATGTAGGGTGGCTCTGTTTTTTTTTCTCTTTTTCTTGAAAAATGATATAATAGGGGCACCTGGGTGACTCAGCTGGTTAAGTGTCTGACTTTGGCTCAGGTCATGATCTTGCGGTTTGTGGGTTTGAGCCTCGCGTAAGGCTCTTTGCTGACAGCTTGGAGCCTGGAGCCTGCTTCATATTCTGTCTCTCCCTCTCTATATGCCCCTCGCCTGCTCATGCTGTGACTCTCTCTCAAAAATAAATATTAAAAAAATGATATAACAATATAATAATAATTTTAACAATTTGATGAACTATACTATTTTCTATATATGTATTTTTTCTAATCATTATTCATATGTATTTTTGTGTTAGAAAGTAATAGTCTTGGGGTGCCTGAGTGGCTCAGTTGGTTGAGTGTTCAACTTCGGCTCAGGTCATGAACTCATGGTTTGTGGGTTCGCGTTGAGCTCTGTGATGACAGTTCTGAGCCTGGAGCCCTGGTTCGGATTCTGTGCCTCCCTCTCTCTCTGTTTCTCTCTCTCTCTGTTTCTCTCTCTCTCTCTCTCTCTCTCTCAAAAATAGATAAAGATTTTTTAAAAATTAAAAAAAAAGAAAGTTATAGTCTTAATGAGAATGCTTTCAGCTAAAAGAAACAGCAGCCCCAATTAAAACTGACTCGTTTATAGGGCCCGTGATCTCAAATATCAGGAAGTCCAGAAGCAGAGTGGGCTTATTTAATGTCAGTTTATTCAAGGTAAAAAGCCAGTAGAGGTATAAAGGTACTTTTGCCAAAACAATTTTTTTAAGTGGTTATAAAGGTCAAGGTTTCAGGTTTTTTCCATCTCTACAAACTGCCATAGTCAATTTTGGTTTCATTCTTTGGTTGAAAGATGCCTGCAGTGTTTGCAGGTGTCACATACAGATAGGATGGTGAGATGAGGAAGCAGAGACAGCCCACATCATCTTGTAACTTTCTTAAGAGCAAGGCTATTTTTTCATAAAAGCCTCCATCAGATTTCCATTATAGCTCTTTGGCTAGATTTTACACACCTTTTCCTAAACCAGTGCTGGTGAGGAGAACGGGATACCCTTAAAGCAAGCAAATCGATCTGGAAGTTGGCTGCCTACAAGATGAGGCAGGATGATAGGGGAACAAACCCAGATAAGGCACCAAAGTAGAAACGGATTCCGGGTGGTGTCCATTACAACGTGCATTGCATTTTTTTTAAAGAAGCTACTTTCCTACATTATCTTAGAAAAAATACTCTCCTGTTGAAATATCACAATTTACTAACCTTTTGCCCTAATTCTTGGTTTAATTTCAATAGGCTTATAAAATAAAATGTGACATCCTGGCATTTTCTAACCTGCTCTGGCATTCTATGATGGTGATTTCTAGGGAACTAGGGTGGGTGAGATTTTTTCTATGAAGCTAGTTTTGGGTATACTAGAAGAAAAAGTTGTATATGATTTGAATGTTAAGTGGATAATACAATTATTTTTAAAAAATCATCTTGGTATTTTAGTTAGCCTTCAAACAACAGAGAAAAAAAAATCATTTATCTGGGATTAAGCACAGACATTACATGCAAGATCCATGATAGGTTAATTTATTTGCAATTGAACACTGGTAGCATTTAGGTCACTTATGTTATCTCAGGCTCCCAAACTTCTAAGTAAATTTCACTTGGAAAAAGCCCAGAATTTTTTCAGCATTTTAATATCAACAACAACAGCAATATCTTCTCCATTTACGGGGTGCCTATTATTTGCCATTATTATCTTTTCTCATCATAATTAACCCTAAGAAATCAATATTATCTCCAAAGATTACCTTTATGTGGATTACAAAAGAACACTTTCTAGAAAGTGGTGAAAATGGATATCTCATCTACATTTTGTAACTCAAACATCCATAGCATTCCGCTGAGCTAAATTGCCCAGAATAGTAGCTACTCAATAAATAGTTGTTGAATCAGTGGATGAACAAATTTTAAGCTCAAATGAGTGTTTTTGCTCCCCAAGGATCATTAAAATGCCATTTAAGATCACACCATACATTCTATACCAATTAAGTTACATTTAGCAGAATATACTCTGTTAGTTTAAATTGATTTCACTTGATTTGATTTGGTTTGTTGTAATAGGCAAAAGTATGGTCCTCCCTAGAGCTTTAAATAATGTTCCTAGTTCCCCCCAATCACCCTACCTAAAGTGTATCTAATTAAGTAGGAAAAAAGGGAAAAGAACCTTCTCCACAGGAAAGTCATTTTGTCTTCTTGGCCATTTTAAATGGAGTTTATAAGCAGAATGGAACCAGTAATGAAAGGATGGCTAACGTGGATGATCTTTCTCATTAGTCACAAAGATCAGAAGGCATAGAATCGTTGAGAAATCTCTCCATCCTTCCAACTTTGCTATGAAGAATTGGGGGTTAAGTCCACAACCGTGGGAAGTTGCCATCTTGAAGCAGAACACTCCCTTTGGAAGCAGGCGAGCAGCAAATGAGCCAGCTTCTGTTTCAC
Source organism: Panthera tigris (assembly GCF_018350195.1). Classification (NCBI taxonomy): domain Eukaryota; kingdom Metazoa; phylum Chordata; class Mammalia; order Carnivora; family Felidae; genus Panthera; species Panthera tigris. The sequence goes on from NC_056669.1 coordinate 51,473,744, forward strand.
AGGCTCACTGACACAAGTCCTGTCAGAATTTGGAGTGTGGTATGAGTTTGTGTGCATTTGTGCAGATCTGTACGCATGAGCACGTGCATGTGATGCAGCCTCTGTTAGCCTCTCACATACTCATGGTTTTATGATAATCATCCAGGACGTTCTTTTCACCTGTTGCTGCCCGAAATCATATACTCATCAGAAGACTGCTGTCAGCAGATGCTAGACACACAGTGCAGTTGTTGCTAGAGATGATCAAATGGTAGATGCTTCATAATCTTGGTCACTTTGTGTCTTAAGTCGCCAGGTGTTTGCCACTATGTCGCTGATTGAGGCCTCCATTTGAATGGTTAGGGATGAAAAAGAGAATAAGAAACGCAGGGGGGATTATACTGGTTGACCTTCTTGCACATGCTGGGTATAAGGCACTTTGTGTATCACCTTCTTAGTCCTCCCAGTGATTCTTTAGTTAGGTATTATTCCTATTTCACAGATGGAAGATGAGGGCCCTTGAAGTCAAATAGCATACCTGGGGTCATAACGCCAGTAAAGCTGCAATTTCTAGGTGAGTGGGGAAAATTCTAGAGATTTTTGTCAAATGAAAACATAATTAATGGGCTATTGATATAACCATTCATCAAATTAATATAGTTTCTTCCTGTTGTAATAGGTGTACAGCATCCAGATGACACTTTGTTATGTATTAGGATCTTGTCGTGAGCATGTATCAGAAATAGGGCATTTAACTCAAGCAGCCATATTTATGAAACGTTTAAAGACTCCTGAGTGTACACAGATATTCAAGGACAAGAGAGTTCAGAAATTATATGACAAGAGAATTTGTTTTTTTAATTACAATCATAAAATACTTTAATTCTCTCATTGGAGAAGTTGAGGCTAAATAGAGCAGAAGAGTTAATTCCCTTGCCAAAGATCACTGACCTTTCCCCTGCATCAAGTGTTGCTAACAAAACAATCTCAGGAAAAAAATCCTCACAAGGAGTTTCATCTCAGGCTGATTTTAAGCCAAAGGCCTTGGCTGCAGGGTTCAAGTAATATCTTCCTCTGGGTTACAGTAGGTTTCCCAAGAAGACAACCATGTTCTATTCAGTCGTAAGGACCTAGGAGAAGGTTCTGCAGAAAAGTCAAGTATAGATTCATATTTGATGCAATTTTATAAAAACTCTAAACTTAATCTGACAATAAAAAGGAAAAGAAAGAAAACTAATGTTGTCCTTCTCAAAACAAATTGTCCAGTCACAACAGTGTTGTGGAGTAGAATCATGTCTTAAACTATCTCAAAAGGGGAAATGAATGCCCTGTGACATTAGTTTCATTTTAGGTTACACTTAATAATTGTCAGAGATGAACATTTGAGTCTGTTTGGCTCCACGCTTGTGTTCTTGATTTCCAACCATTGGTTCCCAGAGACATTTAAATGGAAATTATTCAGTTGCCTGTCAGGGGTGTGTTGAAAGGAACCTCACGTTGGGAAGCAGGCTGGTCTTCATAACCTCTTAGATCTTTTCATTTTCCCAGCTTCTTTGATGTTATGATGCAGCTGGGTGACATACTTATAATACTCAGGTAAGGCTAATGATGAAAATTGGTGCTTAAAATAGAGCTTTGGAGGCTTTCACTTACCTTGATCTTCTCTGTATAACTCTGTGGATGATTGGCATTTGGCTCCATTAAAGGTTTATACACCATGGGCAAAATGTTAAAAATTGCTCCCTCCAACCTTATTATAACAGGGTTCTTGGCAGCTATGCCACATGCCAACTCCAGAGTGGTTTACTTGGTGTGAAGATAATTACTCTAGGGTTAATTACAGAATTCTTCCAGCTTTATTACACAGGTTCCTCAGAGACACAGTCTATTTTTTACAAGCAGTGGATAAAACTGACTACATATAAATGTGCAGCATCATTTGCAGGCATGAATCCATATAATTGAATAAACTTCCAGGAGGTCGAATGGTGAAATTTACTGGTCCTTCTATTCCTACCTCCATCCCTTTCTTTAATACTGTGGACAATGATGTGTTGGGTATTTTCTGGATTTACCATGGGCTGATTGGCCAAATGATTTAGAGATCAGTTTGTATCTATATCTCGAGATTTTTTTAAACTGTAAAATCCTCTCTCTGCAACATCTAATAATATTGAGCATTCTCATTTTAAATCTTTCTTATCCATTGTCTCCAATGACTTATCAATTAGATTTTTTTGTTTGCTTCCATTAACAGAAAAAGCGACTTCAGTCATGAGGCCATCGTTTGCTATATAACTCTCAAATTATAAGAAGTATAGAGGGAGGAATACAATCTGTGGCAACTACATTGGTTGTCTGACTGCCTCCCTGATTCTCTTTGTTTTGTTGTCAGTGTCTTCTTTGTCTTCAGGATGGCTCATCATGGCGACAGGATGGCTACCAACTGCAACTGGGGCAACATGTTTCTTGGTCTACATCCACTGGGAGAAAAAGAGGGACATTACCAATGCTTGCAATATGAGTGCTTCTTTTAGGGGGCCATCCTAGGTTGTTAGACCAATAAGAGTGTATAGAGAAACACCTTTGCCAATCTGGAAAAATTTGGAATGATTGGAATTTATTTCTGAAACTGGGATGTTAGTTCACAAACTGGATCTTACATGGAGGGCAAGGAGAGACCAAAGAAAGAGGTGGACCACTCCAGATTTGTAGATATCAGCTTTTAATAAGCAAGGAAACTTGCTTATAAGGTTTTTCTTGGGCATCCATGGGACAAGGGGATGTCTGCAGTCACTCACCACAAGTTTTAAAGTTTATATAGAGTCCTTAACTGAATTTAGCCACATATACCATCCAGATGGGCTCAGCAACACCTTACTGTCTAAGAGGCTATGTTTTGGGGACATCTTCCACTGTGAGAATGGTAGGCAGAACATAAGTTCCAAAGACAGGAGAGGGGGTGGGGAATCTCCGGTTGCTTGGGTTCAGCTGGCAGATCAACCAGCAGTCATGTTCTTTTCATAATCTCTTGCAACATGGGGATGGATTCTCTTTCCTCTTCATCATGTGAAAGGGCAGAGTGGATACCTGAACATCACTGATATCCTGTTTGGGAAGTAAGATGATACGATAGGTACTGCATCGGCAACCAATGGGTTCCTTTATGCAAGGCAAGATGCAATTTTAGTACCTCCTCACTCTCCATAGCATCTTCTCCTTGCACAGACACTTCAGTGGTGGTGTTCTCAGGGTCCTGTTCTTGAAATTCTGTTCCTACTCTAGAGATGATTTGAGCATTAAGTATACACATTGTATAACAGATATTTAAGGTGTATAGTGAGTGCAGGAACAGACTCTGGAACCAGGCAACCTAAATTTGAGTCCCAGTTTGGTTACTTGGTGCCAGATTCATCTTAAGCAATTTCTTAAATTCTATGTGTCTCATTTTCTTAAAATGGAAAATTAGGACGAGAACAGCAGTTATCTCATAAGGCAAAAGGTTTTATAAGGATTAAATAACAAAATATGTAAAGCTTATGACAATATCTGGCCTCATTTTAAAAAGCTTCCTTATGGTGCTTCAACCTCAAAAACTGTTGGTATGAGCACAGGAAGGAGAAAGAGAAAAGACAAGGCGTTGTGCTATTAACCCATTACTTTATTTCAGGTTCAAAACAACAGTGATAACTGCCTTAGTGAACAACTTGGCGTTTCTTTATGCGTACTCTTTCCAAAGAGGAAATCAACATTTATTGTGGTCTTAGCATAGGAGAAGCACTTCTGGGGGGTACTTTAAATTCACCTTCTTTTGTAGGTTCCCTCAAACCGCATGAAGCAACATTACTCTTATTCTTTTACAAAGAAAGATCCCAGGCTTAGAGAACATGAGTATATTATCCAAGGACATTGAATGGTGAAATCAGGATTTGAAATCTGGTGAATCTAACTTTACTTGCTTACTTTTATTTATTCCTTACAATTTGGTTTACTCATTTCCTTCTTTAAAGCCATTTTTGACCACTGAGACTGGGTTCAAATAAGTGGAAGGGTTTCCAGAAGTCCCAGTGCTGCAGTGGTATTGTTGATCACATCACATTATCATTACCTGATGTTGTCACGTCTTGTATGTTTTCCCCTCATAGACTTTTATCTCCTGTTATGTTTGCAGCAGACAACAGCAACCTCAGTAAATGTATATTGAATGAACAAATAAATTAATAGGCAGAAATGAGTGAAAGCCTTTAACCCCCATGGTGTTCTTTCTTCTGTGACACTTAGATCTTCAGTCTTCCCTTCACAGAATTGCGCCAAGTTGGGGGCGAGGGAGATGTATGTGTGTGTGTGTATGTGATGTGTGCATATATATGAAAGCCAAATGATTTGACAAAGATCTGATTTATTTATAGATATTAGAGATTCTATAGAGATATATATTCTATAAATATAGATGATATTGGTACAGATATATCTTTTCCGTAAATAGATCTGTGTATTCTGGAGGTTTTCTGATAAGCTAGAGCCTTAAAGGACCTTAGCAGCTTACTTTTTCCTACCCATGGATGGGATTTTGTAGACCGGCCAATTGAGGGGCAGAAAGAAGTGCCTGATAAAGTTCCCTTGATTAATCCCTGGAGGAGATGAGCCCTGCGTGAATTCTTATGACTGCTGCACTCACTCAAACTAAGATCTCCTTTTTAAACATTTCTGCAGGGATGACACATCTCATTATATCACTTTGTCAGATCATTTGGCTTTCCTTTGTGAAGCAGAAGAAAATCTTGAGGAGACTTCAAATTATAATAAAAGAACAGAATGTATATGTATGTGTGTGTTAAAATGGAATACGAATCTTGCAGTTTCTTATCCCCCCTTTAGCTTTTGTTTTGTTTTGTTTTGTTTTTTAGTTGTTTTCCTTTCTTTATTACTATTCCTACACATTCACTTTTGAAGGGCATGCATATTATGCAGAGTGAGAAGATCAATTTAACATAGGGCCAAAGATTCAGATACTTTATGGGACTGGAGAGATGGGTTCCAAGAGAAGGCCTGTGATTGTTTTTCAAATTAATGTACAATATATAGAAACACTGAAGGAAAACAATTTTGATTTTCACAGTAAGTAAACACAGACTTTCTTACTTTAAATAGCTCTACAGCTTTCTTTGGAAGGTGGGAAAGGAACACTTCATAAAAATAAAAGTTTATGGGTGCAATTTATTTCTTACATGTTCGATTATTCATATATCCATTACAGCAACTCAGATAACTAGTTGGCCGTATTTACATAGCAAATATTTACTAAGTGTCTTGTAAGCATTAAGTGCTGTGCAGGGTAGAATGCTGGATGAGTCTTACTTACTATTATCAAGGAAGTTTTTATCCAGCAGCACCATCCTTATGGATTACACACTACAGTTTATGAAGGTAGCTGATATTGTCACTTTCATTTGCATTAACACGTGCTGATAGTTATAGCAGTCTTACAGCAAGGCCGTTGAGAATGGTTATTTTCTTTTCATTTTAGAAATGAGAAAATGGAGGTTTAAGGCTGTCAAGTGACTTGGCCCAACTGACAATAGTTAAATGATGCCAAGATTTGAACTCAAAGCACTCAACGCAATGCCCAGTGGACTTAGCACCACATCATGCCTCAGATATTGGTAATGAGGGAATTTGCATCACTTCATTTCTTCTTGTATGAAGCTGGAACTTCAACATATTTTATTAGTATTAGCAGTCTAAAACAACAACAACAATGTGAAAGTATGTCACTGGATTGTTAATTTTGATTATAAAGCACATTGTTTATCATAGGATTGAAACTCATTTTGCACCCATCAATTACTACACTGGGTTGCATGTCCATCTTTTGCTTTATTGGCATTTTTTTTCGCCCTACCAAAAAAACAAAACAAACAACAACAACAACAAACAAAACCAACTCCTAATATTTTTACATATGGTGCTTACTCAGTAACGTGTTAAGTTTAATTATATGCCTCTAAGAGGCATATGCATTGCAGTGGTTAGAAAAACAAGGTCTGGCCTCAGACTCTCTGTATTTAAATCCAGCCTCCACCACTGCTACGGTTTGTGACCCCTGGCAAGTTTCTTAGTCTGTCTGTGACTTTGTCTCCTCATCAAAAGTGAGAATGAACATAATTATGTCATAGTGATACGGTCCTGATTAAATGTGAAGATGTTCTTAGCACACTGACACCTTATTTTCGAGTAGAACTGAATTTTTTTTACTTCCTCCTGTGTCTTTCTCATTTTACTAAGGATCTCCAACTTGATTTTACAGAAAAATCTCCTGGCAACCTGGGTAACATGTAGATTGCCAGCCCCCACCTCCCAGGTAACTGTACCCTGCAAGTTTGATGTGGGTGCAAACAATTTGCATTTCTCATAAGCATTCCTGGGTGACTTAGCTGTAGGTGGCCCACCATCCACATTTTGAGAAACTCAGCCTTAGGGCATTTGCATATGTATTTTCTTGTGCATTCTGCACACCATTCCCACTCCCTTGTCCCCATGTCCTGGTTAAGAGCCGACGTGTGTTTTCATCATTCCCTGAATTGCTACCCATAGGATGTCAAGGACATTCCAATTATCTGGCCATATTCACATTTCAACCCTTCCCTGCACCTTTACTTAATCCCTAAGTCTCTAAAAGCTAGAGGCAACCCAGCTTTTTCCACTAAACCACAAGTCTCTCTAATTTCCTGGAAGATGTCTGAAATGTCAAAGGGAACCTCAAAAGGAACATTCTCAGCATAATTATTAGTGGGAAGACACACATGCCATTTCCTGGGAGCTAAATGCTGATGACAATTCTTTCTTTAGAAGGAAAAAAAAAGTAGCAAAGGAACAAGTAAAGAAGTTCCTATTAAAACTAGGCACATGGGAAGTTAAGGCACGGCATTCATATGTCGGAAATATTTCCTGGGAAGCTCATACATAAATGGCAGTTTGGGCTTCAGGTAAGGAAGTAGAGAAAAAAAGTGAGCTAAGCCAGCTACTTGACTGGAAGGATGTAAATAATGAAAATTGCTGCTGCTTATCTAGTGCTAAGTGTCAGACACTATGGCAACTGTCTTCTTCCCATTTTACATGGTCAAGATATTTAAATTAAAATAGAAAAAATTGGGTGCCTGGGTGGCTTAGTCGATAAAGTGTCTGACTCTTGATTTCAAGGTGGGGCTCAATCTCATGAACTGTGAGAACTAACAGTTCATGAGATTAAGTCCCATGTGGGGCTTCATTCTCACAGCCCAGAACCTGCTTGGGATTCTCTCTCTCTGTCTGTCTCTCTCTGTCCCTCTCTCTCTATCCCTCTCCCTCCTCTCAAAATAAATGCATTAAAAAAATGGTCAAAATCTTCTATAGAGTTTTAGGCAGAGGCAGAGATAGAGGTATCTCCACCTCCCTTCCTCTCCAGCTTCGTAAAAAGAACCACCAGTTGTCTCCTTGGCTTTTTTGCCCCAATGTTTCTGGCCAGATTATCTCTGCCAGAAAGGTCCCTGGACCTTAATAGTGATGACTCAAAGAATAAGTCAGCCTGGCTGAAGAAGAGGGAAAGTAATTAGTTAAGAGGATAAACTGACCTACATAATAACACCCCCCTCACTAATGTGGAAAGAAGAATCTTTGAAAAAGAAGGAAAACAAAGCTACTGTCTGGTGAGTACAGAGGTTTTACTTTGTTTCTTTTGGTGGCAAGACCACTGTTAGGTACAATTCATGCTGTCACATCATAAGAGGTGATATGATACTCTAACCTACTGGCTAAGAGCACAGACTCAGGGCCAGAGTCCCTAGGTTTACATTTCATCTGCCTTACTTATACTGTGACCTTGAAACTCCGCATGCCTCTTTGTTGTCTCCTACATCACTTTCTCTATAAATGGTGATGGTGGTGGTGTCACTATCTCTTTGGACTGACAGCAAGAATAAATTATTTTAGTGTATGTAGAGTACTCAGAATAAAGCCTGGCACACAGTGACCACAGTTGAAATATTTGCTGTCCTATTCATGCCTGTATTCTTTAGACTGTGAGCTCTGCACCAGTGGGGGCCACAGCTGATTGTTCCCTGTGGCGTTCCAGCACAGGGCCTGGTTATAAGTTGAATTAGCTACTCAGATGAGTAAGGCTCTGTATTTTGTCCTTTTTCCCAGACCCTTTCCACTAAAAACCCTACGGGAATAGCTCCTAAGTGGTTCTAGGGCCAGGCCAGAGAAGCCAGGGTTTTCTGCACTTCTTTCAGGGATTAGAGAAGTAGTTGTTTTTGTTTCCTTTTGTTTTGTTTTGTTTCAGTTTGACCACACCCAGAGCCTAAACCAAGTTCAAAGGCAACTGACAGTAAAAAAGGCTACCGCAAGTAGATGGGAAAAGGTAAAACAGGAAAGCATGACAAGATAGACAAAATTTATGAAAAGTCACTGTTGTGAGGGTGCCTGAGTTGGTCTGTTAAGTGTCCGACTTTGGCTCAGGTCATTATCTGGTCGTTCTCTATGAGTTGGAACACCACATTGGGTTCTCTGCTGTCAACTGGGAGCCCTCTTCCGATCCTCTTCCTCTCTCTGCCGTCCTGAGTGTGCCGTCTCTCAAAAATAAACATTAAAAAAAATTTTTTTTAAAGTCCCTATTGTCTGTCCTGCTGCAGACATTATCTCCTGAAATGCATGGATTTTTTTTTTTTTTTTTGGATCTCTCTTCAAATATTTGCTTCATTCGAATTACATTTGTTTATTTTGAGCAGTGAATACATTCATGAGCATGAGTGCAAGGAAACCCATGTGCACTTGCCTACACATGCACACAACTTGAGAAAAGAGGAGCAACCTTCATTTTAACATTTCTACATGTAAATAGAGGTGTTCCATAATAGTAGCTACCTGCTGAGTATTTCTGTTCTAGCAAAAAATAGAATAAATGTGCTTACTATGAAGGTCTTGCAACTCACATTCTGTCGCTGGGAAGGAAGCCCCTTCAACTCTCTGAAGTCTCTTTTTCCTCTTTACAGTATGGGGACTAAACATCTGTATGTTTGCTTCTTATTAAGAATGAATGGATGGATGGATGAGTGAATTGTTCTTATTCAAGAAATCTACTCAACTCAAATTGCTAGAGCACATTGGCCAGTGTATTAATGGACTCTCTTTTCTGGAGTTAGAGAAGAAGGAAGTTTGTTTCATTTTACCACAACCAGGAGTTAAAGCAGATGATCTGCTTAAGAAAGCAGTTAAATCTCACTTTATGAAGAAAATTCTCTAACCATCTTTTCCTGGTGAAAATTTGCTAGGAAAAATCTATAATGAGGTCCGATTATTGGAAGCTTAAAGTTTCTGCTCTGGCATTCATTTAAAAATAATGAAGGCTCTAAGCCACCTTGACAATAGATCTGATTTGACCTGACTGATTAAAAGGGTCAATGGGAGTTCATTTTTTTTCTCCCTTAGGAAAAAAAAAAAAATAAGAAAAATAGGCTCTCTGCATCTATATTAGAATATCTGTGTGATTAGAAGAGTCACGACTCATGAACAGCTGAGCAAAGGAATTCTTTAGTGAAAGAACCTCTACTACCAAACTATAAAGCTTAATGACAGTTTCCTCTTGACATTAAATTGGACCTTTCCAGGGCACAATGTGGTTGAAGTTCCTCCTACCATGTTTTTAACTAATATATAGTCATAAAATATAATCATATGACATGCTGCATTTTTTAATAGAAAGAGAAATGTAACCAATAAACTACACATAAGCATCTGAAAATTGCCATTCTTGGATTGTGTTTTCAGTAATAAATGCATTTGTGTGTGTGTGTGTGTGTGTGTGTGTGTGTGTGTGTGTGAGAGAGAGAGAGAGAGAGAGAGAGAGGAGATCCATGTGTGTTTGTGTATACACACACACACAGCTTGAGAGAAAAGGAGAAATCTTTATTTCAGTATTTTTAGTTTTCAGTGGAAGTTAATAACTATCATATTCTAGAGTAAGATAACCTTACTGGTGACCTGCTAAGTATTTCTAGTCATCTGAAATCAGGTGGAAAGCCTTTTCTACTGTGTTTATTTTATTTGCCTAAGTTATCTTTATGGAAGGAGGATATGAATGCTTATATCAATAGTAGTTGAAAAAGTCTTCCATCGCTGAGCATTTTGATGAAGATTAGCCTCAGATAAAACACATACACACAAACACACACACACAAAACCGGCAACCTTGGTTAGGTTTTACACAAGGGGTTTGAAGCCAGAGAGCATTGCGATGGACAATAATTCAGCCACATCTTTTAAAAAAATTTTTTTATGTTTATTTATTTCTGAGACAGAGAAAGAGAAAGCATGAGTGGTGGAGGTGCAGAGAGAGGGGGAGACACAGAATCAGAAGCAGGCTCCAGGCTCTGAGCTGTCAGCACAGAGCCCAACACGGGGCTCAAACTCACAAACCATGAGATCATGACCTGAGCTGAAGTCAGTCGCTCAACTGGCTGAGCCACCCAGGCACCCCTATAATTCAGCCACATCTTGGCTGAACTCTATGATTGCTTAAGGCCTTAGTTTTCTCATCTGTAAAGTTAATGCTATTACATAGCTCAGACCCTAAATATATGGAAGGTAGTTGTTGTCATTGTTGTTGTTTTTTGATTATATTTACACTTGCCTGGCCTATTATCTATTTTTAATCCCATCTACTCTATCAAATATTCTGAGCAAATAGATCCCACTATATAAATATGCTGTTTTTTGAAGCCCACTTCACTGAACACTGAGATGATTTTCTCCCCTGTGTTTATAATAGCCAGCTCATTTCAAACACCTCTTCTTTGCCAGACCTTGTGCAAATACCTTACATGCATTATGCCATTGATATCTACAAAAGTTCCACAGAAATTTTTAAAAGAGCTAAGACTCAGCAAGGGTATTTTCCAAGGTCACAAAAGGTAGTTTATGGCAGCACCAAACCCAACACGGATTTTCCCAACTCAAAATCCCTGTCCTTTTTTATTGTACCATTTCACCTTTCAATAGTAAGAAAAGTAATGATCAGGAAAAGGATGGCTCAGACATGGGGCTAACTTGCAAAAGCCCACCACACTCAGAATGTAGCTAACATTTAGAAGATTGTCTCTTTGTGTGTGGTGTTTGTGTGTGTGCCTGTGTGTGTTTTGATCTCTTAGGAAGTCTTCTGTTATAAGTAACAGAAAAACCTGACTCAAACAAAGTTACAGATGGGGAAATTAATCACCTCATCTACTCCAAAACCAGGGGTAGGAGGAGTGCTGATCTTAATCCAGTTTATAAGTGCGGTAACAGTTTCAAGGGTCCAAAGTTCTTTCCACTTCTTTGTGTCCATTTACTGTGACTTTCATGTTTGTTATACTCAAATGATTTCCGCATGTCTAGGTGTCACTTTGTCACATGTGGATATCTTTTCCGGTGTCTCTTTTTTTTAAGATTGATGATTCTTTTTCCAGAAACCCTAGCATAGTTTTTTTGTTGTTGTTGTTTTTTGTTTGTTTGTTTCTTTTTTTAATATCTCATAGTAGGATCAGGGTATATGATCCTGATATACAATCAGTGGCAAAGAGATTGGGATTACTATGACAGGCTTAGTCAAACTTTTGGAGTGGAACAGATGCTAGGAAGACAACCAATAAACTTCCCAAATGTGTGTGTGTGTGCACGTCTAGATACATGGAGGGATTTTATAATATTTGTGTGCACAGTGGATAATACCTACCTCTCTAAAGATAGAGTAGCTTCCTATTCCTCATTGTGGTCTCCATTCCAACCTGGAAACTGAGGATATATGACTGGCTCTTACGGAATTGAGAATGTTTCTTCCAGCCACTTATGTGTATTTTAGAGAAGTCAGGTGTCTGTAAAGCGAGAAATGTCTTGACTATAGTCCAGTTTTTTTAGTACTTGCCAATTTCTAATTGAGCAGGGGTGGCAATTGGATAAATTAGATAAACCCATTCAGGCAAATCATTTGAATAGGAGACTACAGCCGTAATGCCAATCTTACTCATAAGAGAGTCATTCAACAGTGCATTTTAAGAACTGTAATTGAGTTGATTTTATATGTATAAAAGTTTCAGTGAGCTCATATTTGTCTTAGTAAATACCTTCATTTCTTTCGAATAAATACATAGGATTGATACTGTGGGGGTATAAGGCTAGGTATATTTTCCAAATTGATATAACTTTTACACTTTGACCAGCAAACAAGAAAAATGTTCCATGAACATTTGATGTTGATTTATTAAAAAAAAAAAAAAAATTTCTAACAGAGGTATAGTGGTATCTCACTTTATTTTTAATTCAGTTTTCCTAAAGGGTTAATGATATCTTGTATTTTTTCATGTGTTTGCCATTTCTATGTCTTATTTATGTGTATAAATATTTTCCCCATTTTTAATTGGGTTGTCTTTATTTATAATTTAATTGTAGGAGTTCTTTTATATGTTGTAGATACAAATCCTTCATAAAATATGTTCTGTGAATATCTTCCCAGTCTATGAATTATCTATTGATTTCCTTTACAGAGCCTTATGTTGAGCAGAAGTTTTAATTTTGAAAAAGTCTAATATTTAAATGTATCATTTTGATGGTTAGTGCTCCTTATGTTTTATTATCAATAAACTTTACATATGCCTAGAATGCAGAGATATTCTCCTATCTATTTTTCTAGAATTTTAGCTTTTATGTTTATATATGTGATAAGTCTCAAAATATTTTTTGCATATGCTTTGGGGTAAATGTCAAGGTTATTCCCCTCTACTTTCTATGGAAGTATAGTAGTTTGAACATTAGTATCACGTGGAAAAGATTTCCCTTACTTCATTGATCTGCTTTGGTGACTTTGTAAGAAATGAATCACCTGTAAGAGTTGGTTGGTTTCTTTACATAGTTCTACTAATTGATTATTTATCACTTTCTACCCATACTTCATGATTATTATAAGTTGTTCTTGATTCCTGTAAGTTTGGAAATTAGTATTATTAGTTCTCCAACTTTTTTTTTAATTTAAAAAATATTTTGTTATTCTAGGTTTTTTGCATACACCTTTTAGAATCCATTATTGATTTCTACTAGAGTGCCTGCTGGGATTTTGATTGATACTACATAGATGGATAGAAACACAGATATAAATACAGATGAAACTAGAAATAATCAGTATCATCATAATAATACAGTCTTTGTAATATAATCCATAGACATGATAGACTAATGATATATCTGGGTCTTTTAAAATGTACCTAAACAGAACTTTATAGTTGCAGATGTAAAATTTTCACATCTTTTGGTATATTGATTTCTAAATAGTTTTTGTTCAACAAAGTAAATGATAATTATTTGCAGTTTTGCTCTCCATTTGCTTATAGATATGCAGTTGGTTTTTGTTAATTAAACTAGTCTCCTATTGTTAAATGTACATATTACTTCTGGTAAGGCTATTTTTGGTAGATGTCTTCCCAGCTTCTATTTATATACTCATATCATCTGTGAATATTTAAACTTTTTTCTTGCCTTTATTTTTCTTACCTTTTGTACTGGCTTAAAACATCAGTATGATTTTAAATAGAAGTGGTAATAAAAAATCTTGATGGGAAAGGATTTATACTGTTACCATTACATATAATGTTATTGGTAGGATTATTATATATGCCCGTTATCAGGTTGAGGAAATTTCTTTCTAACTCTAGTTTGCCAAGAATTTTTATAATGAATAGATGTTGAACTTTGGCAATTCTTTTTCTGTTCACCCCTTCTCTTCCCATTTCTTCTGGGACTCCATTTTATCTAAATTTAGTCACTTAATGCTATTCCACAGCTCACTGATCCTCTGTTAACTTTATTTCAGTGATTTTTCCTCCTTTTTTATGATTCAGTGAAGAAAATTTCTATTGAAATCTTTCTTTTTTTATTTTTTAATATTAGATTGGCAGTTAATTGTATCCAATGAATATTTCATTTGAGGTTTAGATTTTTTATTCCTAGAAATTTTATTTCAATTATTTTTAGTATCTTCCCTTTCACTCACCATCATGCTCTAGTTTTTCTCAACATTGTTGAACCTATATATGTTTAAAATAGCTGACTTAATACCCTTATCTACTAAGGGTATTGTTCTTTGGTTTTTGTATATATATTTTTCAGATTTTGATACCAGGGTAGTACTGGCCTTATAAGTTCGGTTGGCAAGTTGTTCCTCTCTTTTGTGGAATATTTAAATAAGCTTAGTGACATTTTTCCCCCCTTAAATGCGTGATAAAATTCACCATTAAAGCTACTGATCTGGTAGTTTTCTTTCTGGAAAATAATTCAGTTATAAATTCATTGTAAAAAATTTTAATTTGAGCTCATGCTACTTTGGTTTTCTATTACTTCCAGTGCTAGTTTTGGCAATTTGTATCTTTCAAGAAAGCTGTTCATTTCTTCTAAGATTTTTTAAAAATTATTGGTATAAATTTGATTAATATTACCTTAATATCCCTACAAATTTAGTGGTGATATCTCTATTTTATTACTGATATTGGTAATTTGTGAGGTTTTTTTTCTATTTTATTGACTACTTTGCTTTTCTTCTTAATTTACAGATATTTTCCAAAAACAGCCTTTGATGTTCTTGTTTTTCTATTGTGTTTGCATTGATTGAGTTCTGGATTTTCTTAGTTATTTTTACTTCTTTGTAAGTATTTTGGGTTTAATTTACTCCATTCTACATTTTTTCAATAGAAGCTTATTTCTTTAATTTAAGAGCTTTCTTTTTAGTAAATGCAGTTTTTTTAAAAAAAACAACTTGTTTTAGCTGGGTTTCATTCATAATGGTAAGTTAGATTTTTATTTTTACTTCATTCAAAATATTTTCTATTTTACCTTCTGATTTCTTTTTCATGTTTCATGAAGTATTTAGAAGTATGTTGCACTATTTCCAAATAGATGTGGATTTTCAAACTGTCTTTTGGTCTTGATTCTTTTTAAAAAAATTTGTTTAATGTTTATTTATTTTTGAGAGAGAGACAGACAGAATGCGAGTGGGGGAGGAGCAGAGAGGGAGACACAGAATCTAAAGCAGGCTCTAGGCTCCAAGCTGTCAGCACAGAGCCTGATGTAGAGCTTGAACTCATGAACCACAAGATCATGACATGAGCCTAAGTCAGATGCTTAACTGACTGAGTCACCCTCAGTCACTTCTTGGTCCTGATTCTTAATGTAATTTTGTTCTGACCAAAGAACATACTCTATGTCATTTCAATATCCTTTAAAACTTACTTAAACTTGTTTGTATAGCAAAAGACCTTTCTTAGTTAAGAATTCATGTTCTCTTGGAAAAAAAGCACATATTTGCTGCTATTGAGTACAATGTTCTATAATGTAAATTAGGAAAGTTTTGGTCATAGTGTTCAAATTTTCTCTATACTTACTGAATTTGGGGTGGGGGAGTGGGTACTAATTATATCAATTACTAAAAGAAAATGTTTCAATCCCCAAGTATAATTATGTGTGTTTATGTATTTGTTTTTCATTCAGATTTGTCTTGTCCTGAATTATGAGTTTTGAAGTTCCATTTTTAGGTGTATAAAATTTTTTTAAAAATTAGTGTTTATTTTCGAGGGAGAGAGAGCATGAGCTGAGTGGGGGCAGGGCAGCAGGAAAGGGACAGAGAGAGAAGGAGACAAAGAATCTGAAGCAAGCTCCAGGCTCCATGCTATCAGCACAGAGCCCAATGCAGGGCTCAAATTCATGAACTGTGAGATCATGACCTGAGCTGAAGTCAGACGCTTAGCCGACTAAGCCACCCAGGCACCCCATAGGTACATAAAAATGTTTACATTAGATTTTTTTGGTATGAGATTTTTTTTTTCTTCTTCTTGATGTAAGCCTATATTCCTGTAGACTTTCCTCTTAGAACAGCTTTTACTGCATCCCAAAGATTTTGGACTACTGTCTTTTCATTTTCATTTATCTGCATGTATTTTATTTAATGTTTATTTATTTAATTTGAGGGAGAGAGAGAGAGAGTGTGCAAGCACAAGTATGGGAGGGGCATAGGCGGGGGGAGAGGGAAAGAGAGAATTCCAAGCAGGCTCCATGCTGTTAGTGCAGAGTCTGATGTGACGCTTGAACTTACTAACTGTGGACCATGACCTGAGCTGAATCAAGAGTCCAGATGCTTAACTGACTAAGCCATCCAGGTGTCCCTATATGTATTTTTGATTTACTCT
The DNA here is from genome assembly GCF_018350195.1 of Panthera tigris. Taxonomy (NCBI): domain Eukaryota; kingdom Metazoa; phylum Chordata; class Mammalia; order Carnivora; family Felidae; genus Panthera; species Panthera tigris. The sequence goes on from NC_056669.1 coordinate 51,489,961, forward strand.
TTGATTTCTTGGTTGACTCATTCATTGTTTAGTAGCATGGTATTTAACCTCCATGTACTTTTGTTCTTTCCAGAATTTTTTCTTGTGGTGGACTTCTAGTTTCATGGTATTGTCAGAAAAGATGCACAAAATGACTTAAATATTTTGAATTTTTTGAGACTTGTTTTATGGCTTAATATGTTACCTATTCTGGAGAACATTCCATATGCACTTGAAAAGAATGTGTATTCTGATGTTTTAGGATGGAATGTTCTGAATATATCTGTTAAATCCATCTGGTCCAATGTGTCATTGAAAGTCACTGTTTGCTTGCTGGTTTTCTGTTTGGATGATCTGTCCATTGATGTAAATGAGGTGTTAAAGTCCCCTAATATTACTGCTTTGCTAGATATTACTTTATTTATGTTTGTTATTAACTGCTTTAAGTATATGGGTACTTCCATATTGGGGGCATAAATATTTACAATTGCTATATCTTCTTGTTGGAATACCCCCATAAGGATTATGTAGTGTTCTTTTTTTGTCTTTTCTTTTTTAATCTTTTTTTTTTTTTAAACAGTCTTTGTTTTAAGGTCTGTTTTGTCCAATATAAGAATTGTTACCCTGGCTTTCTTTTAACATCCATTTGTATGATAAGTGCTTCTCCATTCCTTCACTTTCAATCTGCTTGTGTTGTTAGGTCTGAAATGAGTCTCTTGTAGGCAGCATATTAATGTGTCTTGTTTTTTTAAATCCATTCTGTTACCCTCTGTGTTTTGACGGGAGCATGTAGTTTATGTTTTGATGGGAGCAAAGTAATTATTGATATTGCCATTTTGTTAGTTGTTTTATGGTTGTTTTTGTAGTTTTCCTCTGTTCCTTTCTTCTCTTGCTCTTTTCTGCCATGATTAGTTGGCTTTATTTAGTGATATACTTTGGTTCCTTTTTCTTTATTTTTTTATGTATCTAATCCCATTCATTTTTTATATAGCATCCTCTGCATATAGCAGCCTATATTAAATTGATGGTCATTTAAATTTGAACCCACTCTTTACTTCTATCCTTCCCATGTTTTAGTTATATGGTATCGTACTTTGCATCCTTGTATTTTGTGAGTCCCTTCACTGTTTTTACAGATAGACTTGTTTTTACTGCTTTCATGCTTCCTACTTTCCTTATTATTGCTTATTGTCTTTCCTTTCCGCTCAAAGAGTCCCCTTTAACATTTCTTAAAGAACTGGTTTAGAGATCTTGAACTCCTTTAATTTTTGTTTCTCTGGGAAACTCTTTATCTCTCTTTTTATTCTGAATGACAGCCTTGCTGAATAGAGTATTATTGACTGCAGATTTTTCTTTTTCCTTTCTGCACTTTGAATATATCATGCCACTCCCTTCTGGTGTACAAAGTTTCTGCTGAAAAATTCCCTGATAACCTTACAGGATTTCTTGTGTATGTAACTGCTTCCTTCCCTTTGAGGCCTTTGAAATTCTTTATCAATATTTTCTGCTTTCTTAATTATTATGTGTCTGGTTGTGGACCTACTTGGGTTGATTTTGTTGGAGGATCTCTATGCCTCCTGAAACTAAATTTATTTTTCTTTGTCCAGATACAGGAATTTTCAGCTATTATTTCTTCAAATGAATTTCCTGCCCCCTTTTCTTTTTTTTTCTCCTTCTGGGATCCCTATAATGCAGATATTATTGTGCTTGATAATTTTGGTGACTTCCTTAAGGGTATTATCATTTTTGCATAATTCTTTCTTTCTGTCACCTGCTCAAATTGATTATTTTCCATTCTCTGTCCTCCAGGTCATTAATTCATTTTTCTGCTTCTTGGAACCTGCTATTTATTCCATATAGTATATTTTCTTTTTTTTTTTAATGTTTATTTACTTATTTTGAGATAGAACGAGAGCAGGGGAAGTGAGAGAGAGAGAGAGAGAGAGAGAGAGAGAGAGAGAGAATTCTAAGTAGATTCCTCACCGTCAGCTCAAAGCCCAATATGGGGCTCAATTTCACAAACCATGAGATCATGATCTGAGCTGAAATCAAAAGTCAGACCCTTAACTGACTGAGCCACCCAGGCACCCCTCCATTTAGTGTATTTTCAATTTCATTTATTGTGTTTCTCATCTCTGACTGGTTCTTTTTCATGTTTTCTATCTTATGCCCTCCAGTCTTTTTTCAAATCCAGTGAGTATCTTTATGATGATTACTTTAAATTCTCTATCAGGCATATTATTTATATTTGTTTTGTTTAGGTCTCTTGCTGTAATTTTGTTCCATTTTATCATTTGGGGCATTTTCCTTTGTTTTCTGAGTTTCTCTGTGTGTGTTTCTGTTTGTTAGGAAAAAAAAGCTACTTGGAAGTAATGATCTTATGAAGGAAAAGTCCTATACTGCCCTGCCATGTAGTGTCCCCATCAGCAGAACTTGGTGCTTCAGAAGTGTCTCCTATGTGGGATGCATGCATCCTGCTATTGTGACTGAACTGCTTTTTTTCTTCAGTCCAGTTGTCTGTAATGGTTCTCTTTGCCTGTTGTGGGCAGTGTTTGGTCCCTGTGGTATTAATTGGCCAAGCTGGGGGATGGCTTGGGCTTGAGTTGAGTCAGACCAAGCATTTGCCAGAGGTGAAATAGCACCAAACTGCAGGACACTTTCCCTGTGTTTTCTCCTGAGAAAATTATTGGTGAGCAAGGCCTGCGATCAGGCCAGCTGTCTGCCTCCAGCCCACTGCTGGGGCCCCCATCCAACTGGTGTATGTGGTTTTTTCCTCTCTGTGGGGCAGGGGTAACTGTGGAATGTTGCTGGCCACTGTAGAGGCTGCTTGTACTCTGCTAGGCCTGCATCACCACCATGGGCTTTAGCCAAGAGCTTTTTGGAGAGGGCAGACCCATGAAAGCACAGCACAGAGGGCAGTAGGTGAGGTGGCAGTGCCCCACCAGTACTCTGCAGAAGGGACCCTACAGTGTCAGGACTGAAGCAGGCTGTCCAGAGGAGTGGATTGGTAGAGGCACATTACAGGGGGCAGGGCAGCAGTTCAAGCAAGTTGGGTAGTGAGTCCAATAAGTGGCTCTGTGTTTGTGCTGGGGCATGGCAATGGGGGGGGGGGTGGAGGAGGGAAATGGTGCCCAAGAGTTCCCTTGTTCCTAGAGGAGTTTCTCAGAGATGTCTGTCCCAATAACCCTCCCATATGCCCCAGGTGCCTTTCAGCCTGCTGCTTCAATGCTGTATTTCCAAGGACTGTTTTTTGGTCTGTATCTTTGAGGGTGGGAACTCAATTTCCTCTGGCCTGCCTTCTCTCCCAGAGCTAAGTCTCTATTTTCATTTTTTAAAGAGAGAAAGAGGGTGCAAGTGAGCAAGGGGGGAGAGAGAGAGACAGAGAGAGAGAGAGAGAGAGAGAGAGAGAGAGAGAGGAAGAGGGAGAGAGAAAGAGAGAGAAGCGGAGCTTACCCAAAACAGGGCTCATGTTCATGTGAAGCAGGACTCAAGCTCACCCCAAGTAGCACTCATGCTCACCTGAAGCAGGGCTCAAGCTCATCCAGCATGGGACTCAAACTCATGAACTGTGAGATCATGACCTGAGCAAAAATCAGATGCTTAAGGACTGAGCCATCCAGGTACCCCTGGGCCACCAATTGTTTAAAATTCCATATTTTAAGTCCCATTCATTGTAAGAACTCCTGAAATTCAGCACCTGTGGTTTTCAAAGCCATATGTTACAGGGATTCATCTTCCCCTTATGGGATTCCTGGTATGGGGGTCCTTTTTTCTTCTCTTTCTGTGTCACGGTGTTCCTCCCTCCCCATTGACACTTCCTCAAGTCCATTTAACTCCTAACCATATCTCCACCCGTCCTACCCTCTTCAATGTGGCCTCTTTTCTACATTTAGTTGTAGACTTAATTCTGCTGCTCTTCAGGTGGTTTTCTGGGTTATTTACATTGAGGCAAGTTCTGCCTAGGTGTATCTGTGGAACAAGATGAGCCTAGAGCCCTCTTTTCCACCATCTTCCCCAGAAGAGCTGTTTTCATTATTTCTTTAACCATCTTTCTGCCTCTCCCTTTCTTCTGGTACTCCCATCATAAATCTGGATGTTAGGTATTTTCAAACAGATGGCTGAAGATGTTACCGCCCACCCACGCCCCAGTCTTTTTACTGCCTATAATTTTTCTATTGCCATGTATTCAAGCTTATTTCTATTTTTTTGAAGCATCCAATCTAATGTTAAACCTATACTGAAGATTTTTCATTTCAGGTAATTTGTTTCCACTTTATAATTTTATTTGTCTCTTTTTTTAATAGTTTCCATTTCTCTACTTAATATTTTCTATTCATTGCTTTAAAGTCTTTTTCTGCTAATTTTAAGATCTCTGGATATATTTATATTTATTCTTTTTAAAATTACATATACATTTGTATATATGTGTATATATACATACATGTATGTGTATATATATGTACACGTATATATAAATATTCCTGCTTTTTCATATGTCTAATAATTTGTTATTGTATTTGGTCATTGTGTATATTATATTGATGAGATTTTAAATGTTGTTTTCTTTTGGAAACTGTCCAATTTTGTTCTAACAGGTAATTTACTGGAAACTCAGCTTGATTTTTCAAAATCTGTTTTTAAACTTTGTGAAGATGGTTCTTTTTTTTTGTTTGTTTGTTTTTGTTTTTGTTTTTATTTATTTATTTTTTTTTATTTTTTAATATATGAAATTTACTGTCAAATTGGTTTCCATACAACACCCAGTGCTCATCCCAAAAGGTGCCCTCCTCAATACCCATCACCCACCCTGCCCTCCCTCCCACCCCCCATCAACCCTCAGTTTGTTCTCAGTTTTTAACAGTCTCTAATGCTTTGGCTCTCTCCCACTCTAACCTCTTTTTTTTTTTTTTTTCCTTCCCCTCCCCCATGGGTTTCTGTTATGTTTCTCAGGATCCACATAAGAGTGAAACCATATGGTATCTGTCTTTCTCTGTATGGCTTATTTCACTTAGCATCACACTCTCCAGTTCCATCCATGTTGCTACAAAAGGCCATATTTCGTTTTTTCTCATTGCCACGTAGTATTCCATTGTGTATATAAACCACAATTTCTTTATCCATTCATCAGTTGATGGACATTTAGGCTCTTTCCATAATTTGGCTATTGTTGAGAGTGCCGCTATAAACATTGGGGTACAGGTGCCCCTATGCATCAGTACTCCTGTATCCCTTGGATAAATTCCTAGCAGTGCTATTGCTGGGTCATAGGGTAGGTCTATTTTTAATTTTCTGAGGAACCTCCATACTGTTTTCCAGAGCGGCTGCACCAATTTGCATTCCCACCAACAGTGCAAGAGGGTTCCTGTTTCTCCACATCCTCTCCAGCATCTATAGTCTCCTGATTTCTTCATTTTGGCCACTCTGACTGGCGTGAGGTGGTATCTGAGTGTGGTTTTGATTTGTATTTCCCTGATAAGGAGCGACGTTGAACATCTTTTCATGTGCCTGTTGGCCATCCGGATGTCTTCTTTAGAGAAGTGTCTATTCATGTTTTCTGCCCATTTCTTCACTGGGTTATTTGTTTTTCGGGTGTGGAGTTTGATGAGCTCTTTATAGATTTTGGATACTAGCCCTTTGTCCGATGTGTCATTTGCAAATATCTTTTCCCATTCCGTTGGTTGCCTTTTAGTTTTGTTGGTTGTTTCCTTTGCTGTGCAGAAGCTTTTTATCTTCATAAGGTCCCAGTAATTCACTTTTGCTTTTAATTCCCTTGCCTTTGGGGATGTGCCGAGTAAGAGATTGCTACGGCTGAGGTCAGAGAGGTCTTTTCCTGCTTTCTCCTCTAAGGTTTTGATGGTTTCCCGTCTCACATTCAGGTCCTTTATCCATTTTGAGTTTATTTTTGTGAATGGTGTGAGAAAGTGGTCTAGTTTCAACCTTCTGCATGTTGCTGTCCAGTTCTCCCAGCACCATTTGTTAAAGAGACTGTCTTTTTTCCATTGGATGTTCTTTCCTGCTTTGTCAAAGATGAGTTGGCCATACGTTTGTGGGCCTAGTTCTGGGGTTTCTATTCTATTCCATTGGTCTATGTGTCTGTTTTTATGCCAATACCATGCTGTCTTGATGATGACAGCTTTGTAGTAGAGGCTAAAGTCTGGGATTGTGATGCCTCCTGCTTTGGTCTTCTTCTTCAAAATGACTTTGGCTATTCGGGGCCTTTTGTGGTTCCATATGAATTTTAGGATTGCTTGTTCTAGTTTCGAGAAGAATGCTGGTGCAATTTTGATTGGGATTGCATTGAATGTGTAGATAGCTTTGGGTAGTATTGACATTTTGACAATATTTATTCTTCCAATCCATGAGCAGGGAATGTCTTTCCATTTCTTTATATCTTCTTCAATTACCTGCATAAGCTTTCTATAGTTTTCAGCATACAGATCTTTTACATCTTTGGTTAGATTTATTCCTAGGTATTTTATGCTTCTTGGTGCAATTGTGAATGGGATCAGTTTCTTCATTTGTCTTTCTGTTGCTTCATTGTTAGTGTATAAGAATGCAACTGATTTCTGCACGTTGATTTTGTATCCTGCAACTTTGCTGAATTCATGTATCAGTTCTAGCAGACTTTTGGTGGAGTCTATCGGATTTTCCATGTATAATATCATGTCATCTGCAAAAGCGAAAGCTTGACTTCATCTTTGCCAATTTTGATGCCTTTGATTTCCTTTTGTTGTCTGATTGCTGATGCTAGAACTTCCAGCACTATATTAAACAGCAGCGGTGACAGTGGGCATCCCTGTCGTGTTCCTGATCTCAGGGAAAAAGCTCTCAGTTTTTCCCCGTTGAGGATGATGTTAGCTGTGGGCTTTTCATAAATGGCCTTTATGATCTTTAAGTATGTTCCTTCTATCCCGACTTTCTCAAGGGTTTTTATTAAGAAAGGGTGCTGGATTTTGTCAAAGGCCTTTTCTGCATCGATTGACAGGATCATATGGTTCTTCTCTTTTTTTTTGTTAATGTGATGTATCACGTTGATCGATTTGCGAATGTTGAACCAGCCCTGCATCCCAGGAATGAATCCCACTTGATCATGGTGAATAATTCTTTTTATATGCTGTTGAATTCGATTTGCTAGTATCTTATTAAGAATTTTTGCATCCATATTCATCAGGGATATTGGCCTGTAGTTCTCTTTTTTTACTGGGTCTCTGTCTGGTTTAGGAATCAAAGTAATACTGGCTTCATAGAATGAGTCTGGAAGTTTTCCTTCCCTTTCTATTTCTTGGAATAGCTTGAGAAGGATAGGTATTATCTCTGCTTTAAATGTCTGGTAGAACTCCCCTGGGAAGCCATCTGGTCCTGGACTCTTATTTGTTGGGAGATTTTTGATAACCGATTCAATTTCTTCGCTGGTTATGGGTCTGTTCAAGCTTTCTATTTCCTCCTGATTGAGTTTTGGAAGAGTGTGGGTGTTTAGAAATTTGTCCATTTCTTCCAGGTTGTCCAATTTGCTGGCATATAATTTTTCATAGTATTCCCTGATAATTGTTTGTATCTCTGAGGGATTGGTTGTAATCATTCCATTTTCATTCATGATTTTATCTATTTGGGTCATCTCCCTTTTCTTTTTGAGAAGCCTGGCTAGAGGTTTGTCAATTTTGTTTATTTTTTCAAAAAACCAACTCTTGGTTTCGTTGATCTGCTCTACAGTTTTTTTAGATTCTATATTGTTTATTTCTGCTCTGATCTTTATTATTTCTCTTCTTCTTCTGGGTTTAGGCTGCCTTTGCTGTTCTGCTTCTATTTCCTTTAGGTGTGCTGTTAGATTTTGTATTTGGGATTTTTCTTGTTTCTTGAGATAGGCCTGGATTGCAATGTATTTTCCTCTCAGGACTGCCTTCGCTGCGTCCCAAAGCGTTTGGATTGTTGTATTTTCATTTTCGTTTGTTTCCATATATGTTTTAATTTCTTCTCTAATTGCCTGGTTGACCCACTCATTCGTTAGTAGGGTGTTCTTTAACCTCCATGCTTTTGGAGGTTTTCCAGACTTTTTCCTGTGGTTGATTTCAAGCTTCATAGCATTGTGGTCTGAAAGTATGCATGGTATAATTTCAATTCTTGTACACTTATGAAGGGCTGTTTTGTGACCCAGTATATGATCTATCTTGGAGAATGTTCCATGTGCACTCGAGAAGAAAGTATATTCTGTTGCTTTGGGGTGCAGAGTTCTAAATATATCTGTCAAGTCCATCTGATCCAATGTATCATTCAGGGCCCTTGTTTCTTTATTGACTGTGTGTCTAGATGATCTATCCATTTCTGTAAGTGGGGTGTTAAAGTCCCCTGCAATGACCACATTCTTATCAATAAGGTTGCTTATGTTTATGAGTAATTGTTTTATATATCTGGGGGCTCGGGTATTTGGCGCATAGACATTTATAATAGTTAGCTCTTCCTGGTGGATAGACCCTGTGATTATTATATAATGCCCTTCTTCATCTCTTGTTACAGCCTTTAATTTAAAGTCTAGTTTGTCTGATATAAGTATGGCTACTCCAGCTTTCTTTTGGCTTCCAGGAGCATGATAAATAGTTCTCCATCCCCTCACTCTCAATCTAAAGGTGTCCTCAGATCTAAAATGAGTCTCTTGTAGACAGCAAATAGAGGGGTCTTGTTTTTTTATCCATTCTGATACCCTATGTCTTTTAGTTGGCGCATTTAATCCATTTACATTCAGTGTTATTATAGAAAGATATGGGTTTAGAGTCATTGTGATGTCTGTATGTTTTATGCTTGTAGTGATGTCTCTGGTACTTTGTCTCACAGGATCCCCCTTAGGATCTCTTGTAGGGCTGGTTTCGTGGTGACAAATTCCTTCAGTTTTTGTTTGTTTGGGAAGACCTTTATCTCTCCTTCTATTCTAAATGACAGACTTGCTGGATAAAGGATTCTCGTCTGCATATTTTTTCTGTTTAGCACACTGTAGATATCGTGCCAAGCCTTTCTGGCCTGCCAAGTTTCAAAGGAGAGATCAGTCACGAGTCTTATAGGTCTCCCTTTATATGTGAGGGCACGTTTATCCCTTGCTGCTTTCAGAATTTTCTCTTTATCCTTGTATTTTGCCAGTTTCACTATGATATGTCGTGCAGAAGATCGATTCAAGTTACGTCTGAAGGGAGTTCTCTGTGCCTCTTGGATTTCAATGCCTTTTTCCTTCCCCAGTTCAGGGAAGTTCTCAGCTATAATTTGTTCAAGTACCCCTTCAGCACCCTTCCCTCTCTCTTCCTCCTCTGGGATACCAATTATGCGTATATTATTTTTTTTTAGTGTATCACTTAGTTCTCTAATTTTCCCCTCATACTCCTGGATTTTTTTATCTCTCTTTCTTTCAGCTTCCTCTTTCTCCATAACTTTATCTTCTAGTTCACCTATTCTCTCCTCTGCCTCTTCAAGCCGAGCCATCGTGGATTCCATTTTGTTTTGCAATTCGTTTAAAGCGTTTTTCAACTCCTCGTGACTGTTCCTTAGTCCCTCGATCTTTGTGGCAAGAGATTCTCTGCTGTCCTGTATACTGTTTTCAAGCCCAGCGATTAATTTTATGACTATTATTCTAAATTCACTTTCTGTTATATTATTTAAATCCTTTTTGATCAGTTCATTAGCTGTTGTTATTTCCTGGAGATTCTTCTGAGGGGAATTCTTCCGTTTGGTCATTTTGGAGAGTCCCTGGTGTGGTGAGGACCTGCAGTGCACTTCCCCTGTGCTGTGGTGTATAACTGGAGTTAGTGGGCGGGGCCGCAGTCCGACCCGATGTCTGCCCCTAGCCCACTGCTGGGGCCACAGTCAGACTGGTGTGTGCCTTCTCTTCCCCTCTCCTAGGGGCGGGATTCACTGTGGGGTGGCGTGTCCCGTCTGGGCTACTTGCACACTGCCAGGCTTGTGTTGCTGGGGATCTGGCGTATTAGCTGGGGTGGGTAGGCAAGGTGCACGGGGGCTGGAGGGGCAGGCTTAGCTCGCTTCTCCTTAGGTGATCCACTTCAGGAGGGGCCCTGTGGCAGCGGGAGGAAGTCAGATCCGCTGCCGGAGGTTTGGCTCCACAGAAGCACAGAGTTGGGTGTTTGCGCGGAGCGAGCAAGTTCCCTGGCAGGAACTGGTTCCCTTTGGGATTTTGGCTGGGGGATGGGCGGGGGAGATGGCGCTGGCGCCTTTGTTCCCCGCCAAGCTGAGCTCTGCCATCCGGGGGCTCAGCAGCTCTCCCTCCCTTTGTCCTCCAGCCTTCCCGCTTTCCGCGCAGAGCTGTTAACTTATGACCTCCCAGACGCTAAGTCGCGCTTGCTGTCGGAACACAGTCTGTCCGGCCCCTCCGCTTTTGCCAGCCCGACTCGGGGGCTCTGCTTGGCCGGCGAGCCGCCCCTCCACCCCGGCTCCCTCCCGCCAGTCCGTGGAGCGCGCACCGCCTCGCCGCCCTTCCTACCCTCTTCCGTGGGCCTCTGGTCTGCGCTTGACTCCGGAGACTCCCTTCTGCTAATCCTCTGGCGGTTTTCTGGGTTCTTTAGGCAGGTGTAGGTGGAATCTAAGTGATCGGCAGGACGCGCTGTGAGCCCCGCATCCTCCTACGCCGCCATCTTCCGAAACCCCCCCTGTGTGAAGATGGTTCTAATGTGGTTCTTACTATAACAATAGAGTAGCTCTATTTTTAAAATACCTTTTTTTTGTTTGTTTGTTTTTCCTTTGAGGAGGCCTGAATTCAATACCCGGGTTATTCAGCAAGGTTACCTCTCCTGACTACTCAGAGTGTTTGTACTCTCAGTATTGTACAATCTTAGGGATTTCCACTTAGCTAACAGCTTCCTGGTAGCTGTTCTGTTCCTGGCCTTGAAGAATCTGGCTATACACATGTGTAGCTTGGTATTTAGCCAAAGATATAAATAAACTCCTTATTTTCAGAACTACTTCATGTCTCCCTGTTCTGGTACTCTGTCTTACAAATTTGTGTTGCCTCAGAAGCCCCAAATTCCAGTTGTTACTTCCTACCTTAGCAAGAACTCCTTCCCCTGCTTGGGCTCCACCTTGGATGCATCTCTAGGCAGAATGTCCAGGTGATCAAATGTCTTGTCTTAGGTATTTTCTTCCTCTGAGTGCACAAAATCCTGAGTCATCTACAGTCCAATAATTGACAAGAGTCTTCTTGATAGTATATCAGTGTTGTAGTTCTATGGTGAGGGAACAAGTCCCCTATCAATTGCAATTTCATGACTAGAAACAGAAATTACTCAAGGAGTTTTGAAAAACACTGTTGCAGTCCCAGCTCATTTCTACTAATTGTAACGTCTTGGAGTTTTTGAAAGTCCACTGTTCTTTTTTTTAAAAAATTCAAGTTAGTTAACATACAATGTAGTATTGGTTTCAGGAGTAGTGCCCAGTGATTCATCACTTACATGTGGCACCCAGTGCTCATCCCAACAAGTGCCCTCCTTAATGCCCGTCAACCATTTAGCCCATCCCCCCACCCACCTCCCCTCTAGCAACCCTCAGTTCTCTGTTTTTAAGAGTCTCTTATGGTTTGTGTCCCTCTCTGTTTTTATCTCTTTTTCCTTCCCTTCCCCTATGTTCATCTTCTGTGTTTCTTAAATTCCACATATAAATGAAACCATATGATATTTGTCTTTCTCTGACTGACTTATTTTGCTTAGCTTAACACACTCTAGTTCCATCCACATTGTTGCAAATTGCAGGATTTCATTCTTTTTGATTGCCACATAGTATTCCAGTGTGTGTGTGTGTGTGTGTGTGTGTACGTGTGTGTGTGTGTGTGTGTGTGTGTGTGTGTATCACATCTTCTTTATCCATTCATCAGCCAATGGACATCTGGGCTCTTTCCATCCTTTAGCTATTGTTGATAGTGCTACTATAAACATTGGAGTGCATGTGCTCCTTTGAATCAACCTTTTTGTATCCTTTGGATAAATACCTAGTAGTGTGATTGCTGGATTGTAGAGTAATTCTATTTTTAACATTTTGAGGAACCTCCATATTGTTTTCTACAGAGGCTGCACCAGTTTGCATTCTCACCAGCAGTGCAAAAGAGTTCTTCTTTCTCCGCATCCTCGGAAACATCTGTTGTTGCCTGAATTGTTAATTTGAGCCATTCTGATAGGTGTGAGGTGGTATCTCATTGTGGTTTTTATTTTTATTTCTCTGATGATGAGTCATGCTGAGCATCTTTTTGTGTGTCTGTTAGCCATCTGGATATCTTCTTTGGAAAAGTGTCTATTCATGTCTTCTGTCCATTTCTTCCCTGGATTATTTGCTTTTTTGGGGTGTTGAGTTTGATAAGTTCTTTATAGATTTTGGCTACTAACCCTTTATACGACATATCATTTGCAAATAAAAGTTGCCTTTTAGTTTTGTTGATTGTTTTCTTCACTGTGCACAAGCTTTTCATCTTGATGAAATTGCAATAATTTTTGCTTTTGTTTCACTTGCCTCTGGAGACATGTTTAGTAAGAAGATGCTGCGGCTGAGGTCAAAGAGGTTACTGTCTGTTTTCTCCTGTAAGATTGTGATGGTTTCCTGTCCCACATTTAGGGTTTTCATCCATTTTGAATTTATCTTTGTGTATGGTGTAAGAAAGTGGTCCATGTTCATTGTTCTACATATCACTGTCCAGTTTTTCCAGCACCATTTGCTGAAGAGACTGTCTTTTTTCCATTGGAGACTCTTTCCTGCTTTGTCAAAGATTAGTTGGCCATACATTTGTGGGTCCATTTTTGGGTTCTCTATTCTTTTCCATTGATCTATATGTCTCTTTTTGTGCCAGTACCATACTGGCTGATGATTATAGCTTCATAATACAGCTTGAAGTCCAGAATTGTAATGCCTCCAGCTTTGGTTTTCTTTTTCAACATCACTTTGTCTATCCAGGGTCTTTTGTGTTTCCATACAAATTTTAGGATTGTTTTCTCTAGCTCTGTGAAGAATGCTGGTGTTATTTTAATAGGGATTGCATTGAATGTATAGATTGCTTTGGGTAGTATAGACATTTTAACAATATTTGTTCTCCCAATCCATTAGTATGGAATGTTTTTCCGTTTCTTTGTGTCTTCTTCAATTTCTTTCATAGGCTTTCTATAGTTTTCAACATACATATATTTTACCTCTTTGGTTAGGTTTATTCCTAGGTATCTTATGGTCTTTGGGCAATTGTAAATGGGATCAGTTCCTTGATTTCTCTTTCTGCTGCTTCATTATTGGTGTATAGAAACACAAATTATTTCTGTATATTGATTTTATATCCTGCACCTTTGCTGATTTCACATATTATTTCTAGAATATTTTTTGTTGGAGTCTTTTGGGTTTTCTATATAAAGTATTATGTCGTCTGCAGATAATGAAAGTTTGACTTTTTCTTTACCAATTTGGATGCCTTTCATTTCTTTTTGTTGTCTGATTGTTGAGGCTAGGACTTCCGGTACTATGTTGAACAACAGAACATGACAGGTAAGTCCACTGGTCTTATTTTATTAGATTAGTTGTGAAAAAAAATGAGCAGAATTACTACAAAATTCCCTTTCTAATTTTAGAAAGATTAGGGGAGATTTTGTGAGTGAAGGTGGAAAGACCAACCAGTTCCTATTCAGTTACAATAGTTCATGTGATAAATAATGAGAAAGTGAACTACAGCAGTAGAAATGAGAACAGAATACATGAATAGATATCAGGGATACCAAGTTATCATATTTGTTTACAGGTTAGAAATGAAGGGAAGAGAGGGAAAGACATCTAATACAACCGTTAGTTTTCTAGCTCCAGCACGTTGTTGATAATCATGCCTCTAAAGAAAGCAAGCATATACATGGGATGATGACTGCATTTAAACTTGTATTTCATTTTGCAATGTACTGAGAAAATATGATGAGGATGTAAATTAAGACAATAAAAATGGAGATTAGAAAAAGATAATAAACATAAGACACATTTATCAAATGCCATTAACAATATTGTGTCCTATTAGATATAGGTAGGAGAGAGACTGAGAAGTTTCTAGTTTGGATAGTAAACCAGTTAACTAAAATTGAAAACACTGTTGAATGTGCACTTTTGAGGTGGGAGAAGTGGGGAGATCAGGGCAGGTAATGAATTCTAAATTGCACATAGTGATTTTGAGGACACACAGGTGAAAAAGTCTATTTAGTGGCCAAATACGTAGGCCTCATGGTGAGGAGAGGAGTATAGTTTAGAGGAGAGATTGGAAACAAGCTGAAGTAGATGAGCTATTCCCAAAGAGACAGTCAAGTGAGGAGAGAGAAAAGGAAGACCCAGAGAGAGTAAGAGGCAAAAACAAGAGTATTAGTGAATACAGGCTATTTTATTTATTTTTTAATTTTTAAAAAATAATTATTTTTGAGAGACGGAGAGACAAAGCGTGAGCAGGGAATGGGCAGAGAGAGGGAGACACAGAATCTGAAGCAGGCTCCCGGCTCTGAGCTGTGAACACAGAACCCGACGCTGGGCTCAAGCTCACAAAATCACAAACCATGAGATCATGGCCTGAACTGAAGTTGGATGCTTAACCAACTGAGCCACCCACATGTCCTAAATATAGGCTGTTTAAGTGTTCTTAGACATGTCTTTTATTGAGACACAAAAACATTATTCCCAGAATCATTTATTAAATTAGCTAGAATAGAGTTGCTAAGATTCTACATGAAGAATATCTTTGAAAACATCTGTTTTTACATTTGCACTAGGATTTTCCTTCTATGTTCATCACAAAATCAAAATCTATAGGTTTTCCTATAATATTACTGGTGAATATGGCAAGACTATTATCTCCCTTAAATATTCTCTAAATTTCAAAATATGGAGTATGCATTAATGTTTATTTTATTGACCTTTTTTTGGTGCTTGTCCAACTCAGCAGATACTTTGCGCATTATGAAAATCCAAAGCAAAGCAAAGAGTTAGTCATAAGTCTAAATGATGAACATATTGCAATACAAGAGAAAAAAAGAAAAAAAAAGATGTGTTTGAGAAAAATCTAAACAGTATGTGTATTGTGTGTGATTAGCTTTTTTTCTGGTGTTGTTATTCCGTGTCATTGCAATCGATGTAATTGCATCTTGTGCATACTTTACAACATGTGTTTTGCCCAGATGAAGAGTAATCACAACAAGTAATTTGAACTTGTCATTTGGTAGCATTACTATAAATGGCAGGAGAATATTTTGTTAAATCTTTATGACTTGGATATGCATTTTTGTAACCATTCCAGAAAGTTACTAGAGGTGGCAGATGCCTGACAGAAATCTTCCTGTTAGACTGTTTTTGTGGTGAAAAATCCATGATGAACATATTTCCCTCCCACTCTCCTGTGGACTTTTACTCTAAATGCAGAATCACAGGGAAGCACATCACCTACTTTCCTGCACACACACATGCATGGACATGTATACACCTATAGGTAAATAAGAATCTGAGTGTGTAATCATCTCTGTACGATGTTGGTATTTGGAAACAAAATCAAGTCACCAGGTCTCTTCTACAATGTGCTTACAGTTTTTCAAACACTATGTTATCATGCCTCTCTGTCTTTGGTTCACACTCCTTCCTGATTGGAATGCCCTTTACCCACTTTTCCTCCCTTGTCCCCGGCTCGTTGTCTCAGCTATTGTTCGAGATTTTCTTCTAGTATACTTGCCGTGGAGTGATATGGGTGCGCCTCACGTGTGCTTCTTATTTGATAACTGTAGGATCCTATATGTACAGCCATTTGAGCTCTTATGAGATTCTGTTATGTCAGTTACCTGGGCAATCTGATACATGACCATGATCTTCCTGAGATCAGATACATTGTGTTATTCATCTTTGTATGTGCCTAGAATATCACAGGCCTTCAGCCCGACCACCACCCTTCACCCTAATCCTGGCCAAATTTCTTTTTTTATTTATCAACAAAATCAAAACTCTCTCTGTGTAAAAGTAGGCAGGAAATAAGTACGTGCTGCACTCTATCCTAAACCTATAGAAATTTATAGATCCTGTAATGAATTCTTTGTAACTAAGACAGAATAAAAGAAACATTCAATCCATGTATAAAAAGAAGCAACTAATAAAACAAAACAAAACAAAACAAAAAACAAAATAGAGTGGTAAATTCTTTATGGGAAAAGTATCATTGTGTCTCTGCTCTAAAAATACATAAATTTTGAGGGACAGAGAAGGGAGTATGTTAAAGATTGAGCAAAGGCAGAAAGACATGGGAACACAGGTGCAGCTCTATGGGTTGGGGCAAGAGGGTTCTTTGGGGGCAACTGCTCTAATAGAGAAGGAAGGAAGACCAAGATGCTGATGTGAATGGGTGAAATTAAATAGTCAACGCAGTAAGCCACCAACATGAACATCTGTATCAGAAAGAATTATTAAAATTGCTGTACGTATGTATGCACCATTATGAAACACATAAATTTAGTGCATGTGTTTATAAATTTTCATTTATTGTGCATATTTTAAACCCAGCTTATCAGATTCAGGATAAAAAAAAAAAAACCTAGGCAAATCCCTGTGGTGATTTGAAAACCAGCCGTAACAAGCAGTTGCTTTTTTGTTAAAAACAAAATATGTGGGGAAAGGGCACTATAAGAAACCTTAAATAAATATACATCCATCACTGATATGTGAATCACAAATATATTAAAATTAAAATTTCAGTATGTTGGCATTGATAAATTGAATATTTACTATTCTTTTCCTTTTTATCCACCTTCCCTAATGTTCTATTTCTATCATTGTAATCTTTGGCTACATGTCTATTATGAATAATGTCAGGTTTAGCCAGTAAATGTCTCTATGAGAAACTAGAAAACAAGCATCTATTGCCCATGGCTATTAATTGACAGCAATAAGGACATACTAGTATTCTTTTATCTAGTAGACATATTATAGGGATATACTCATTGCTTGGAAACTTGATCTTGTCAAATGAATCCATAATAATGGAAGTATTAATTTATATGAAGGGACATATTTCAACACCTTTAAATAGTACCTACCATCATAAAAAAGGTAGATTCAAATCCTAATCCTTAGTACCTCTGAACATGATTTTATTTGAAAATTGTTTTTTGAAGATATTACTAAGCTAAGATGAAGCCATACTGCATTAGAATGAGTCCTAATCCCCATAACTGGTGTGCTTATCAGAAAGCCATGTAAAGGCATGACTCGTGGAAAGGGTTTTGTGGCAACAGGCATAGATTGGAAGAACAAGACAAAGAATGCCAAGAGTTGCTGGCAAACATTAGAAATGAGGAAGAGGCAATGAAATATACTTCCCAGAGCCTTCAGAGGAAGCACAGCCTTGCCACCATCTTCATTTTGGACTTCTAGCTTCCAGAAACCTGAAAGAATAAATTTCTGTTTTTTAAGCCACCTGGTTTATGGTAATTTGTTATAGCAGCCCAAGAAACTGAAACCGTGTGTTAATACAGCACCCTTCATGCTCACTAGATAAGGGATTATAGTAAGAAGTGACATCCATGAACAGCTCTAGATAGTGCATCTATATCGGTTTCTTTTAAGAGGGAGAAACTAAAGAATTGGCATAGCATTCCAGTCAGGAGTAAGGACTTTCATTATCAAAGAGATAAAGATTGCAAATTCCAGCTCTAATTGGTTGTGTGACACTGAGCACACAATAAATGTTTTATTTACTTCTCTCGCCTCCATTTTCCCATCCATATAATGGCACTAGTAGGCCCTTTTCTATGGCCTAGAGAGATTAAGTACTTCAAGATAACACAACTAGTATAGAATCAAGAGATGAGTCTTGTCTTTATGGTTTAAAGGCTTCTGGTTTATTCCACAAGGAAATATATACACAATATAAAAAAGGTGTGTGAAAATTCAGCCATTCTGACAGGGGAAATCAGTGAAACTTTCTCAAAAGGAGTGAACATAGAGTGGCTACATTCAGCCCAAGGAAAAGGTTGATAGGTGAAAATGTCAGGGGCCAGACAGACAGGTCAGGGACTCTGGAAGCCTGTCAGACTGGGACTCAAATCCACCAAAGATGCTGAAGTCCCAAAGTGGGTGGCTTGTTTTAGATGAACAGCAAATAGGCCCTTGGGATTAAGTAAATGTAGTAGAAAATGAGGCCAAAGAAGTAAGTCAGGCCAATTCTGCAGGGCCTAATTACTTGCTGAGCTCTGGAATACATTCTTGTTAGCAAGGCAGCATTGAAGGTTTTTAAGCAAGAGAGTGGCAAAATGTATGAGTTCTATAAACATCATTCAATAATTTAGGTTTAGTCAATTAAAAGTATAAACAGTTTGCAATAGTCCCAGTAATATATAGTGCAGTAACATAACATGTATAATGCATATATATATATATATTACAGGTATTGCATGCATATTGACATTTATATTTATCTTTATCTGAAAAGGTATGTACCACAAATAGAGCAGTAATTATCTCTGGTAATAGATATTTGGGCCATGTTTACTTTTACCTTTTTACTTTTCTCTTTGAATGTTTCCCAACTTTTCAGTAATGAATTGCTTTTCGTGTCAGTATCATGGTGAAAATCAAGCTAGGGACAAAGAGGCCAGAAGAAAGAACCTAGCGGTAATCCAGGACAGAAAAGAAAAGACCCTGTGCCCCGGCTGAGCACAAGGCAAGCATGAGATACATTCCCAGGTAGAACCGACAGGATGTGGCAATGACTTGCTGGGGAAAGATGTTGGAAAAGTGGAGCTGAAGATGATACAAAGATTTCTACCCAAGACAACAGGGAGGGTGGGGGTTCCATTAACTGAGAGAGAATTCCCAAGAGAAACAGGTTTGAGCAGAGGGTCAAGAGGGGTACAGATAATGAGCTTAGTTTTAGACATGTAGAATTTGAGGTGACAGCTAGACTGCCATGATTTTGAGAAGAAGCCTCAAGGGCTGTCCCAGAAGGCCAAAGTGTTAAGATAGAAAGAGACAAAAGATATGGGAAGATATTTCCAGAGGAGCTTTAAAAAGCCAAATGATGATGAGTATAATTGTCTGCCTGGTAATAAAATATCAGAAGCCTTCTGATGTAGGTAGATTCACACGAATTGTTTTACTAGGAGATACAAAGTGATGCATTCTTAGAAGATAGATATAATTCACAAATTATAGTTAATGTGCTGTGGAATTATTAGGCGTTCAAATATAACTAAAAATGCAGTAAACTCAACCACCTCATAATAAGGAGCTGACAAGCGACGCAGAAAGTCTGCTTGAAAAAATACATCCCTGCTGCTTGTCACAGTGTCGTCCCAGATTAGGTACATAAATAAACATGTCATTCACAGTGTTTTCACTTCCTCCCACAAGACTGTCAGCAAAGTGGGGTAAGAGAACAAAATCACAGGCCTGACTAACAGAATCAAACAAATAATAGTAACAAAAAATAAAGAACCCTCTTGGCTTGATGCTATGCCGCCTGTAGGTTGTAGAGGAAGAGCCGATGTGTGTCCGGGAGAATGTAGTAAAGACTGCCCATCCTAGTGCAATCACCTTCAGAGTCTAGTGATCACATTGTTCATTTTGGAAGCACTTTGAACACCATATTAAAAAAAAAAAAAACCCGCATATTGCCATATTGACATGTCAGTAACAGAGACTGTTTGGCATTGTTACTCTATTGTGTGACCTTCCCTGCCAGATGAGTGAGCAAAAACTGTCAGGCAGATGAATGAGAGTTTGATCCATAAGATTTTGCTCAAATGGATCATGTATTTAAGCCTCAGCTTCATCAGTTTAATTGGGATTATAATAACAATCTACAGTGCATTGGGAGAAATGACTGGGGGGAGGTATTCAAAGAGTTTAGGATATCCTAGTTAAAGGTGGGGTATTGGGGGAAAATTCATTTTTTCTCCCTTCTAAAAGCCACCTGAAAAAATAGTAAAAGGTGTGAAAACTACAAAGAAGCATGAATCTACCAGAATAAAGAGAACAGGAGAATAGCAAGAAAAAAATAAAAGCTGGAAAACAGGATGAATAAAAATTGATTTAGCAGGCATGAGAAAGCTGAATCCTAAACCATTAGTGGGACAACTGGAAAGCAGCCTTGTTCGTGCCAGAGATCTTAAGTCACTCAAGATTTGGCAGCAAGAGGGACCTCTGAAAGTGGGAATAGGGGTCGGGGGGAGGATAAGATTGGTTTAAAGCCTCTTTAAGGAGGAGCTAAATCCTCAAAATCCATCCTCTAGACCTCGTGACTGTGCAGCAAACACAGTTCCTTTCTTTTCCTTCCCATCAAAACAGAAGATTAGATGACTTCTTTAGACCAAGTAAAACAAAGCGTGTCTCTGCTTGGTGATGTTGATGCTGTATTGAAAATAAGAAAGTAAGTAAAACTTTGCGTAACAAAATAGAGTTGAAATCCAGCTCTGCTCCCCTACTTGATTATCTTAATCCAGAAAGCCAGCTTAGACTTCAATGCTCGATCTTGGATTTTTTTTTTTTTTATCTCCTTAGGTAAAATGTATTAGATCAAGAAAGCCATCTAAAGATACGGATGTTAATTCACTAAACACACACACATTCTTATGGAAAACAGACCAAAACAAACAGAAGTAAGTAAATTGGAGGAACAGAGACTATAAACGAAAATGAAAAGTTCAAAAGAATCTATCATTCGTATTTCTTATGGATATAAAACACAATATAGGCTGTCCTGTCTAACATGTAGTTTTAGCTGCAAATGGCTATTTAAATTCAAAAGAAGTAAAATTAAATAAAATTAGACATCTTGTTACTAGTGGATACTGTATTTAGTAGCACATAATGTAGAACATTTACATCATACCAAAAAGTTATAGAAAGTGCTAAAGAAGAGCAACAATTAGTAATAAAAAAAAAAGGACCTTCAGAAATTAAAACCAGAAGAAACTCATTGGAAGAGGTGGAAGATATAGATAAGGAAGTTTCAAATAGAAAGGAGGATGGGAAAGATCACATTCATCTAGGAAGTCCAAAACCAAATTAAAATGATGTCCGGAAATATAACCAGAAAGAGAGGAAATAACTTAAAAGAGACTTCCCTAGTATTGAAGATCAAAAAAGTCCCTGTTCATGGACAGCATAATGGATGAATTTGACCTATGTCAAAGTATACTACTATAATATTTCAGATCACTGGGAAGGAGAAAATTCCCAAATATTCCAGACAAGGGTGGAAAAACACATGACATATGGAAGTTCAGAAATCCAAATATTTTTGCACAGACTTTATGAATTGCAACACTGGAGCTAGGGGAGGAAAATTATTACTAATTTAGAATTTTACATACAGCCAACCATATCAACTTTGTGGGTAAAATAAGGATATTTTATATGGATACATGCTAGGACCCAAATATTTTAACTCCTGGAAGAGGTGTTCTATCAAAACAACAAGTAACCCAAGAAAGAGAAGAAAGATTCTGGAATTGCATAATCCAATTCAAGCCAAGGGAAGGAGGATGGGAAAGGGAGGAGGAAAGGGAAAGAAAAAGAGAGAAGGAAGCAGGGGGATAATAGCATGAAAGTGAGAGATTCCCAAATGACAACTGTCCATTAAAGATAGCAACGAGTGTGTTAAGAAAGTGCAAAATGCCTTTAAGACATGTCCTCAAGACATTAGCCTGGGTGGTTCAGTTGGTTGAGTGTCCAACTTTGGCTCAGGTCATGATCTCACAGTTTGTGGATTTGAGCCCTGCGTCGGTCTCTGTACTGACAGCTCAGAGCCTGGAGCCTCTTTCGAATTGAGTGTTTCCCTCTCTCTCTGCTCCTCCCCTGCTCAAAGTCTGTCTCAAAAATGAATAAACATTAAAAACAAAATTTAAATATGTAATAGAAAACTAAGTAAATAGAAAGACACAGATTTTATTAACTTTCAGAAAAACATAGAGTTTGATAAGAAAGAATGAGTAATTATAGTGTACTATGTGACTAGTCAGTGAATTGATTTCATATACCCAGATGAATGTAAAAATACTGAATATTGAACTAATAATACTTAAGGTAAAATTATGTTGAATGGGTAGGGCAATGAGAATTCTGTGTGTTATTTTAAGTGTGTCAACTGTATCCATATTCTATTGACAGATTCTAAAAATCAATAAATAACAATAAAATAACATAACTTCGAGGTAAGGAGGTAAGATTAAAGTATGTTTGTCTCTGTGGAACATTAAATGTGAGGAAGGGAATTCAGAATATTGCTGTTTGTCATAATAACTCTTGTAGAACAAGTTGACTTTTAGCTATGTGCATCTATTACTTTGATGAACATTTTAAGTATTAATATATTAATAAAAGAGTTTAGTGTGTTGTATGGCATATATCAGCTCTCAATAAATGGCAGCTGGATCTGAATCAGGAATATAATCAACTTTGTGTTTACTATGACCAAAGCTTTCTCCTTTCAGGCCACTCTCAAATACAAGCAGTTAGAAGTATTTATGTAAGTTTATTATGTTGAGGTAATTTGTCCTATAGGCCTAGAATTACACAGCAGTTTATCCAGAGCCTACAGATCTGTAGATATGTTTTCTCTTTTCTTTTTTCTATTCTCTCTCTTTTCCCCCCAACATCCCCTCTTTCTCATCTGTTTTCAGTACTTGAAATCAAGAATTTTTTTTTCTAGTGTCTCTTGGAAGTTAGAATATATGGCATAACTGGCCCACGTTCCCACATGGCGACAATGAGCTGAAGTTGACTAGTGGCTTCCCCTTTTAAATGAGGCACATGCTCTCCAGGTTGCCATAGACTTACAGCTCCCTTTGACCTCTTCCTGAACCTGACTTTATGAAAGTGCATTATTTATCTGACAATGACATGGGGGTAAAAGAGTCTGCATTTTCAACTCTCACTTAAAAAATGAGGAGCCATTTTTACCCTGATGATTTTACTATTGGTTAAGTTTCATATGCTTATTTGCATTTCCTTATAAATGTCAACTTGACAGGTGCATATGAGTGGAATTTGCAGAAGGGACTGTGGCTGGAGATAGAATATGAGAGCCATCATCACATCCTTATAAATGTCAACTTGACAGGTGCATATGAGTGGAATTTGCAGAAGGGACTGTGGCTGGAGATAGAATATGAGAGCACATCATCACATCACTGTGGCTGGAGATAGAATATGAGAGCCATGGCACCTGGACACTTGGCCAGATTTCCTAGGAGCCAGATGTCTACCTATAGGGACCATTGGCAGGGGAGTAAGAATGTGTGGGTGTGGTCTTTCAGCACAGCAGTGTGGTTCTTCTCTTCATTCCTGTCAGAGATACTGGAGAGTGGCAGAGACAACAAGAACAGAAGGATCTCTACGAATACTCCATAATCCCTTCATCCTTACAAAGGCATGCTCAGGTCAAGGAGGTCTTTAGTATCAGAGGCTTTGAGCTTGGCTTTATAGATGACCTACTAGGTGGTACTTCATAATCTATGTGGATGACATGTTAATAAACAATTAGAACATAGTAGAAATGTCATTACAAAAATGCTAAGAGAGCACAGAACATAGTACAGGACTAACTGTGACTTGGTAAGAGTAAAAGAAAGCTTCAAGAAGTGACACCTGAAGAGTATTTTGATGAATGAGAGATCAGTAGGTGAACTAAGGAGAGAATTCACATTGGAAATACATTTCAAGAGCTTTAATTTACTCATTGGTTGGTTTAACCATTTATTCAGCCACTCGGTTCATTGTACGCTTACAGAGGGCGTACAGAGCTAAAATACAATAGTCCTTGCTCTCAGAAAGCTTTTAGTCTAGTGTAAAAGGTAGACACATACAATTATTACAATAAAAGCTAATAAATGACAGAATAGCAGTAATTTTAAAAGTAACAATAATGCTCCGTCTCTGGGGAAGTTATCAGCTCTAGAATGATTGTTGAACTCCAATGACACCATGATTTCTCTGAGAAAGTATGATGCTATAATTGACTTTTAAGACTATTTACAATGAAGAGATAAAGAGAAATCCAGTGAGCTAAAAATTCAGTGGTGTAAGGAATAGAAGGAAGAAAACACATCCAAGAATAGTGATAACTAATGAATCAAGTAAGAAATTGGTTCTTTATTAATAAGCTTTTAAATATATATATATTTAAATATAACATATAACATACATATAAATAATTATTTACCAGAATAAAAGATTACCAGAAAAGATTAAGCGGACTTTGTTTTGTGACTTTCATAAGCTTCAGACTGATTGAAAGGAAACAAAAAAAAAGACAATGATGTAGATCAGTACTTCCTAGAATATATGTTACAGAACTTTGATTCCTTGAAATGCACTTCAAATGTAAAAGTTCCCCTCTTTGATAAAGCCAGGATTTGTTTGCCGTATTTACCACTATTTTGTGGCTGATTGGGCATAATATACTCTCTGTAATGTCTACTGTCTCTATTATTTTAAACACCCTAGGTTCTCAAAAGAGGCAAAGCTGCAATTAAAGAAATAAAATAAACATGGGGAGATATTATAATACTTGATTTTATGATTGTATGAAAAAGACCTATTAAATCCACTCAGAGCCGTTTTAAGGATAAGGAAAATTCTGTGCAGTAAAAATATGAAATGTCTTTTTAGTTATGACTTTCAGTGTTGAAGCAACAAATCATTACATTTTTATTTTGTTTAAAAACTTGATATCTTTGCCTCAGTACTATGATGTAAAAGTCTCATGGTTCAGAGTTACACGTGGGCAACATGAGATGTGGAAAGAGATTCAGAGGAAGGTGGAACTGAATTCAAATACTGACATTGCCATTTAATGGGCGAAACATAAGTCAAGTAACTTCCTTCTTACTTTATTTTCCTCATTTGTTATTTTTTTTTAACGTTTATTTATTTTTGAGACAGAGAGAGACAGAGCATGAACGGGGGAGGGTCAGAGAGAGGGAGACACAGAATCCGAAACAGGCTCCAGGCTCTGAGCTGTCAGCACAGAGCCCGACGCGGGGCTCGAACTCACGGACCGCGAGATCGTGACCTGAGCCGAAGTTGGACGCTTAACCGACTGAGCCACCCAGGTGCCCCTTTATTTTCCTCATTTGTAAAAGAAGAGTGTTTCTGCCTCACTTCCAAGTCTTTCAGCAGCCCGTGCTCACCTAGAAGTTATCTGTTCTAATTTGATATCTCAATACTTAACTAACAGTTTCTAGGGACCAAGGACTGTATCTTTTTTTTTTCTCTTCTTTACATATATTCAGTATCTACCAAACACTGTATATTCAGTATCTATGTTCCTGGTGCATAAAAGGCATGCTACTGGTGTTGGTAGCCCCTTAATAAAAAAAATCCACACAATTGAGTGGCAGTAGTAATAATTCTCTGCATTGCTGATGGTGTTTTCTGTCCCATCTTGTGCATATATACACACATACCTATACACACAACACCACAGGCACAGCTTGATGCTTCTTCATTAAAAAAAAATAAGCCCAGTCAACACAGAGATACAACGATGCCATGTGCTAGTGAATGCAGTCTGAATCAAAACCATGGCTCTCTTATTAGCTGCTTCAGAACAGGCCCCCTCATGAGCATTCAATTTAGATTTAAAAGAGCAAGGAGGAAAGTTATTGCATGCTAATTATCTTTAACTTCTACCTTTACATGGATGATTAGAGATGACAGGATAACTGCCAACTGGGCAGAGCTGCTTCCATGAGAGGAGGGGGGGGTACATGCTTCAGTATCCCTCCCTCCCACCTTTCTGGCCCAATAGGCTCCATCAGTTTCACTTATCCCATACTTTCAACAATGTCATGGGGTCAAAACAGCCTCAGTGTAAACAAGACAGTCTCACTGTGTCAGTCATGAAGCTGAAATTCTAGATGTGGCTGATGAGTTCTACCTTAGTATGATAGTAAGTTTCCTGACTCCGGACTTGCCCTCCTTCTAGTTTCTCTATGTGTTCCGATAATGCCCTGTGCCTCCCTTATCAAAATGTATTTTATGTGTGTTTCTTTCACACAGACTAGGTATTTTGGGGGAAGTGACTAAGATTTTGGATTTCTTTTTTCTCACAACTAACACATATCAGGTACTCAATGCATGTTTATTAGTTGGACAAATGATATAATAAAACCTGAGAGGGACAACCATGTGGCAGTGAGCATATAGGAAAAAGTAAAGTATCTGGTGTGAGTTATATGGGTTCTCAGTCCTGTGCTTGATTTGTACAAGTGTCAGTCATTGGGCTCTAGAAATGCAAAGCAAAGGGCTTCTTCCTGCCAAATTTGTGTCATCCTTGATTAATTCTTTCTGCTGATGTGAACTGAAAGAAACCAAAGGAAACCCACTTTCCTTTTTTCCCCCTTAAAGCCTTGAGTCATCTAGAGTCATCATATGATTTAGGCTTCTTTTCCTTGTCTTGGGTTGAAGAAACTTCTAGACAGAAGGCATGTCTAGTTGTCACGTGAAGTTTCCAAGCCTTGCTACTCAGGATACTATAAGAAAGTGGAAGAGAGAGAGGGAAAAAAAAATGGTTTTTATACATTCTTTTACCTCTGCCACAGCAAATGCCATATAAGTAGACTAGAAGTGGGCCAAGAGGTGGGTTACAGTAACATATAGACCTAGGATCCATAATTGTTATGACACCAGGCAGAGCCTCCAAAGGGCAGACTGGAGAGAACAGAGAAAAGGTGGGGTTGATCACACATTGTAAGAACTACATGAGACACATAATCTTGTTTAACCCTTTGAACAATTTATGACATAGGTATGACCATTATTATACTTTTTATAGATAAGGAAACAGAAGTTGAGATACCTTCTATAATTTGTTCAAGGGCACACAGCTAGTGTGTAGTGAAACCAAACCTCAAACCCATCTATGGTTGGCTTATTCCAACGTGCATGTTATTAGCTATTATACCATATTGCCCCAGGCAGATGTAGATGATCTAAGAAAAATATACTAATGTACTACATAAACGCAATGCTATTCTATCTTTATTCTGGCTAAGTTAGTGCTAGATTTGTTTTTAAAAGAACTGTAAACTTCAGTCTCCAAGCCTAATATCTGCCAGAGCTTTATTTTTTTTTTGCCTTTTCCTTTATTATTATTATTTTAATTTAAGAAAATTTCCAGTATCCCATCTATATCTTTCTATAACATATGTAGGTTCAGGGTGGGCAGAGTTGTGAAGGCTGATTAGATATCAAAGTACCAGCTGTGGGTCTCACTTCTGTTATTCCCTTCCTTGGCAGTCAGACAAACACATGAAAAAAAGGAAAAAAAAAAAAAAAGAAACAAAGGAGGAGCGACTGCAGTATTTTAGTTGTGCTCTCCAGAGAAACAGACAGACTTTACATATTCCCCATTATGAATTTATCCCACTGTGTTGCCCTGGGACAGTGAAAGAACAGAGCAGCAGGTGTGTGCACTACTGAAGATGATCAAAGTAAGGGAGATACTGTGCATGGCTCTTCCTCCTGGATGGAGAATTTATGAAGATGGCTTGGTGTCTGATAAAGAACAGAGGACAACCAAAGAAGCTCTGGACTAAGTCTGCAATGTATCTGACATGATGAACTCTAGAAATGTTGCGTGATGACAGCAGTGAGGACTGTAGCTTGAAGTAACATATGCAAATACGTGGCCAATGACACAGATCTATGAAAAAGGAAAACAACCCCCCATTAGTTTTCCTTGGTAACCTAACCGGTGTTTGTTTGTTTGTTTTCATGGCTTTCCTAGTGACAAATTATATTATGAATGGTATGTACTGTAACTAGTCCCCTGGTACCCAAAAGCTGAAACATAATTTTCTT
This sequence comes from Panthera tigris, assembly GCF_018350195.1. Classification (NCBI taxonomy): domain Eukaryota; kingdom Metazoa; phylum Chordata; class Mammalia; order Carnivora; family Felidae; genus Panthera; species Panthera tigris. Next base: position 51,517,762 of record NC_056669.1, read on the forward strand.
ACTAAGGTGACTAAACACACCATTATCTGTTCCCAAATAGCTTTTTTTCTTGCCGCTCCTCATGCTTCTCATGAACTCTGTATTCCCTATGCTCTCTGATCATCTCACCCTTCCCTGCAGTGACTGATCTTGTGCCTTTACACATTCTGTTTCCTCTAATCAAATTGCTTTTTCCCCTTCCTTTTCTCCCTGATCTGCCAAAATTCCTGAATGGTATCATTTTTTTAATACCTAAATTATATGTTGCCTCTTCTCTGAAGTCTTTCTCAACTACCTCTCTAAGACATTTTCTCCTCTGGAGTCCCACTGCACTGTGATGGCATGTGACACATAGCCTACCAGAATGGAAATAAGTTTTATTGACATACCATACATGTTTTCAATATATATTGATTACCATCAGGATGAATAAAAACAGGGAAAAAAAATCTGTCTTCATGCTGTTTAGAATTATAATGGAGAAGATAGACAATAGACAAGCAATTAAGCATATAGTAAAATGCTGTGTCTTTATACATTATAGAAAGAAAAAATATAGAAGTGGAGAGTGACAGGGGAAGGTCATCGAGAGGGGCCTTTCAGAAGGTGGCTTGAGCTGGGAACTGGAGTGAGGGAGCCAGCCACATGGATATTTGGAAGTGCAACCTTCCTGAAGCAGGGGTACTTGGAAATATCTGAGGAACAGTAAGAAGGATGTTGTGCCTGGGGAGAAGTGCAGAAATGAGGCCAGAAAACAAGTCATGGGTATGATAAGCATTGCCCTATAGGCCATGGCAAGGACTTTGAGTTTTAAATGTGAGTAGAAACCATGACAGGGCTGAAAGCAGGAGGCTAATATCAAGTGGTTGACTGTTTGCTGTGAAGAAGGGATCATAGGGATGAGGAGAGGAGCAGGGGGTCAAGGTAGAAGGGTTCTGCAGTGCTCTAGAGAGAAGAGAGGGAAGCCAGTTTGAACTATACACTTTAATCCAACTGTTCTCTTGAGCCAGCGTTCTCTCTGGGTTTCAGATGCACTCAGCCCTTCCTACTCCAACCTTTGCCTTCGGTGTCCCACATCAGGAATAGTCCCCTAGCTGGTCATCTAATGCCCATCTTCCAGATCTTATTTCACTTGGCATCTCCTCAGAGAAGCCGTCCCTGATTATTCTATCTGAATTCAGCCACCTCAGAAAGCTTCTATCCAACCCACCAGTGTGTTTTCTTCACGATACTCATCACTATGCAGATATCTCTTGTTTATTGATTTGTAAATCCATTCATTCATTCTGTTTCTCTTCCACTTGAATGAAGGAGCATGAAGACAGGGGTCTTGTCTCTTTTGTTCATTGGTATATATCCCCACTGCCTAACAGCCATGCCTGGTACATCAGAGGTATACTACTAAGAATTTGTTGATGAATAAATGATAAATGAAACAGTGACTGAATGAACTAGCAGAGTGGAGTAGGCAGTTTGGTGCCCATAGGAGGCATACTTGGCCCAATCTTGAAAAATTAGGGAAGGGTACTTAAAAGAGATTGTCATAGATTGCAAATTCTATATGAAGAAGAGTAGCTTTCTTTATTTTTTTTTAATTTTCCTCACTTGAGGACTTGATGAAAGCATTTCCTCCAGATATAATGTAAAGAGCATCCCCCATTCAGACTTCTATTTCACTCCTTGTATTCACAGGAAAGCCCAAGAGTCTCTCATCCTCTCTTTGTGTATCATATTTGTTCTTGCCTCACACCATGTCAGCTTGGGTTCTCATACTGAACCCTTATTGCTATTTACACAAAATATCTGCTTGTGCATTGGTCAGACTTCTTACAAGTGCCAAGCTCTTTGTTTATGCTCACTAGGTCATCAAGGCATTGGGTGCCATCTGTACTTAATATCCTGGAAATGGCTGTGGTTGGCTGCATCTATGCATAGTTTTACATTGTGATATAAGTAATTACTTTCCCCCAAATCTCTGTGTCCAGAGTCATACGACTGGAAAGGAGTGGATCCACCTAACACCAAAACAGATTTTTTTTCATTATATTATACTGCACACTGGCATTCTATATCTCAGCGCTAATCCTTTATTATTATTTTTTGAGAAAAGGCAATATGTTAAATTATTGAATAAAGCTCTTATTATGGCCAGGATGTATTTTAAGCATTTAATAATTCATTGTGACATAATCCTTTATCCCAACCACAATCCTGAGTTAAGTATCACTAAGACACTTTGTGACTGCGAAAAGTGTGGAGGAAATCTACATCTAACCAAAGTTCTCACAGCTACTAAATCAGTGGAGGTGAGTTTCAAGCCCGTTTGTCTAAGACCAACAAAGCACACCTTATGTTCTAATCACTGCATTATCATCACTAATCCCAATGAAAAGCTAAATATTTAAAAATATCCTGCCCAAAGTTCCAGTGCCTCTATTTGCCTTTAGATATTTTGTTTAATAAACTGTTTTCTTTTTATTGTTTTCAACATCTCTATTGCTTGATCCTCAGAAAATTATGAAGAATGTATGATTTCTTCCTAAATGTGCTTATAATGTAATTAACTCCACTTCATTTGATAAACACTTATTGAGAATTGATTATATACCAAGAAAATCATCAAGTAGTGGGAATATTTAGATGAATGAGACATGGTTCTTCCTCTGGAAAAGTTTATATCCTACTGGGAGAAGCAGTCATTAAAGCAATTAATTGCAATGATCCATGCAGGAGTTGAAATAAAGACATGTCAGTGTAGAAAAACAGAAAAATTACTTCTCCTAAGAGGATTTGAGAAAACCTTATGGAGTAGGTGATATTTGAATGTCCAGAGGAATAAGTCAATGTTCACCAAGGTGTCTTGTATACCAAGCAGTTTTACGGCAGCAAGATGTAGGTGTATGATGTATTAGCAGTGTTTAGGGGCTATCCCTCACCCTGTAGTGACCAAATTGCATGTGTGGGAGGAAATTGAGGGGATATAGTGAAGGGGATGATGACAAAGATAGTTCCAGGAAACAGCCTGCACTGGCATACTAAAAAGTTTAGGATTCACAAAGCCACAATCAGATATTACCTTACACGTGTTAGGATAGTTATTATTAAAAAGACAAGAGATAACAAATGTTGGTGAGGCCATGGAGAAAAGGGAACCCTAGTAAACTATTGGTGGAAGTATAAATTGTTACATATAGCAATTTTGGAAAGTAGTATAGAGGTTCCTTTAAAGATTAAAAACAGAACTAGTATATGATCCAGCAATCCCATTTCTGGAAATATACCCTGAGGAAATGAAATCACTGTCTTAAATATTTGAAGTCTTATATTCATTGCAGCATTGTTGACAATAGCCAAGATATGGAAACAATCTAAATGTCCATAAATGGATGAATGGATAAAGTAAATGTGGTATATATGAATGCGATGGAATATTAGCTTTAAACAAAGGAAGAAACCATGCCATTTGCAACAACACAAATGAACCTGGAGGGCGTTAAGTGAAATAACTCACCAAAGAAAAAAAATATGTATCACTTATCACTTAAACGTAGAATCTCTTTTTCTTTAAGTTTTTTTAAATATAATTTAATATATTTTTTAATGTAATTTATTTTTGAGAGACAGAGCAAGAGCAGGGGAGGGGCAGAGAGACAGAGGGAGACACAGAATCCAAAGCAGGCTCCAGGCTCTGCGCTGTCAGCATAGAGCCTGACGCAGGGCTTGAACTCATGAACCGTGAGATCATGACCTGAAACGATGTTGAACACTCAACCGACTGAGTCACCCAGGCACCCCTTAAATGTAGAATCTTAAAAAAAGCAAAAAACAAAAACTTGTAGAAATAGAGACTAGAATGGTGATAGTCAGGAGCTGGAGGGTAGAGGAAATGGGTAGATGTTGGTCAAAAAATAAAAACTTTCAGTTAAAGGATAATAAATTCTGAGGATCTAATGTATAGTATGGTGATTATAGTTAGTATTATGTTGTATACTTTAAGAGATACTATGCTAAGAGAATAGATTTTAAGCATTCCCTTCATGTACACACAAAAAGGTAACTTTGAGGTGATTAATGTGCTAATGAATTGGATCATGGTAAATATTTCACAATGTATATGTACATCAGTCACACAGTACACTTTCAATACGTATAATTTTATTTGTCAATTATATCTCAGTTATCTGGAAAAAAAATAACTTCAGTCTTCATCTGGAAGGCAATAGGGCACACTTAGAGGTTTATAGAGTAAAGGGACCCTGTGAAAAAGATAAACATACAATGTAAGATGGAAGAGAAGTTCCTATTCCTGTATATTTACTCGGAATGCAAATCATATGCTAGAGACAGCTAGAGAATTCTTTATCCTACTCACCTCACACACCAACAATGCTGATGTTTTCCTCTCTGTCCCTACTGTGGATGTTCCATGTTAGATCTGTACTACATGGGAAGTGTCAAAACGTTATTCACCAGAGCAGGAAAGTCTTCCAGCATCCAGCATCCATAAAACTATGGCTCTTCTTGTCTCTTTTCCGTTTGCTCCAATCTAGACCATTGTATTCACTAAGGGATAAGCAAAAAGATAGGGAACTATAGGTTTCAAGAACATGGGTTCTGGAGCTTAGCTGCATAGATTCATATCCTGGCCATGTTTATTAAATGTATGAACTTGGAAATGTGACTCATTTTCCTCATCTGTAAAATGGAGATCATATTATTCTTATCTACCTGTGGTGGTGGTGAAAGAATTAAAGGACTTAATACGTGTAAAGTACTCCACATAGTTAGTGCCTGGCATAAAGTACTCAGTGAGTATTTTATTGTTATTCTAGTATCCAAAATTGGTTATAGATTACAAGATGTCTGGCCATTATAATCTCTACTGGGAAGATCCATGTAAACAGAATTGGCTTCCATACTGATGCTATTGCCTAAGGTGCTTCCCCAAGAAAGGAAAGCCAGTAGCCCCTGCTGAGTATTTACCATATACTGGGTACATTAACATGAATTATGTCACTTAACCTCACATCTACAGAGTGTTTGATACATAATGTATTCATTTATATGCTGTATTATCTTTCTTTTACTAAAAGAGGTAAAGGAGGCATAACAAGGTAAGTCACTTGCACAAGGTCACAGAGGTAAGAAGTGTTAAGACAAGGATTCTCAACAGGTTAGTCTGACTGTAAATTCATTGTCTGTTTGATTTCATTACACTTCCCTACATTTCAAGTTACAGAGGTCAAAGTAGTTTAATATTTTTATCTTCTGTGGTTAAAAAGGGTAGATGGCAACAAAACAAATAAAAAAAAAACAACCCTTGTTTGTATCACTTCTATAATTTGTACTCCTTATGTTTGTATAACAGATGTTTTCTTCTAAATTCTTTCACATTTCCTGTCCCATTTGTTTCTGATAGCAGCATATGTATTATTATTGCTTGTTTTATACATGCTAGCCCTAAGGAGCCAAGTCATAGCCCCTTTCTTTTCCCTGAGTTGCTCTGAATCGAATCTTCTGGGTATGTGTTAGGTCTTTCAAAGTCTTTTTTGATGATGGGCCAGGCTTCATCATTATTTTGGACTCTCTGCTTCCTTGGTATTTTATGGCAACCATCCACATGTATACATTGTTGTTTGTCAGGTGCTTGAAACTTCAAAAGGAAATATCTGAGTATCAGGATAAACCTGAGTAGTATAAGTAAATGTAATATAAAAGTGATTGAAAAATTTTCTGAATCAAACTCATTAAGAGCCAACTTGATAGTCAGTAGTCATAAGATTCCCATTTTCAGAGGTTAATCGTGTGGTATAGGCTTGATATGAGACCCAGCACATTTAATGGGCTAATAGTAAGGGATAGTCTAGTTTCACCTTATATCTAATTATAACACACATCAACCCTATAGGGTCAGAGTCTACATGTTTAAATTGAGGCGGAGAGGTGTACATTTAACATTATTATCTAACTCTCAATACTATTATATCTACTAGTCAATATCGTATAATTTGATTTTCTAGAGCACTATAGAATTCACCTTTTATGACATGCATTACAAAGAAATCATTTGGGAATATTGAAGGAAACATTGATTGGATTAAAAACCACACAGTAAATGTCTAACTCTCATTCATCTTCCATATCAGTCACCCCTGTATTGTATGGATAAATCAGTGTAACATCCAGTTGTTGAATATGTGCATAGTTCTTGTGTGTCTACCAAATTGGATGTCTTCAGTCATAAATATGAATTAAACTTTTCATATTTAACCAAGATACTGCCGTCTAATAATTAATGTATGTGTGTTACATGGTAGCATAGTGAGAGATATATGCTGGCTTTTACTTTACTCAAAATGCAAGCCAAAGTGACTTCAATGAAAATTATTTTTAATACTTAATTTTTTAATGAAACTCTCATAAAGCTTAATTTAAAAAGACAAATTTTAGTTATATTTTTGGAACAGTGTTCCAGGCAGAGAGAACAGGCATCACAAAAGGCTCCAAGTGGGATCCATGCTCCATATGTCCTAGTAAGCAAAGAGATATCAGTGAATTAAGGGGAGTATAATAAACAGGAAATACAATGGATAGATGGGGGCAAATTGTAAAGAAATTTGTAGGCCAAGTTAAGGAAACAGGGAGCCACTGGACAGTTGTGGCAGGATCTAACTTGTGTTTTAAAAGGATAATTCTGGCTGTAAATTTCATAGGCTTCAAAGGAAGCAACAGTAGAAGCAAAGAGACTGTTAAAATAGTAAGACATGAAATGAGAGTGAATCAAGTGGGAGTGAGAAGAGTGATCAGATATGGATATATTTTGGGGATAAAGACTACAGCATTTCATGATGGATTGAAGCGGGGTGTGATTGAAATAGAGGAACAAGGGTAATTTTTTGACCTGAGCGACTTCCCCACTCAAGAGCCAGTTTGGGTCATGTTAGCTTTGACATGGCTGTTACATCAGTGCAGGTGTTGAGCAGGTGATTGGATATATGAGTTTGGAGTTCAGGAGTGGGTTATAGGCTAAAACAGTAAGTTGGGGAGTCAGTAATGTATGGATGAAGTTTAAAACCATGGGCCTAGAGAAGATCACCAAGGGAGTGAGAGCAACTAGCAAAGAAAGAAGACCAAGGAGTAAACCCAGAAGTACTCCCATCTTATGAAGTCAGAAAGAAGTAGATTATCTAGTAATGGAGACTGAGAAGGAGCAGACATAAGGTAGGAGGAAAAACAAGAATGCATTGTTTTATTATGGATGAGAGAGTGACCAACAGTTTCAACTGTTGCTAATAGTTCATGGCAGGTACAAGGATTGAGAAGTGACCACTGATTTGACAAGTATGCTACAGATGGTCTTCATGTAAGCAGTTTTGGTGGCATGGTAAAGATAGAAGCTCATCTGGTCTAGTGTAAAGTGGAGGAAAAGTGCCAGAAATAAGTACAGATAATTCTTTCAAGGGGTTTAAATGTAAAAGAGCTAAGTACTAGAGTGATATCTGTAAGGTGAAGACGGGTTACAAAAGTTTTTTGTTTCGTTATTAAAGAAATGCAGGCAAGAAGTTATGCCAATGAGAGTATCTTAGTATAAAGAGAAAAAAATGATGATATAGAAGGGAGAAGAATTGTTGGGATACTGGGAATGGATTAGGGATGTGTAAACATGTCTGGCAATCACAAGAGCTAAACTGAAGTCCATAATCACAATTTAAAGGGAGACCAATCAAGGGTGCCTGGGTGGCTTAGTGGGTTAAGCGTCCAACTTTGGCTCAGGTCATGATCTCACACTGCATGAGTTTGAGCCCTAAGTCAGGCTCTGTGCTGACAGCTCAGAGCCTGGGGCTGCTTTGGATTCTGTGTCTACTTCTCTCTCTGTTCCACCCCCATTTGCACTCTGTCTGTCACAAATGAATAAACGTTAAAGAAAAAAAAAAAGGGAGACCAATCAATCTGGATTTTTTGTTTATGTTTGGTTTGGTTTTTCTAGACACAGTAAACTGCCAGCTATAGGCATAGAGTAAGTCCAGAGTTGGATTTAACAAGAGTTTTGCCAAATGAATTTTGCAAACAATAAGAGGGGTCAGAAAGCTAAGCTTTTATGCAAAGAAGAGATTAACATGTTGGTCATAGAATTTAAACTGTGTAAAGAAGGAATATAAGACTTCAAATGAGCAAGGGACAAAGATTAAGTGGTTAGATAAAGGGATGGGTGGCCCCGGTGCAGTGAAAGGATTATTGATTGGTATCAGGAGTACAGGAGAAAGTAAACTGGAGAGTTAGGAAATGGTGCCAGAGAATGGAATGCATTACTTTGAAATCGGAAGGGTATTGCAGTTACAGTAAATAAGATTTATGGAAATCTAGGTGGAAAGTGGTGAACATAAAACAGAGGACAATATCTTTAGAGGAGAAAGTTAAGGTTTTAGAGCTTAGAGAAGATCCCTTAGAAATATTATCTATCTGTATATACATTAAAATATCCAAATGCTAAGGTAGAGTAATATTGGAGAAAATGGCAATGAACCAGGAATGAAGAGTGATGGAATCCAATGCTGAAGGTTTTCAGGGAGAATGGCAGTGATGAATAAAGTAGAAGAACAAAATAGAAGAATCCTGATTTTTAGTGTATGTCATTTTCTGTGATGTAGATTGCATCATCGTGCCTGCAAGCTACTGAGAGAATATTACCAACCACAGATTTGGGAAGAGATGTGTATAATCAACTATCACAAGTAGATTCCAGCCAGCTCCAACATACCACTGTAAGAGTGTGGTGTGAGAATCATCCGGAAATGGTGATGGGGAGCAGGAATACATTGGCTCCAGATCTCAGTTCGGTGCTACTAGGCCCATGTGAGAGTGAAAAGATCCCCACTTGGGAAGGCTGGATGGGAAGTTGAGGTCTTTGGGTGGTGAGGGGAAGCCAGTTTTCTGTAAGAGCAAAAAGTTGAAGAAAACATTCAGAGAAGAGTTTGAGGATATAGGAGATTTTGCCGATCACAGAGCCTAAAGTCCAGAGGGTTTAGTGGAGGGATTTTCAAGGTAAGAAAATGAAAGGAGCAAGAGATTCTGCTTTATGGAGGTAAGAGCATAGGAGATGAGAGGCAACCTATGCATCTAGGACTTTCTGCATTGGAGGGGAAAAGCAGCAATAGAAGACATCTGGAGAAGGGTTCTGTTACCCTCAGATCTACAGTGGTGGTGAGTCTGTGAGTGTCAGTGCACCTAGAGAGTGTGTGAGATGGTTATACTCACTCCCGGGGGGTAGAGACCCTTTTGACTCCCATTGATGGAACTAGAATATCAGAAGAGGATGAAGTTACTGAGGCTGTGTGGGCACTCTTCTGTCCCTTCACCTGCCTCATTACCCAGGGACTATTTCTTAACTCATTAGGTTGGATTTCTTCTCTGCCCTCCATGCTCTGCTACCCCCACACATCTCCAGCATTGCTCTCAAATTACCCCATTATACATTTTTAAATTTACCTTGTTGTTGTTCCAACATGATGGAAGTCCTTGACGGCAAAGATCCCTTTAGTCATCTCTGCTCCCATAGGTTTATGTCAGTGCCTAACACAAGCCTAGAACATGGTGGCCTTCAGAGAATGTTAAGGTGAATCATTGCCATAATAAGATTGATCACTTGTTGAGATTTTATTATGTGCTGAACTATATACTAAGGACTTAACAAAGATCATCATGTGATTTTCACAACAGGTCTATTTTATCCCCCATTTTATAGAGGGAAAAACTGCAGCTCAGTGGATTAAGTGACTTGCTAAAAGTCAGAAACTTAATAAATACCAGAATCAACGTCCTTTGGATTTGAGATTATGCATTTAACTTTTGTATTAGCTCTATTTTGAAGGAAACTAACTGTGTCCATTTGTAAATAAAAAAGAAGAGCTTTAGCACTTCTCAGATTCACAATGAATTTAATAGTTCTGACCATAGTCTGAGATTCTCAAGCAGGATCACATTTAGTGTTTATAATCCTAAAGGCACCTGAACTGACAGGTTTAGATGAAACCAGGAGCAGTCAAACTGATAGGGTCTGCCAGCTGGTTGCCACACATCTGGTGAGGAAGTAATCTGATAAATCAACCTAAAGATAAGCCAGGTGTTAGCCTAAATCAGGGAGAGTGACAGACACTTAGCAGTCAGAAAGAATAAGATGTCAGTATCCAAATGCTAATGACTGGTGCAAAGTGTTCCTTGTAGATTTCTTTTAAGTCCAGATGGAAAATCAAATTCAGTTTAACAAATATAAATGAGTACATACTATGTGTTGTACCACATGGAAGAAAGAAAAAAATATATATTTTAAAAGCTGTAGTCTCCGTCCTTGTGAAGGTCAGAGTTTAGAAGAGAAGAACATGAAATAACTATATTATGATGTATGAACTATTTTAGTTGATGGGGACACCAGTGTGGACACTGATGACATGCATAAGTAGCAAGTAATGTTGCTGAAGGAGGATCAGCAAAAGAAAACAAGGTTTTATCCAAGCCTCGAAAGAAGAATAAGGGTTTACAAGTAGAAAGGACAGGAAGAACCTTCCTGGTAAAATGAAGAGCATGAGCAAAGGCACCTAGCATAAGGGCATGGTATCTAGGAAGTGGTACATCTCTTGTTGCACCTAGAAGATGGGCTGTGAGAATGGGGAATAAATACACCTACACAAGTTTCCTACGCCTTACATGCTATGCCAAGAGTTTGGACTTCACAATCAATTTAAGTCTTAAACTCTGCCAACTATGTACTTATTTAATTCCTAAGAGAGGTATGAATTACTTGGATATGGGGGAGAATTCAACCAGGTAGGATATGACACATTTCTACCTACAATAAGCCTAGGTACAGCTTAGAGAGGAAAACATAATGCATGTAAAATACCTAAAGAAGAAATAAATTTCTACAAAATATGTATATTTTTAGGAGAAGGACAGATCATTGTGGCTTGGAGTCATCAAGGAAGGTTTCAAGAAGAGCAGGGTTTGTGAGCCAGCCCCCAAAAGACGGATAGAATTAGAAGAACTGTATTCATGACTGATGTTTGCAAAATATTTTTTGTGACCTTTGAATTTCCCATTTCTCTTCTTTGTCCTTAAAATTTTGTGATCGACATAAAATAAAGATCAATAATAAAATTTCACATGTGCAGAAGCTTACACAGTTAAGGTGCAGCAAGCATGGGATCTCAGTGCAGATATGCCTAACTCCATAGCCAGGCATCAGAATCTTGTTAACTGGCAAACCATCAGAACGAATGATTGGAGCAGAGTAAGGAAAATGCCTTTTTCCCCAGCAGAAGAGTCCAAGCGTATATGGATGGGTTGTTATGTGGATGGGCATGAACATACCTCCTTCATTAAGAGAAGCCGTTCATGAAGAGAACTCAGTGTGATTCAGAGTATGCCTGCAGGCATGGCTGTGCACCAACCATCTGTTGTGAGAAAATAATGCTACGGGATATGGAATCAGTTTTATCTACCCTCTCAGTACCCTCTTGCACCCATAAAATCCAAACCCAATATTAGATTCTGCCAAGACTGCAGGAAGCAGCGGACACCATTTTTGAAAGTCTCACACTATAGTCTTAAAAGCTTTGGAAATTTCCTAACCCTGGTGACATGATTTTTGTCATGATCAAGATTGTCTTGACCCTAACCTCTCACACCCTGCATTCCTAATTAGCTGACTTCTTCTGGGCTACATTGTAAGAATCATTCTCTAATGAAAATGGGAGAGGAAGCATGCACTAGGCACCAAGTACTTTAGTAGTTACCACACATATTACCTCCACAGTGGTCCTGAAAATTATATGTATTTACATCTTTAGCCTACTTCATGGCTTTTCTTGATTTTTAACTATCTTTGGAAATAGAAAATAGGGAACTGTACATGGAGGAAGGGCTAATATATTTTAACAACCCATGAAAATCCACGACCTTTACATGCATTATCCAATTTAATTCTCAGAATAACCCTAAGAGGTAGGTGCTTTTATTACCACCATTTGCACAGATGAAAAAAATCCAAATCTAGACTTTAAATAATCTCCCTATGGTCGTATGGCCAGTAAGTGGTGGAACTCAGCTGGAATCCAGATGGCCTAACTCCATTAGATCACAGCATCATCCTGTCTCATAAAAAAAGGAAAGGTAAATGCCATTGGACCAAAAAAACAAGAAACATGAACCTAGCCCACCATCTTTTGGTCAACTGATGCGACAAAGGAGAATTCACTTCCTTGCCATAAAGAAGACCATACACTTTTATGTCTGGTGTACAGAAGTAGCCATTTAGTCTCTTCACTATACTTAATGTTCATCTTCTCTGTAATATGCTAAATTTAGCTACTAGGGTAGGATACACTGTCTTTTGAAAAAAAATATTAAGTGTATACATACATACCTGTATATATGTATGTACACATTCATGTCGTATATACATATTTTTTTGATCCGAAATCATGCTGCCAATATTGTGCTTGAATGACAGAGGGAGGGTACAGAGGGAACATTTTTGCAGCTTCTTGGGGTTTCTCATCCTTGTGAAACTTGTGGAGAATTAGAGAATAATAAAATAATGCATGAAACGGAATTGTAATCCAATCCACTTGTAGTTATTCGTTAGCCTCATAATTCAGGGCCTCTTGTTTGTAAAATTAGAACATCCACCTCTTAGGGTTGTCATGAGGATTAAATGAGATACTAGTAAGATATCTAGCCCATTTTATTTTATTCATTTATTTAAGTGTATCATGATGTTTATTTTTAATTTGAACATACGATTTTTTTAAAAAATTCCAAAATGGTACATGGGTACACACACAAATATTTTTGAGTGCTTTCCATATATCAGAAATTTTGCAGAGTGCTAGGTAGTCACCATACTGAGGACAGACAAGGGGCCTTGTGTCCATAGTGTTCATTCTCTGGTAGAAAAGGAAAATATGAACACATAAATTAATTCTAAATTGTAAAAAACCTCATCTACTCAGGAATAGGGTAGAATCATCTAAGTCTTCTCTGAAGAAAAGTTAAATTGGAAAGCGAAAATGAGTCTCTCAGAATTCAGGACCTTCAAGGCAATGCTAAAACTTGCATGTATGTGCTTCATCAATAGATGTGTGTTCCTGATCCTCAATACAGAATAAGTGAGTTTAAGCTAAATGTGTATTCCTTATCCCTGGCTGCACCTGCATCCACAATTCTCTTCTTTCTTTGTCATATGGATAGATTTAGCTGTAACAAAATCTCAAATTTACTTAAATTTAGTAGACTTTTATTTTGTGTCCTCTCTCATTCACATAGGTGTCTAGAGGTAGATTGTCCACAATGACAAGGACCTGAACACCATCCATTAGGTCTTCTATAATCTATGGTATCTTATCCCAAGATGCTTCATTATGCAACACAGTCTCTATAGCTCCAGCCATCACTTCTAACTAGTAAGGAGAAAAAATGGGCATCAAAGGGTATTTCACCCTCTTTCAAAGGAATTTTTGAGAAATAATACATCTATGTACAAAGGAGAATGATAAATGCAGTGTATATTCTAAGCATCCCCATTCTTTTAGATGGGAAACCTGATAGAAAGAAATTAAATAATGTGACCAAAGTCACAATAAATGGCATGGTTCACATTTACAACTAAGCAATCTAGCTTCAAATACCACTTTTTTTTTAAGCACTTTTCCGCCCACTTGTCCTCCGGATTTTTTGAGGTAGTTACCACTTTGTTACATTTTGAAAGATGAATAAGAAGCTGATCAGTTGAAGAAAATGGAGAAAAGAACATTTCTGGGAGGGAGAGACAGCCCGTGCAAAAGAAGGGACCCAGTGTGCTCATCTATACATGGGCAAATGCATCTGTTTCCTCACTGAACTGTTCTAAAAAAAATCAGTAAGATCAGGAGGGTGGGAACACATGTCCCAGTGCCTGGCACTTTGAGAGAACTTGATGAAATTGGGTTTAGACCAAAAACCAAAAGCATGTCTGCAAAAGATTATATAAGAGCCTTGTGGGACATACTAACCTTCTGTTAGGGGACAGCATAATCAAGGTTTTATTAATGATATAACTGTCAATTTTACCAAAATATTTGATGCGGTCTCTTGTAAAAATTTAATTGCAGACTTAATTCCAGTTGCCTTCCACATGGATTGCAAGGTGGCCAGAAGAGAGGACTATAGGAAAACTTATACCAGCAATACGTTAATTGTAGAAAGGTGTCTAAATGGAGGGCGGCAGTGATTTTTAATTGTGTTCATTATCATTAGAAGTTATCTGTGTGGATGACTCAGTACAAACTTTTGATCACTTAAAATCACTAAGCCTATATTAAGGATACTAACAGAAAGACTTAACTTTTTACCACCTCTAACCTTAACCAACCTAAGAAAATACTTACCTTAGGGTTTATACCCTCCCCCATTCCTGCCCTGTGGCTATGCAAGCCATACATTTGAGCAGTATATCCTATAAGTTGAATCTGTCTTAGAAACAGATCAATGTGCTCAGCTCAGTTATTTTCCGGATGGCCGTATATAAGTTACAGAAGTATGCAACTTCTCAGACATGGGATCATTTAGGTTGTGACTATAGTTAGTCTTTGGATCTTTAAATTATAGGTGACTCAAGTGAATCAGGACCAGAAGTAAAGATATTTGTACTGTGGTCCAGGACTCTTTCAGTGTTTCAAAATTAAAGGGCCCAAAGAGCCTCAAAGACATGAAACCATGAACACAAAATAATCTTATAGATTGTATATTTAAATTGCCTTTTCCTGTATCTCTGTAACATTTTAAATATTCTCTTACTTTCGCCTATATCCCAAAGCATTATTTTTTTTTTTCTTATTTCTGTTGCTGACACTTTTCTTCATTTGCCCTTCTATATCCATTCTTTCTATCTGTCTTTCTCCATTGTTTTTTGGTTCCTAAGAGACTGACCAGTATATTCTCCCTTGTCCTTTAACTTCAGTTTGGGTTCAGCCAATGGAACACCCCGTGAAGAGGTGAAAGGCAGGTGGAAAGTGAGCTCAAATCACCATGGTTACCTGCATCCCTCTACTGAAGGCCACATGTCAGGGGAACCACCTCCTCCAGGGTCCTGTTATGTTTCTTCCACTTGTGTATTCATAAGTAGTAAAGCCCTGTCAGGGTTATCAGCTTTGGCACACTGCACTGTTCCTGGTTGGTTTTCTTAAAGTCAGTAAATGGTCTTTCCGTGAACTCTTCTTAAATTACACATGAGGGCACCATGTTCTTCCTGCCAGGATCCTGACCCAGTTGATAACCTGATTTACCATCTTGAAACAATGTGATGTACCTTTCTAAGTAAGGGATAATTTAAAAACAATTAAAAGTATTTAATTTTATTTCTTGACACTATTAATTTAGAACAAGTACAATCTCTTTCGATGTATTTATTTACAACTCTTGGTACATGTTGGTATCCCAAAACTATTTCCTGAATTAAAATTTGTATATTCAATTAAATTAATCCACACTTTGTCCAAATCACTTGGGCCTGAAACTACATCTGGGAATGTTTCCTTACATGAGTTCATATAATCTTCAAAACACTCCCGAGATTGATATTGTACTTTCTGTTTCATGAAAGTGGGGCTGTTGTGCGGAGGGTAAGTGACTCATGTAAATTTGCAGAACAAAGAACAATGCCACCATCATTCCACTTAGCAAGTATACAACCACTGGAATGAGGCAGAGAGTTGTCAGCACTGTGAAACTGTATCAGTAATATTGGAAACAGTGCTTATTCTTTTCTTTGTAGTGAGATCTCTAAGGGGAATAGGTGGAACAAAACTGGTTACATTAATATGCTTATACAAACTTGAGAGGGAAGATCTTCAATTAAACGTTTTAAATTATATATATATATATATATAATTTATGAATTATATATATATGAATTCATATATATATATACATATATATATATATATATATATATATATATGAAATAAAGATAAGTTTTGTGTCCGTTTGGGAAGAATAGGGAAAGAGCAGCTTGATGGTTTAGAAAGAGCCCCAGATTTGAGCTCAGGACACTTGATAGATGGATATATTTGGGAAATTCATGTAACAGTTTTTGGTTCACAGTGTACCACCTCTACTTGAAACATCTCTGTGGACTTCTAAACTGTTAACTCAAGGACAAGGTCTATCTTTCATTCATTTTAGTATTTGGGTACTTAGTTCTCTATACAGGGCATGAAATAAATACCATAGATTTGGATATAGATATTGGATATTTACATTTATATATTAATGTGTTTATGTGTATATGGTCTGTCACTCAACATTTTGCTGGAATTTTCCCTTTTTAAGTGGAGACTAGGATAAAAGTTTTGCTACAATAGAAAGATAAACAGCGACATGATTAATAATTTGAAGTTGTATGTATGTGGTTTAGTTACTTGGGTCATTTCAGGGTAGGGTATTAGGAAATAGGAAAAATAGAATTATTCTTCAAAATGCAAGGAATTTTATTTTAAAACACAGGTAAGATAGTTGCTAGATATTGATGATAGCATGATAAAGCAGGAGATCTTAACTTGGGGCCAGAAACACTTAAATCCAGATCCTAGACATGCCGCTTCTTAGCTATGTCACCGCCAAATCACTCAACATATTTGAATGTTGGTTAATGCATCTATAAAGCTGAAATAATAATAATTAACTTGTGATGATGGCATGTAGATTAATACAAGTGTCTATCAACATATGCATGTGTGAATATAAGTATATGGTGTGTATGTGTACTTTGACAGCTGAAAAATCATTTCTTAAATTGTAATTAATCATATTGCTATCACAACCTGATTAAAATCACAAGTGAGAAAAACTAGGCTCAGAGGAATTTCATGGTATGCTCATGTTCAAGTAAAGTTTCAGGGCCAGAATTCAAGACCATGTTAACATAAATATCAGGACCTTTGTTTTCTCGACTATAGTACAATTGCTCAGATAGTATCTTTGCAGAGAATTCAATATGGAATGAAGTAGAAGAAAGCTGTGTGGACTTAGTAAAAGTACACGCTTTTTACTAAATTAAAATTTACTAATCCAAACCTATCTTGAATTCAGGTTGTTTTAAATTGGTTATCTCTTTGGTCTCTTGAAGTCTTTGAGCCATCATTATCTTAAGGGATTTTCATATGTATAATCCATTTATTATTTCACCAAAGAGATTGTGCCATTTATTGATAAAGGCTAGAAGGCAATTGGGTAACTCTACAAAGGCAAATTACAAACAAACAAATTAATACATAAATAAGATATTCCACATTTCCATTATAAACGTAATGTCCAAGGAGGGGGGAACAAAACAAAACAACGCTTGAAAGTTTTCCATAATAGTATAAATGCCTAGCATTTACATTGATCTAATATGTACTGACCTTGTTCCAAGCACTTTACATATATAAATTTATTTAATTCTCACAAGAACTATATGAGATGGGTGCTATTTTCATTTCCATCTTGCAGACGAGGCTACTCAGTCAGAGAGTTAAGTAAGTATCTTGTCCAAGATCACATAGCTGGTAAGTGACAGAGCCAGAACCTGAACTTAGGCAGCTGGACATCAGAGTTTAGGCTGTATATCTGCCAGCATTTAGAGTCAATTAAAGCAAATAGGCTTATGCCTTTCTTACTTATTTTTAATTTACTTCCATTGCAGAGTTATAGTTGTCATTATTTTAACTCTGTTTAACTACTATTTAGTGATCACCTGCTAGGAGCCAAGCATAGCTGCACAAGTCAGAATAAAAAAAAATGAACAGTACTGCTTAAGAAGTTGGTAGAGATGGATATATAAACAAAGTGATGAAATTCAGAAGGATCGAAATTCTCAATCCTAGGCTTTTCTCACCTTATGTATTTTGCACCACTGGGGGAAAAAAATCTAGTTTGAAAAGCTATATTGCTTTCAACTAAAACAAAAATTGATTGGAGCTTTCTTTCTTTTTTATTTCAGTAAGATAAGTTTGAGTCAAAATCAATACTCAGAAGAGCTCCAAAGAGAAAGAGATGTTCTCTGGGTACAAAATTCGTGAAGGGGTAATTCATTCCGGTGACAGTGGAACAGTCTATGAGTGTATCTTTAAACAGTTCAACTTGTAGTAAAACCTCTTCAAAAGAGTACAAGGTTTCAAGAGAACCTGGGAGAGGAGGAAAAAAGCCAACACAAGTCATGGTCTTATCATGACCAAATTCTCAATCCCTTTTCCCCTTCAGAGATGGGTCAATTGATTTCTAACCTGCCAAATACAAATAATTTCTCCACCCATCCTCTGACAGCCTCATACATGGCACCTAGGATTTAATCAGGTTGTATTACAACATGGAGACTCAAAAGCACTTGGCCTTTGCTTCTGATGAGCTTTACCTTTTCTTTGTGTATCTCCTAGTTCTGATAAATGGCTGATGTCTGATATCTTTTTGTCAACTACCTAATGCCCTGGCCATTAGAGAGAGTGGTGCTATGGTTCTAGATCTTGCTCTTAAGGATGTATCCTCACAGGCACCACAGTCTTGGTTGTTCAATCCAGGATTCATTTATTTATTTCTTATCCATTCAATTAAAGCTCAACTGAATGCCTATTATACCTGACATTTTGCTGTGTGAAGAAAGTACATGAATAAGATAAAGTATAGACGTCTTGTTGAAAATCAGAAAAGGAGCAGTTTCAGAATTTTGTAAGTTGCATGGTAGAGGGGATGTAAAGAATCATAGGATCATGGAGTAGGGAATGCCTACCCTTTTGGGGTTCCTAGAAATATTGTTATAGAGAGTGGCTCTTGAGCTAGGTTTTAGAGAATGAATAGGGATTTGATTTTATTTTTTAATGTTTATTTTTGAGAGAGAGAGAGAGAAACAGAGCGTGAGCGGGGAAGGGGCAGAGAGACAGAGGGGGACACAGAATCCGAAGCAGGTTCCAGGCTCTGAGCTGTCAGCACAGAGCCTGACACGGGACTCAAACCCACGAACCGGGGATCATGACCTGAGCTGAAGTTGGACGCTTAACTGACTGCGCCACAGAGCTGCCCCTATTTTATTTTTTGTTTTATTTTGAGAGAGAGAGACAGAGAGTGAGTGAATGAAGGGCAGACAGAGAGGGAGAGAGAGAATCCTGAGCAAGTTCCACGGTATCAGCACAGAGCCCGACACAGCCATGATTCAGTCTCATGAACCATAAGATCATCAAGTGAGCCAAAGCCAAGAGTAGGATGCTTAACAGACTGAGCTACCTAGATGCCCTAGAGTAGGAATTTTAAAAGCAAGAGAAGGAGTGAAGGACATTCCATATAGAGCAATAGTATGTGGAAAAGCATAAAAGTGTTAAGATATGTTACTCTCTACAGGCAAATAGACTTGTCCAGCTAATGAGTGTTTAGAAAACTGACTAGATTTGGGCATGAATTAGATACTGGAGGACTCTGTGTTCAAATCTAAGTTTGGGGGACTTAATTTTAAAGCTATAGGAAATCATCAGAGGAAAAAAAAAAATAGCTGAGCCATGCATGGTCACAGCTTGTCCCAGAAACTTGCTTCTCTAGACCCTGTTTTCACCCCTAGAGACCTGTTAGTGTACACAACAGAACCAGGCTGAACTGTCCTTGAGGAGTGGTTCCCTCTCTTCGTAACTCTGTAATCTTACCCAACCATCTTAGTCTTTAAAGACCCAATGTCCCTGTATGTAAAATTTGAAAGTCTTCTGCCTGCTAGACTTGCTATAGTAATGACCTTACTTGTTATTGATTTCCCAATGACTTATATTTAGTCAATTAAATAACATAGTACCTGTGATGGTTAATTATTGTCAACTTGAGTGGGCTAGGAGGTGCCTAGGTAGTTGGTAAAACTATTTGTGAGTGTATCTGTGAGGGTATTTCTGGAAGGAAGTAACATTAGACATTTGGTAGAAGGTGTAAGTAAAAAAAGATGGTCTTCACCAATGTGGGTGGGCATCAACCAATTGAATAAGGTTCTGAGTAGAACAAAAAGGTGGAGGAAGGACAGATTTTCTGTGGTGTTTGAGCTAAGACATCCATTTTACCTTGCTCTTGGACATTAGCATTTCTGCTTTTTAGGCTTTAGGACTTGGACTGAATTACATCACTGGCTTTCCTTGTTCTCCACCTTGCAGATGGCAGACTGTGGTACTCCTCAGCCTCTCATATGAGGCTGTTCCTATAGTGAATATATATATCGGTTCTGTCTCTCTGGAGAACCCTGGCTCATACAGCATCTACTCTGTGTCAAACTACTCTTGAAGGTACAGTGGTGAACAACAAGTGGTGTCTGTCCCAGGGACTAATATTTCTGTAATATCTGGCACATAAAAGGTATTTAATGAATATATGACTAATAAATTGGTATGCATTATTTAGTTTTAACTTCCATCCAGATGCATAGTTATCACTTGGCCCATATAGAATAAGGACAGACTTGCTCCTCTATACAATTTTTCTCTGATATAGAACATTATTTTCAGGTTTGGTGGGAGACTCATGTGCTCCAATATCATTAGTTATGTTTGCACTCTTGCTGTGGCATAGATAAGGTAGTCTGAGGGCTTTACAAACATCTTTAGAGAGCTAGTTTTAATTATATTTCAGTCTCTATGTTTTCATAGTGCTTCTGATTCTTTGAAATCACCACATTTCTTTATCGGCTTACATTTTAGTTATCTATCTTCTTCCACTGTAAGTTCCATGAAAGAAAGAAGGTATGGTATCTGTCTTATTTCTGGCCCATAGTAGATTCTAAGTAAATACTTTTGGGAAGTAAATGCTTGTTGCCCCCGTTCCTTGGCACAATTGTGTTAAAAACCACTGTGGTAGGAGACATGGAAGCCCCAGATGAGTGATAGAATTAGACATCTTTAAAACTCCCTTCCCACCACAAATACTGTTGTTCCAAATTGTCAGCCTCTGAAGAAGTTTTTTTTTGTTGTTTTTTTTTGTTGTTTTTTTTTTTTTTTTTTTTACCTTTTAGAGCAATGCTGATGCTTTAGGGAGTCAAATGTTAGGAGATGGGGTGCAATTTTATACAATACTTTGGATACATAAAATGGATTCTAGAGAAGGAAAGAAGTGATAGCTAGGTGGTAAATAGCAATATTAGTAATGCTAGGCCACCTTATATGTTCCTGCATGAAATCAAATTTGTATGGTTTATATGGAAAGTCTATCTGATATGCTTAACTACTTGTAAGCAGTTAATATTTGCATATCACCATGGAATATAGACTCTAGCAAGGTCATTTAACAGTTATAGGGCAGAAACTTTCCATTTTGTTAATCACTTACAACTCTAATTTCACACTACATCAGTCCTTTTACTCTGGTCCACAGCCCTTCAAAATCCCATTCTAAAAATCCACAGGAAAACATCTGTTCACAATGTGCTACAAATAACAGACACTGATACTCCCCTAAAGTCAGGAATGTAAGGGCCAGTGTAACACTTTATTTGCATCATTTTTGTAACCCCCACCTTGATCTACCTGGACTTGCCTGCCCTCTTCCTCATCAGGTATTTCCCATTTGCCATCTCCAACTTTTCTTTCCATCTCCCTTCTGATACTTCTTCATAGCTATTATCTCTCAGTGTTTTCCTTTCCAATTCTCAGCTACAATACAAGGGCTCACCACAACTTTTAGTACCAGTGGTCAGTTGGAAACAAGTCTTCACCTATGAACTCTCATCACTCTTTGGAACTCACTCCAGTACAAACCATGGGAGAGATACTCCCCACACTTCCAACCCATTCTTCTGATGGGCTTCCCCAGAGGGAGAAAAAGTTCACAGGGAAAGAGAGATCTGGAGGACGTGGTCTCTCCTTCATGCCACTGTGCCCATTTGACGGAAAATGACAGCTGCATGTTGAGTCTCATTTCCAATCACTGAAATTAATAGCATAAACCAATGCAGTGTCTCCACTGAGCCTTAGCAAAGGAATTTGAATGCTGGCTGTTTTCTACATGGGAAGCTTTGATACAGCTTTGTTTACAGAAGACGAGATGACATGGCAGAGAAAGAACTAAGTTAAGGAAGTCAGACCAATAAATCTGACCATAAAGTCAATGAGCATCCCATTTTCATAGCTGTTCAAACAAAATAAAACAGCTTTGCACCCTATTCTCTGAGTGATATTTTGTTTCACTAGTTGTATTTTCTTGGCTTTATTCATTGTCATAAGGCAGGGTCAGGGAAAGAAGATTCATCTGTATCCTGTCAAAGTACATTTGTTGCCAACTGCATCACAGTTCTGATTTCACAATGATATCCTGATGTAATCTGATTTTTCAAATAAATATGGATACCATCAGTTACCAATGAAATACGGGTTGTAGGAAGGCCATCAAATCAATGCAAGGAAGGCTGTTTTTTCTTCCCTTCTTTCCTCTAAATTTTCAATATTTTTCATTTATTCTTGGCTTGTGAGCTAATTTCCTCCAGATCACATTAACATTGTTTGTTGAGTGTTAGTGCATTAGCTGAATTCCAAGCTCCCGCTGATATAGAAGAGTATCCTTCTAATGAGGAATGAGAGCCAGATATGGAAGGATTTTAACCACCAAAATCATAACACTGGCAATTAAATGCAAATGCAGAAAGCAAATAAGCAATATTTTGCAGCCCTTTTCTAAGCAGAGTTGTGATAGTGGTTTTGTTTCCCAGACACTGATTCATGGGCAGTCATCACAACTGTTTATTACTTTCTACTCAGGCCTGTTTCAACAATCTTCTTCACCAACATGTAGGTATTGTTAATCCTCTTTATAACTCCATATCAAGCTGTCTCCTTTTTTCATTTATTTGACTAAACACTTAACTTTTAAGCACATTAATTACATGTGAGCCTCTCGTTCACAAGAGTAAACTCCTCAGCCTTTGTGGATGTCTTTCATTTGTCCTTCCAAATCCATCCTTCCACCTGTTTCCATGATCTTTGGCTGCTGGTTGAATTCCATTAATGGGAAGCATCAGCGAAACATCAAGGGGAGGGAAGGTAGTAATTGCATTGACTGCTGCCAGTAGAATTGCTGAAGTCTGGCTGGTTTCTTAGTCACAGCCTCTGTTAAGCAGCTCTTTCTTCTCTGGGCTCTGGTAACAGCTCATGCCATTGCCCTTTAGGGCAGGGTGGTGATGGAGGTCCACTATTGTTAACCCTGGGCACTTCCTTATTCCTTGTGACTTCCTTACCTCCTTCCTACACATTTATACTCAGATCTCTTGTATTAAACACTACTCAAATAATGCTGATGTATGTCTTATGTTTCCTGCTTGAGCCAGGTTGTTACAACTTTAACTTTGGTGTCCTAGGCTCCCATGTGCCCTGTGCCCCCTTTCATTACAAACACCTCACTTCACCAAAGGTCAGTGATTCTTTAAGTCTCTCCAGTACCTACCCAGAACTCCTCACACTCTAGATCCCCCTTAACTTGTCTAGAGTTTTTTTTTTTCTTCTATCCATACCACAGGTCATGTTCTAACATACTATATATTTCAGTTATTTATAATTATTACTTAATTCGTTTCTCTGCACTAAAAGCTAAGCCCTGCAGGACATAGATCTTAGTTTTTTGTTCACTGATCGATCCCAAGCATCTCAAATTGTACCCTTCATATTGTAGCTGCTCAATAAATATTTATTGAATGAATGAAGTCTCAGCTTAGAAAGTATGTCTTTCAAGAAGTTTTCCTAGGGGCACCTGGGTGGCTCAGTTGGTTAAGCATCCAACTCTTAATTTCAGCTCAAGTCATGATGTCATGGTGAGTGAGATAGAACCTCCTGTTGGGCCCTGCACTGACAGCATGGAGCCTGCTTGGGATTCTCTCTCTCCGTCTCTCTTTCTGCTGTTTCCCTGCTCGTGTGCATGCATGTGCGTACTTGCACACTCTCTCTCCCTCTTTCTCAAAATACGTAAATGAATGAATGGATGGATGAATAAATAAATTGATTAATTAACTGAAAACGAGGTTTCCTAAATCTTCCTTCTTTACTTTCTCTCTGCTCTCCTTTGTCTTGGTCCAGGTTAAGTGCCCTTCCATGGGCTTCCTAAAGTATCCTGTCCTGCCGCCATCATAGCACTCACCAGGCTCTACTGCAGTTGTCTTTGCAGGCTCTGCTAAGGCTATAAGGCTGTTACACTTTATCCTAAAAGGAAGAGGGTAGAATGGGAGATTTCAAATAATGAAAAACAAAACAAACAAAACAAAACAATAATAATGTCAAAGTAAACCACAACCCCCTCTGACCTAAATAGGTAAAGCTCACTAATTTTCAAACTTCACCAAGAATTTTGTAATTTCTAATCTTACGGGGAAAAAACAAAGATACTGTCCCCGTTTCCTTTGCTTCCCTCTTAAATGGACGCTGCTCTGATTTTATCAGCCTGAGGCAGGGTTGTGATTTGTGGTCCCTTTATGCTCCTCCCCTATACACACCCACCACCAACCTCTGGTTGGGCCGCCATTGCCACATGCATGGCCCTGCTCCTGCTGTGTGTTCTGCCTGTAACTGTGTATCTTCAAGCTGGTTCCTCATGGAAAACCCATGCCCAGTTACCAAGACTGAATTCCAGTGCAAAGCGTTGCCCACGTCGGAACACAATGCACTGCTCTGCCTCTGCTAACAGCATGCTTCTGTAGCGGCCGATGCCAGTTGTTCAGCTGTTCTCTGGAGACTTATCGGTAGTTCTGAGTGAATACTGGCCCATATTTTCCACCCCTGGGATATCCAGAGTGCATAGCCAATAGTAGATGGTAAATAAGTGCCTGTCAAATGAAAGAGTGAATGGAAGAGATGCAAGGTATAACTGGGTGGGGACACAAAAGGTGAATGAGCATGAGGGAAGCACCTCCAGTCATCCGGGGTGCTCAGACATGGCAGCAGTCATTGGTGATGTCTTCATGAAAACTGAATCGAGAGCTTCTCTTCCATGTTCAGGTCGCACATTTTTCACATAATAAGTGGTCAGAGGTATAGTCTGAAACCAGGGGAGGTATTTGAGAGTGAGTGAGCTCCATTCAGTTTTTATTTTATACTGAAAAATGCATTCACATCTCTAGGGGCTAAAATAGTTTCAAAGGAAATTAATACAGAACTTTAAAGTATACTGAGCTGCGGAAAGAGTGATAGCCAAAGAGTTTGTTGCATAGGGTATGGGAAAAGTGCGGTGTGGAAAAACGTAGGCATGCAAGTGTCATCCAAGATAAAGTCCCTATGAGAAAAAATAATTGAAAGATGGAATTCTCTTACAAAGGCTCCACAGGGTGGCTCTTACAATTGCATTTTCAGAGAGAATTGTGTCTCCTGGGCGGGGGTGGTGGGGGGAAAGAAAGAAAGAAAAAGGAAAAAACAAAACAAAACATATGTTTGACTTATACAATCACTTGCTGACTCAGTTTTCTGTCGTTGTTATTTTAAAACACCATTTTCTTGATTGGAGTTTAATGGGGAGAGAATGTTACAAAGAAAACATTTAGATTCCACAAAGTTTTACTGAGTGTTGGTGCACCAGACCTCATGCTGGGTACTTTCCAATTCATTATCTAATCTTTGCATTGCACAGTGGTGGGGAGAGAAAGGGAGCATGCACCCCATTAGATCTGCAAGCCATCCTTAGGCAAGAGAAAAGGCTTGCCCCATGCCATGTAGCTAGTGACTGGCAAAGCTGGGGGGGGGGGGGCATTCCATGACTTTTGGCTCCAAGATCTGAGCTTCTTCCAGAAGGACAGCTGCTTCACTTTCCTTGGTGTAATGGCAACACCACTCTAAGTGTCAGTTTCTTCACCTGCAAAATGGGATGAATGAAGTACGGTACTTGGAAGCACTATTACACCTACGTTATGGGTGAAGGAATTGGAGTATAGAGAGAGAACAGGACCTTGTGCAGGTTACACAGTGAGAGGGTTGAATTAAACTCAGGGGTCCAACTTCAGAGGCTGTGCTCTTATCATATTATTTCTTAGTCTTCTGTGTTACCTGACTTGCAGGACTTTTAATGACAATGAGGACTTAACACAGTTTTTGGCAAGTAGCTAAGGCTTTATAAATAGCTGTTATTGTTATTGCTGTTCTCATCTTTGACTCTCTCTCTCTCTCTCTCTATATATATATATATATGTATGTATATATATATGTATGTATGTATATATATATAGAGAGAGAGAGAGAGAGAAAGTATATATATATATATAGAGAGAGAGAGAGAGAGATAGAGAGAGAGAGAGAGAAAGTATATATATATATATATATAGAGAGAGAGAGAGACAGTTTATATATATATATATATATACATATATATATATGTATGCTTAAGTTTATACATATGTGTATAAACTTATATGTATGTATATATATAAACATATATATATGTATATATATAGAGAGAGACAGCTTATATATATATGTGCTTAAGTTTGTACATATGTGTAAGTTTATGTATATAAGCATATATGTACAGGTTTATATACATAAGCATAACACAGACACTAATAATGGATAAGGAATCCTTGATTACTTTTTAAAATTATTATTACAGTTGTTTCCAAAGTATCTTCAGTGAAGCACTAAGCACTCATCTCTTCAGACGAAAAAAAGAAAAGTTTATGACATGCACTTTAGCATATGAAAAGCTCTGTGAAGGGGCACCTGGGTGACTCAGTCAGTTAAGCATCCAACTCTTGATTTCCACTCAGGTCATGATCTCATGGTTCGTGGGTTCAAGCCCTACGTT
Source organism: Panthera tigris (assembly GCF_018350195.1). NCBI lineage: Eukaryota > Metazoa > Chordata > Mammalia > Carnivora > Felidae > Panthera > Panthera tigris. The sequence continues at coordinate 51,544,531 of NC_056669.1, forward strand.
GGGCTCTGTGATGACAGTATTGAGCCTGCTTGGGATTCTCTTTCCCTCTTTCTGTGCCCCTCCCCTCCTTACTTGCACACATGAGCTCTCTCTCTCTCTCAAATAAAATAAACATTAAACAACAACAACAACAAAAAAAACAACTCTGTGAAATCATGCAGGAAGAAAAGCCATTTAAATTGCTGAACTCAGTGTTTCATGTTTGAAAGTAGCTGTGTGAGGTCTTCACCCTGACAGATGGTGTTCACCAGAATATTACTGGCTCCTCCAAATCCAGGAACTGTCACCCACCGAAACTGAGGCTTATCTGTATGCCAGGATGCTACTCCATTTTTCTCTGAGAGGTACTGCAGCTTGGAGACCAAGAGTCAGCCCCGAATTCCCAGTGTCTGTTCCTTATGGAGGAAGAATCTTCACTGTGAAAACTAAGTTGTAAGTCAGATAGATGGTCTCCTGAAGAGACCATGTAGCTTAAGCTCTGCTAGCCTTGAGAAGTGACAATTCTCTGTGAAGAAAGAACACTTAACCTGCGCCCCTGGGTGTGGCCCTTACTACCTGTATGACATGTGGCAGTCTACTCACCCTTTTTGTACTGAATCCTGAGTTGTAACCATGGCACAATACAGGGTTGTTTTGGCAATTAGTCAAGGCAATGAAACATGTTCTTCACACATACTGAATGCATGGCAGGTATGCAGATAATTTTAGACTCCTTCCCCTGACTATTGAAGGGTATTTCTGAGTAAGGTACAAGAACAGGTAGGGAGAAGCAGAAAGACCTGTCACCTGTACCATATGTATCTGAAAAGAGAGGCCAGATTTTACAAGAGTTGTCTTTACTCTTGGCTCTATCATCATGGCCAGTATTTGCTGACTGACCTAAACAATTATGAGGAAACTGGAGCTTTTAAAGGATAAAAAATAAAGGCATGCCAAAGAAACCCAATAGTTGATTCAGAATTTATATTTATTCTTTCTGTTTACTGCCTGATTCCCACCAATGATATAACCCTCACCTCAATTCTGGTTTGCTTCCAAATTGATTGTTCGTTTCAGAAATAATTTGATAATCCCATTGTCCATGTGGCCTGGCGACATATAGAAATGTGAAGTCATGGCAATGCCACGAACCACTTCTCATGCATTTAAATGATAGTTATGTCTCTGAAGTACCTACTTTGTGCCACTCCTGCGCTACGATATTTATGTAAAACTGATAAGGAAGTCCTTCTAGCAGTCTTTGCAGATGATGAAACTAACGCTCAGGTATAGGTCAGATGGCTCAAGCAAGACTACACAGGCTTAAGTTTCATTTTTAGGCTGTGGTATTTTTACAGCGCTTTGTAACGTAAAGGTAGTTGTGAAGGCACAGGCTCAGTTTCTGCCACTAGAATGTGTGTGCCCTTTGGTGTTGGAGGTTTTATTTCATTCATCTTTCTATGTCCAGGGTCTGTCACTCTTCCTAACACAGAGTGGGTGTTGGTAAATACAGACAACAATCGGAAACCAGCATCTCAGGGCAGATATTAATAATATGACTACCTTTCCTCACTTAGGGTGATGAAGAAAGACAATTTCACAAATGTCACATAACAGATGTGGGTTGAGAGAATCTATATACAGAGTCTGAACTTTAATTTCCAAATCAAGGAATTAAATCCTCATTTTGAAAGTTCAGTTTCCTTGGCTTGCCTGTCAGAGACAGTATTCACAGATTAGAATCAGGAAAAGCTAAAAAGATTGTCCTGTCTCCTCTCTTGCCTATTTATGTAAGGTTGTGTATCAGCCCCAGAAGAACAATATATTTTATAGAATACAGCCATGGAGGAAGGTATTTCCCCCTTGATCTTTACTTCTTTCTGAACATGGTTTTTCATCTTGTAGCCTTTCAGTAACCAGGAGACAGCAAAGAAACATATGTGGGCTCAGACCAGGAAAGGTGGGGATGTGCAGAGACAGCCTTTAAACTACAGCAAGTTCTTTAGATTGTACTCTGAGAGATGAGAAGAAATTGGAGGGGTTTGAACAAAGATATGACAGGATATGGCTTTAGCTTTACAAGGATTACATAGTTGCTTTATGGAGAATGGACTTTAGAGCAACAAGAATAGCCGTGAAACTAGCTAGGGAGGTTACTACAAAACCCTGAGCAAGAGACAGTGCTGGCTTGCCAAATTCCATGCAGGGTAATAGCACAGATAGTGAGAAGGGGGCCTTTCCATTCTTTTCTAGGCTTTAGTAGTTTGGAAAACCACAAATAGACTTTTTTTTTTCTGTAGCCTGGTTAGATACCTCTGCAGGGGTAATAAACCCAAAACATGCACAGCACCGGTTGGGGAGGGCAGGAAAAGGGGGAAATCATCAAATGAAAAATTGGTATTTAAAAATGATTTGCCTAGTACAACTGTATGCTGAATGAAGGCAGACAGCTTGTTGTGTTCTTTATTGTTTCTCTCATACCTGGTATATGGTAGACATTCAAAAGTTATTTGCTAAATGAAGGATAAATCATATGGAAACAAACCTTTTGTCAACAGAAAAGACATGCAGCCTAAATAAACTTTAGGTTCCTTTGCATTTGGTTGATTTTGTTGTTGTTCCATTTTGTTATACAGCTCATTCAGTCAGATCGAAAGTCAGATTAAATTGGCTGTGAATGAGAAAGTTTTATGAAATTGATGGGCCTCCTGTCTGACTAGAAAGTAAAAATTATTTTTGGAGCAGGGAGTGATACCCATTGGAATTATGCAAAAATGTCCTCTTCATCCACCCTGTGACTATCACAGTTGGAATTTGTACTTGCATGTAAAAGCACTAAGTATCATAATGAGTTGTTGGTTTTGCCAGGGAGATTCAGTGACTGTGAAAAGAGAGTTCTTTCATATGTTGATGGTGGCACTTTGGGATTCCCACCGGAGTGAAGATATTAGTGCTTAATTTAAGATACCTTTTTTTGTGAAGTCAAATGTT